>NW_009647680.1:3555118-3610503 GCF_000708025.1 Charadrius vociferus
CTTTCCCTCCTTAGTGCTGCTCCTCACACTTGTGTGGCCAGGAATATGGCCTGGCTGCAAACTAAATCCATGTAGAAGAAAAAAACTAACTGCTTCCAGGTGGATTGGATCCTGTCTCCAGGCTTGCTGCTCAGCTGCTCAAGGGCTAGTGCTCGTGGAAAGGAAAGAGCGTGACTGCACCACTGGAGATGGCGATGGAGCACGCAGCCCAGGGTTTTAGCTGCCTGTGACCCAAGGGCTGGGTTTGCGAAGCTGAGGGGTCTAATTTCGGCTCAGCTTTACTGAAAAAGTTGGTGTTGAGCTCTGAGGGAACACAAGCCAAAGCCATGCAAAGTAAGAAAAGTAAAAACACAGACAGAAGCAAAATTGTTGAGCCATAAATTAAGTGCTCAGGAGAAAACTACTGACATGTGACGGTATAAAACTCCAAGAAATAAAATGAGAGCAACTCAGCAAGGTCAAGGTTCAGTCATTTCCAACAAGGAGGTTGACGCTTCCCCATCTGACTGACGGCTTCCCAGACAGCAGATACTCATGGGGTGCCTCTACCGTGGGCAGTGAGTGTGCTCGTGCTGAGCCTAGTAGCCTGTTAGCCCTGGCTGCCTGCTGTGTGTATTAACTGATAAATAATTGTTGTGAGCTCATAAAATGTTTATAGTCCTGTTTGCAGTGTCTCTGCGGGCTACAGGGCTATCCACACCCCCGCTTCTTCCGACTTCGTAAATATAACACGGCAATGTGCACACTGGAGTAACGTCCACAAGAGAAGCTGATAGCTACTCGCCACATCACCCTGTGTAGTGGGACAATCAGTGCTATCAGCGACATGTTTTGATCTTCTCCGGCAAAGCTGGGAACCAAGCCTGGGTCAAAGCTCCAGCCACTGTGATCCTGGGTAAGATGGGGTGACCACCAAACCGTGCAAACCGTTAATTCACCGTGCTCTGCTGCAGCCCGGCAAGAGCCGTCCAGTGTGCTGTGTCCTCTCCGGTTGCAAATTAGCACATGGCCCACCACCAGCAGAGACAGATATCATATTGCTTGTAATCGACATGCGTGGAGCTGTGCCAATCGACACCAGCTGAGAATCTGGCTTACGTACAACTTGCATTGAATTTATTGGCAGCTCGGTTTGTGCACATAGGCTTTGTCTTCAGTGCAGACGGGGGTGTTTCTGCAGGATTTACAGCTATCTTGCTGTAAAATGCTAGTAGAGACTGGATGCTGGTAGTTTTTGCTGCAAATAGGTAGCCAAAATAGATTGCAGGTGAGGATTGTGGGGCTGAGTTCATTTAGTTTTACTGAGGTTACAATCTGTGCCTTGTCATTAGGATTTTGTGGCAAGAGTGATCTTTGCATAGAAACAACCATCACCGGAGTGAAGACAAGCCATAGCTGACACCAAAATTCATATAACACATCATGTTTCCCCTATGGAAAGAGAACATGCTGGGATGAAGACGAAAAATTCACTGATACATACTGTTTGGTTTAGTAAGAAGACACATTACATCTCTTTTGCACATTATAACAGTGAGCTAAATTGATCCTAAAAATGTACTGGTCCGTACAAATGAGAAAGCTGCTGTCTTCGTATGTACATAATAGGCTCATCCCTGCTGGGGAGCCAGCAATAGGTTATGGGTAGTTGAGAATCGACATGCCTAATTGCCTCACCTTGGTAATCGGTGACAAAATGTGGGGCGAGGCGCAGGGGGAAAAGTAGCAGAGGTGGCTATCAGGCAGACTAATGCATTATTCAGCTATTTCTTCTCATGAAGCTTCGTTTCCAAACTAGTGATCCTCATTGTAACTCCCATCCTCTTTTTCATTTGTCTCATTAGACCCACCGGACTCATTTACACCTGTTCAGATGAGTTAACTTTCAAAGGCGATAAATGAAGAGGGAAATGAAAAAATTGCCGGCTCCCCAGGGGTATTTTTGTACTAACCCATTCATTACTGCTTGACTAATGTCCCGAAGCATGAGATTTTATACCCTTTACGTGCTTTTATTCTGTTTTATGTAACTAGCTGATATTAGCCCTATGTCTAATTAAGATTCCTATTCCTTAATTCTGAAATAGAAGAGAATTGCTGCTGTATTTCCTCGCATAAAACTATTTTATGAGCTGGCAAAGTGATCTTTGTTCACAACCTGTGAAACTTTGCGCTCCTTGAGAATGAGAAATGTTGGTGAACTTTTGTGGAATATGAGCGTAGAAAGGAATATATTGGCATATAAGGGCTTTTCCGTATTTGTAAATTCAAATGAGGGGATTGAAATCAGTCAGTTGTTTAGTAGTTACAGGGCAGATAAATGAGTCTGTTACCTACTCTTTTTTTTTTTTTTTTTTAAGAGGAGGTATTCAGATCAAGAAATAATCAGCAAAATTGGCAATCAGCAAATGAGCCAAGTTACATGGTCATTGAGTTAAACTCCTGAAGATACATTGCTCCAAGGCTGAAAGCTTACTTTATAGCTCCTTTTTAAAAAAGCATTCCATCTTCTTTCAATGAGCTCTTTCAAGTTACCGTTATTTTCAACCGCTCCTATGGTTTAAAATGCAAAGAAAACCTGCATGAAAGCATTTGCAACCCTTTTGAAATTAGCTCTATTTTTGCTCCTATTTTCTGAGAGAAGCCTGCGTTTGCTCACACAATGTCTTCTAAAGGCTTTACAGAAATGTATCATATTTCAAAGTTTCCTGTTGCAAATTTCACACTTGTAGGAATTTTCATGGACAAAGTTTTTTGCTTGTCTATGTTTGAGGCTTCTTCATTTAAATATTATACTAAATGGAGAATTTTGCTATTATGAAGAACCAGATGGAAAGCAGTACAAACTTTGAGGAAGAAAACTGTTAATTTTTATTGCTATAATTTTAGGATTCCAGTGCCAGTCTTCTGTCCCAGCTCTTCTGGCACTGCTGTAGTGTACAGCTCATTAGTGTCTCCCAATGTGTTTTCCTTTATAAATGTATTTAGTCTACAGAAATGCAGATGCTCAGAGTCCTGCCCTTTCATTTGATTCTTATTCTTCACTTGTGCAGGCTTATAATCATACTGTCCCAGAATATATCTTTGATCTATGTAGGCTCTGACTAACACTAAAATGGTAGATATTAAGCATCTTTTTTTTGTCTTTCAGGGTTCTCTGGAATCTCCTTTAGCAATTTTTTGATAGCAGCGCCTGTATAATTTAAAGAGCATACAGGATATGCTAATGAGGTGTTGAAAGTATTAGCAGCATTTGCAAAATTAAGAATTGGAAGTGAGTGTCCAAATGAGCCCTTTGAATTTATCTTACATTTGCAAGCACAAATGTACATATTTTCTCTCAGTGTCTTTACAAAAAGTACATTCTCTGGTGTTTACGATAGGATGAGATTCTATTTAGCTGATAGGAATTTCTGAAAAACATGCGGGTTTTTTTCCAAACATTTTGTCTTGGGATGCGTTTTCATGGGAAGACAGGGAATGTTTCAAGACATTTTCCATCACCCCATCGTCTGCTTGCAGAACATAAAAAGGTCAAAAGTGCTTGCTAAGAGTAAGACTGATGGATAACCTTCACGTTTAGTCTCCACAACCAAACAAGCAATTCTCCTACAAAGAGAAAACAATAAGAGATGTATTCAATAAGTGCCTGGCACCAACCAGGGCAGGGCACCCTCTGTTCCCTCTTCTCCCACGTTGGCCATCACCAGCTGGGGAAGACCCCTGGCCCCAGACTGGACCCTCCGAGCAGAGCCTTGTGGGCAGCATCCACCCCAGCGCAGGCAGGAAAGAGAGTGGAGAGCACGGCTGGGGGGCTCAGCCTCTCTCCAGGAGAAGCTGGGAGGTGTTTGCTGCTTATTTTCCCTCGATCTGGCACTAGCAATACCAATATTTCAGTGTGTGAACACGCCATGTGTGTGTCCCTATGTTGTGTAAGAGGGTTTTTTGTATAGCTGTGTTAATGTCTAATGAAATCTATTACCGTAACAGCTTTTTTGAGCTGGGACAGCCCTTCCAAAGGAGACAAAACTGCAGAGCATGGCTTTATCCGTGCACTTTTTTGCCTCTGTCCTTACTATGCCTGATACTGATCACAATTTGCAAAAAGCTGGAGGCTCTTCTGGTTTTCAGTGTGTTTTTCCTTGATCTTTTTCAAATGACCATCTATCTTCTATATCACAGAGTTCTCTATAGCATCCATCACTGTTCAATCTACACACTTCCCTGCTAAATCAATTCTACGTTGTGAAGTCCCCGCAGGACTCTGCGGCTGTTTCGGCTCAAGTCCACAGTCTGCTTGGGGAATACTTTGTTTTAAATCATCATCATTCTCAAAACCTTTTAAATGGTGCCAAAGTACGACTGTCTTTCTTGTATGGACAAAAAAGGGCTTAGGAGTGTGTGTTTGGAGGGATATGAGATAATTTAAGAGATGTGGTTTTGGTCAAAATGCCAAGATCTTTTTTTGAAATCAATTTATAGGGAAATAATTCTCTCTAAGCAATGTATATTGAATCTTCATTGCCTTGTGTGGAATTCTTCACTGTTTCAACAGGGGCTTTGCTGAAGGAAAGAAGAGAAATGGAAGGAGAAAAGAAAGAGATACTGTGGCTGAAGGATCTGTTTAGCCTTGTTGCAAGGTTCCAGCAAAACAAATTCTGCATTACAGATGCTTGCTGATTTGTATCCAATGGGCCAAATTCTGCTGTCAGTCACAACCTCCAATGAGTTGTAAGAGAATAAATATGTGAGCACAAATGACAAAAAAAAACCCCAACCTGCTTCGGACTCAGTTGCTTCACCACACTGTGAATGCTGTAGCAGGTATTCGGTGATACGCAATGTTGAGGGTGTTAGTGGAAAAGACTAAAAGATCTGGTGCCTGGTTTTGACCTTGCTACTGACTGGCTATGTGGGCTAAGGAACATCACTTAATCGCCCTGATGGCATAAAACCTCTGCCCCGAACTTAGTTTCTGTGCATATCTCATCTACGCAACCACCTGTTCGTATTGCCGTGACTTTAGTTTTCCTTCCCTTCCACTCTGATTTCTGTTTTGCTATCAACCTCTGCTCAAGTTGGCTCTGGTTTTTGCAATTGTGGAGGAGAAAACTGCTGTCTCTGCACAGAGCCCCTCTTGTAATCGATAGAGAGCCTGCACAGGGAGCGGCACGTTGCCAGTTGCCAGGATTTAGCTTGAACTTAAAAGCTTTCGGAGTCAGGGCTCTCATCCTGCTATTTGTTTGTTCCAAACAGCTGTAAAACAAATGGAACTTCAATCCTGGACAGGGCTTTGGGCAGCGTGGCCTTGCAGACACTAAGGAGAGCCCCAGGAATCAATGAGAAGCAGCCTTCAACTCAAGGGAAGTAACTCAGAACTGACTTTAGTGAGTGTGTTGAGATCTCTGGCTCAGGTAAAAAGAAAACAGTGCTTCTATCAATATTTAATTGATGTAAAGTAGGTTTCAGTGAACTCTTCCTTGGAGGGGTAGTTTAAGCTCTCCCTGACTAATAATATTGAAATCTATTTTCATTCTAATATTTCAGGTAACTGCTTTCCAGTGATGATCTTCCCCTTCATTCATTTCCAATGGAGGATTTTGTCTTCCCTGCCCAAACTGGGAGCTGGTCTCAGAGTCTGTGGTCACCTCTCTTCCCATGGAGGATACAGGATTACGAAATGGTTGGTGGGTGTGCCAGGAAAATTCCCAGCCCTGCCGACACAGCGTTATTGGAAGAGACAGGGCACAATCCTGGGAATTTATTCGGGGCTGTCCAAGAGCTCACAGCATTGAAAGCCTCTATCAGGTACCAGACAGCGCGACGGATGCCTGGAGGCTGAACGGGATAGCGCCAGATGATGCACAAAGGCTACGGTCCAACACATGAAACAAGATTGTTCTCCTCATTAATTTTCTTTCCTATCTCATCTTCCCACATGGTGTCTCATTTCCCTGCTGAATCTGGCCAAACCCCTGTTCAGAGCAGTTTCACTATGGGAAGGGGCTTCCCATTGCTATTGTCCTGCCTGGTGTGCAGCCTGACGGGACCGTGCTTTGTGCCTCTGGGCTGTTAATTTCTCTTACAGTGGGAATGAGGAGTGGTAATTCAGGAGAGAGATCGAGAGCAAAGCCTGGGCTGTGGGGTGTGAACTTGCTGCATATTGAGAGGTCTGCAATAATTGTCCGCAATGATTTGTTCTTTCTCCAAGACAAATGTTTTTGACATAAGACATGAGAGGTACCTTTCTCCTCTGACGTTGGTGGTTCAAGTATCTTGCTAGGTAAAAACAAGTCCGTAAGCACATCACAGACCAACTCATACACCTCCTTACAAGTTCACAGCCAAGATTACCCAAAGCAGCCTGTCCTTGTGTCCCTGCTCTAAAAAAATATTGCTGTCATGATTTCCAGTTCGTCTTTTGGGTATTCCCAGTAAAGTATATTTCTCCTGCTGCGACTCAGTTTTGCATTCTCATTTGTGCCAGAGTAATATATTCAAACTGTAGGTAAGCAAATATTTCTAGCTCATAGGGGTAGATACGAAAAAGCATTAAGGAATAAAACTCAGCTATTGAAGCTTGCTATAATTATGTGCTCCAAATTCATATAAGGTTGCCACATTTTGGTATTCTTGGTGAATGAATCCCTGTATTTAGAATGGGAAACACCTTGGAAACAACAATACTGTTAGGTTTTCACTTTTTTTTTTTCTTTAAAAAGGAAAAAGTTTTCAATGCTTTTTTATGGTGTACAGTTACCAAGAGGGTATGAAACATCTGCTTGTCTGTGGTAAGTAATGAATGACTCCAGCTGAGCATCCAATCAAAAAATTAATCTGCATGTTATGATCTATATAAAAGACACCAATAACTTAACAGTATTTTAGATGATAGTCAGTGTTTTAAAGAAATTTTGGAAAAAGGTATTAAACAATTAAATAAAACCAATGTTCAAATAAAGCATTGGAACACTTTGGTCTAACTGGTCTGCCTGATTTTTTCAAAACTCCAGTTTTGTTATTGTTTTGCTGGTAGAACTTTCACTTTAAATTGAAAAGAGAACTAATTTTCACAATACCAGAAAAAGAAATAAAAAGCAAAATAAATCTTTGTGCAAGCTGAAAGGATGGGAAGTAAAAAAATGCTCAATCATTCAGTTCAGGTACCTGTTCATCTAAAAAGATATCTGTGACAAAGCCGGGGAACTATGTTCCAATAGCAAAGAACAGGGAAATGAAACTGACTTCAGACAGAACCAAATTGACAAAAATTGGGTCTAATGGAGGAAAAAAAAAAAAAGGTAAAAGAAAAAAGAAAAAGCAAACAGGCATGCAAAAAAAAGTGGAAGCAAACTAGGTATAGCTTTTGTTTATCTGGAGAATGTTCTTTTATATAGGTTATTTTAATTGTATACTTACTATTTTCTTCCAATTATTCACACTACATTTTACTTGTAAGTGTTTAGAAGATGGTTCCAAAGCAAGTTTTCTTTTTCTTTTTCTTTTTTTTTTTTTTTTGTAAGTGAATATTGATTATTTTACTCTGCTTGCAGTGGAGCTTGAAATGAATATTTTTGATAGTTTCCTTGCTTGTGCACCAGTGTTATCAATAATCCTGGCAGAACATTAGTGAGAGGAGGTGAAACCAGGCCCAAGCACCTTGATTTGCTTGATATAACTATAATGACATAAGTAGGGTTGCTACTGGTTCATACTAATGTGATTAAGACCAAACCCTGTAAAAACAGAACGTAAACATTGGATTTGACTAGCCTGACTTTAAGGTCCAGGGCCTAATCTTGCTGATGTCTATAGCAAAGCCCTTGGTAATACAAATACCTGCTGGTCTAGACACAGGTTTTGTCATGGCATTACTACCTTATACTAGAGTCTAATGGAAGTCCTGTGTCTCCATGATCTTACGATGATTAGAATATAGATATTCCTGCAGGTACATGCTTTACACTGGTAGGATGAAGTCCTTTTCACCTACGTTCAGCTGTCCAAAGTTAGGCTAGTTGCCCACATATCCACTGCAGGTGAGAGAAAAAAGCCATTCCCAGAAAGCGATCCAGGCCAAGACAGCGTTTGCAGAAATGATTCCCCAGTTCCTCTTACCCCACCTATTTCTCTCCTTTGAACAAAGCAATCCAGCCTCTTTGAGACCAGCTCAAAAGTTACTGACATAGCCTCTCCTCCCCTTTCTTCTTAGACATAGTCTTCTTCATTTCAGGGTACGTGTAGCATGGAAAAGATTATTTCTAATCTCCATATCTGTAATGAACCTTTTTTAAGTATTCTCCTGTCCTTCCTACCCTCCAGACCACCAGAGGAACATCTTCCTCTGCTGCCTTTTGCTCTTCTTGCCAGGATTCCCCCCGAGCTGCGCTGAGCTGCAGGTGCAGGGGCAGCGATAGCCGTGTTGTTTAGACGGGCGATAGCTGTCAGTCTGAGGCATGCTGCAACACGCTGGGTCACAACTTCTCAATTTCAGTAATTCCAGAGGTTTCAATATTGCAGGGTTAAAACTACTTATGAAAAGTAATTACATTTTGATTTGAACTGGAAGAAATGTTGCAATAGATACGAGATTCTACATTTCAGGCCAGTGACAAGAGGCATGAGGAAGATAGTTATGTGCATACAGGAGAAGCAAAATAATCATTTTGCTCTACCTAGCACTGCTGGGATTATAATTGGAATACACCAGTCTATTACAAGCACCGTGTTTGAAAGACAACACAAAAAAATTAGGGAGAGTTCAGTGGAAAAGTAACAAATACAGACTAAGTTTTGTCAAAGAAAACTTCTCTAGGTTTTCCAGAGAAGTTCAAGAGAAAGAAGTGTCTTTGCATATTGGGAGAGAAGGCTGAAGGGAGGCAGACTGACTAGCTATAGACACAAAAATTGATAATCCAAGCCGTGGTACTTTGCCCTCACGTAACACCTTGGTATTGTTGTTTCTCATTACAGTTGCTCAGCTGGGGCAAGCCTTGCGTGTGAGGTCAGCCAGCACGGTCCTAATGAGTCCTTCAGCCCCTGCAGCCCACGTACTGTGCTGTGATCTGCACAAATACAGAAGAAAGCCTGGCAGCAGCCAAAGTGCTCACGATTTTCCTCCCAAGGATCTCTGTGTGTTTACAAACGCATAACCAGAGAAAAAGTAATAGAGAGTATTAAATGTCATTACTTGCAGTTTGTTTTGTTTGTGGTGGTTCAAAGCATACATGCTTTTCACTCTGTGGCTCACAGCAATGGAAAAAACCAAAGCAAAGCACCAGGGAAAGACCTAATTTCTTTCAACACTGCCCGAACGAACTATACTACCATTAAAAAAAGCCAATTTTATCCCTATAAATACTCATCATTCTTTGCAATCAACCTTTTCCCTGAAACCTTTCTAAGCCCTGTTATTACCAGTTGGAAAAAAAACCCCAAACCAATTCCTTCTTATATTTTATTGGGTTCGCATTCGGCTATGTTAAGTGAATACTCATACAAAACAGCTGCATCAAGCACTGCAGAAAAATTCTTGAGTAAACAGATTAATATCTTCAGCTGCTATAGATATTATTAATCAGAAGTGAAAATAAGGCTTCAATGAAACCTATTCTATTAATATTTTGACTCACCTTCAACTTTCTCCAAAGCATCCAATCTGTCCCTGTTGAAACTCTTAAAAATGATTTTAATTGGTGCCTGAGTTTATGTTGCAAAAGGCACCTGATTGGTGGTCAGAAATTACAGAAGCGGCAGGCTTGATCCACTAGGCAGAGAGCTCACAGAATCACAGAATCACAGAATGGCCAGGGTTGGAAGGGACCTCTGGAGATCATCTAGTCCAACCCCCTGCCAGAGCAGGGTCACCTACAGCAGTTGCACAGGATGGTGTCCAGGCGGGTTTTGAATGTCTCTAGAGTGGGAGACTCCACCACCTCTCTGGGCAAACATCCCAGCCCATGCAGAACTGTGTGGTACCCAGCAAGGGGAGATCACTCCTAATGTCCCCATGATCTGACCAGCAGATCTGGCAGTTCAAACACACGCCATGTTTAGTGCTTTACTAACTTGATAAGCAGAGGTTGAACCAGCATATGCTGTTTTATTCTACTTGGCAAATGCTGTCTGATGCTTCTGAGTTACCATCCAGAGATAAGAGGAGAGATTTTGGTTAACATCTGCCAGTCCATGCCCCTCTCATTGCTCATGTCTGGGTGCATGGTGCAGCCATCCCCATGCAGGCATGGACTCGAGAGCTGCAGTAGCATGTAGGGTACCTCCTACTGCCTTCCTGAGCTGCTTCTGCCAGTGAGTGGGGCCATCCCCATTCCCATTATAGCCATATGTATCCCCATTTTGCTTTATTTTCTTTCCTTCAAGCTGTGCCAAGAAACCACCCAGTTTATCCATTTCAGAGGCTGGGACATCCGGACGACTGATGGAGTCTAACCTAGTGATATACTTTGGATCCTGCGAGTTGACTCCTCCCCACTCTCCCTTTGTCATCCTGCTTTCCTGCCTAAAAACCTGAAGTTTCACATTGCCTCACCCACTATCATTTCACTCTAAATGTGGTTTGCACTAGAGATGACCAAGGAGGAAACAGTCATGGCTGGAGTACCTCTCCTATGAGGAGAGGCTGTTCAGCATGGAGAAGAGAGGGCTCCGGGGACATCTTATTGCGGCCTTTCAGTACCTAAAGGAGGCCCACAGGAGAGCTGGGGAAGGACCTTTTACTAGGTCATGTAGTGATAGGATGAGGGGGAATGGCTTTAAACTGGAAGAGGGCAGGTTTAGATTAAACATTAGGAAGAAGTTTTTCACTTTGAGGGTGGTAAGGCACTGGAACAGGTCTCCCAGAGAGGTTGTTGAGGCCCCATCCCTGGAGGTGTTCAAGGCCAGGCTGGACGTGGCCTTGGGCAACTTGGTCTAGTGGGAGGTGTCCCTGGCCATGGCAGGGGGATTGGAACTCAATGATCTTCAAGGTCCTTTCCAACCTAAACCATTCTATGATTCTATGATTCTATGATTTTTGGCCTTAGTACACCACCACCCCTCCTGTTGCACTGAATGGTAACATAACCACCTTGGTACCAGCTGCTCTTCCTGCAGATACCGGCCCATGCCCCATGGTCCCTTAGAGGAATGTGCCTGCTGGTATGGGGATACAGACCGCTGATGCATTCTTTCCTCAGAAACTAACAGCACAAAACCCACACTGTCTCCCTGAATATCATAATTGCTTGCTTTATAAGTTAGGAAATTAAAACACTTCTGTCTCAAAGATGACCTCTCAGCAGAGAGAGCACTTCGGGCAAGGAAAAAAAAAAGTCTTATTTTTCTGACTGTGGGTTATCTCAACCTGAAAGAGAAGAAAGCTTCTTTATTTTTCTTCCTAATTATATTTCATAGATGTCCTAGAACAAGCCATTTCTGCAAAGCCCCTTGAAAGTGCGTGGGGTGATGTGAAATATGGTGTGTTTTCCCAGAAGAGCTATTGGAGTGCCCTTTCTTTGGCAATACAAAGTACACACTTGAGCACTCAAGGGGCAAGTGCTTCCCTTCAAATGCTTCCCAGTTGAAAAGGAGGCACTGAAAGAAAAATTGCTTTCCGTGAGCTTTGACATGCTTTGTAAGGCAAAGAATGATCCCGCGGAGACTTACTGGACACAGAGTATATCTGCACTGCCCTCAGAGCAGCTCACAACACTGTATCCTGGAAGCTCTCAGCTAAGTACCTTGGGTGCAACCCACAGCTTAACCCCCACTGAAGAGAACTTGGTGCTGCCTACAACATAGTGGTCACTGTTTAAGTGGTTTCATAGAATCATTGAATGGTTTAGGTTGGAAAGGACCTTAAAGATCATCGAGTTCCAACCCCCCTGCCATGGGCAGGGACACCTCCAAGTTTCAAGTGAGTTTCTCTACATACATTGTCTGCATACATCTCCTCTTTGCTCATGGGAGGCACGTTCATCTCCCACAGCGTCAAAGCAGAGTTTGTGATGTTTGGCCTGTCATGGTGGGAGGAATACCTCTCCCCAGACAATCGCTGATGGAAAGTGAGGCATATAACCCCACCCCATGGCATCTATGCGGTGCTCAGACATGGCTTCCTCTACCAGCAACTAATCCCAACCCGTCTGAGCATAGAAATTTGTTAGATCGAGATGCCCAGTTTGTGACTGGCTAAGGTGAGAGGAAATGAATCAGAAATGGATCTTTTCCTCAGCATCTCTCTAGCACAGGGGAAGCCACACTCACAGCCTTCCTTCCTTTGTTCTAGCTACTTCTAGTCAGAAGTATTTGAGCCAAAATAACTCATTTTTTGTGCTCCTGGAATCTAATCTGAATAGCCTTTCGAGACTTTCCAGTGGGGACCGAATCTATTTGTTATATTTGTGGAAAAAGGTCGTGGTCCTTTACTCTGTCTTCTGCGTGCTGTTGCAATCAGACAGGCTGAGAAGGACCGTGCTGTAGAAATAGAATAGGTTTTTCATTATAACTTTTGCTGTTTTCAGTTTAATATGTGCAACTTAAGCACGTAAGTCATGTTATAAGAAAGCAATATGTACTTCTAATAAATAGATTCTTAAAAAAATAAAGCTGATCTTATTTCTCACCTGCACGCTCTTGGGTTTACCAGAAGCAGCTCACTTCTTCCATCATCTGGAGCTAAACTGGATTCAGTTCTGAATTTGAGAAAGGAAGATAGACGGTCAAGCTCAGATGTTCAAAACTGAACAATCTACGGGTGAAGGTACACACCTTTAGATATAGGAAGCAATTTTTAATTTTCCCAGGCCCTGCTTTTAAAGATAGGTTCCAAGCCCCCTTGAAATTTGTCCTTTTTTTTTTTTTTTTTTTTTTTTTTTTTTAATCCTTAGCTTTGGACTTAGATATTTCAGTTCAGGCACTGAACTAAGTAGGAAACATACATTTCCACAGCCATTCCAGCCTTCCTTTTGTGAAGTAAGGTCCAATCCCCATGCCCCTGAAGTCAAAGGCAGGACTTGCATTGATTTCCAAATGCACAGGTTGATGGCCATAAGGCCTTCTCCAGATGATCGAAAGTCGGGTTCATTTGCTTGGATGTCATGCTTAATTTGACACCACTATTAAGTAACTGCACCGGCTACCAAGTATTGCACAATTGTGCATTTGGCCCCCTAATCGCTCCTTCATTTTCATTTTTAACACTCATTTTGTGAGAACGTAAGTGAAATTAAAGAGTAATTAGGGGACCAAATACACAGCTGAGCAATTCTTTGGTTCTGTGTCACATAGGCCAGTGACTACAGATCTTGAATAAAAATACCCCAGGAAGCATAAGCGCTTCACCATTTTTGTGCTACTATTTCAGGCCCTGGGAAATATATTCAAAGATAACTGTGTTGCTAATCTTCCTCTTCATCTGTGAATGCAAGCAACAATCCACCTTAAAAGGGTGGTGGTTTTCAGTTTTGCATTTTTTGTGTGGAAGCCGAGTCCTTTGATAAATGGCGGATACCTTAATTTGCTTGCTAACAGATAGAGGACTTCTAGTGTAACACAGTGCATTAATTTTTCTGGACAGTGAACACTTAAAATATGAAAAGCTGAGAGACTTACAAGGTGTGATGGTTTCTGATACTAGCTTTTGAAAATAAATATCCTTTGGGCTTAAAATATATGTTTGATCCATAAAAGCTTTCATCCCAACTGGTCTAAAATGTACACAATAAATCACACTGTGCTTGAAGATAACCAAGATTGTGTTGATAAAGTATAATAGAATATTCACTTGGCAAGAAAAAGAAATGAGCAGAAAAACCTCCCTGATGAACAAACCAAGAGAATGGCTCAATATTTTTTTTCCACGCTGCTCTTTCTGCAGCCCCAGGTCAAATCCATCACAAGGAGTGCTCCCCAAAAACAGATGGAAAGGTAAACCCCATTAATAGAAGATTAAAATTACTTCAAAGTGCCCTTGTTCAAGGAGGAAACATATGGGGAATCCCAAGTGGAAGAAGAAACCACTTGATATTCCATGGACAGCAGCTGGAAATGCTTCCTTTTGACTTCATGTGCATGCATTCAAATAGGCACGACCTTGGGTATTCTTGTCCCTTGCAGTACAATATTAACACTGTCCAGAATGATAGTTTACTAGTAACTTTTAATTGTGCAGAAACCGGGGTGTTTATACTGAAGATGGTATGTCAATGAATTACCATAAAATTCCTAGTAATGAAATGCTTTATACTTTTTAGCAATTAGTGTTGTGTAGTAACCTGTTGCCATTTTGTATTTTTTTTTTTTTTTTTTTTTTTTAATATTTAACCACATATGCTCTGCGGGCACAGATTTGAGCTCTTGTATAATTACTGGGGAGGGAGGGAAAGGGGAAGTGGGTGGGTGGGTAAGAAATAGTGATAACAAAGGTTTTATTTCATCCTGCAGGTGACATTGAAGACATATTGCCATCTGGCATGATAAACATTATAATATATCAGTGCTTGTTTGCCAGATGTTGCTAGACACAAATAGACAGCGGTTCAAATGCATAGGGATGATTTAGCAAAATGAATCTTCCTAAACTGGAGTATCTGAGTTGTCACATTGCATCTTGCTTCTACTGGGTAGGTATGTAAAGCAGGAGGGAAATCAGAGTTATTGAGAATTAAGCAAATTGTATGGTAAAGCCAATTTTCTACTGCAGACCAACAGAAATCAGGCCACTCTGTGTAATAGCTAGTTCAAATTGATATTGTAGTTGAAATAGGCTGACACGTGACAGTGTGCCATGCCAACACTTCATACATTCATGCAAGCACTTTTCAAACATAGATTGCAAGATGAATAAATGTTTCTCCCTATATTTCTCAGTTTTTCAAACCAGAACTTTTTAATTTCCATTTTGATCAGTGTGTGCATGTGTCTAAGCGCATGTCTAGGTCCCTACTGTCTGGGACATTTTTCTCCTCCCTAGCTGAGAGCAAGAATGTCATAAACATCAGTATGCTTTTCACACAGAAAAATCAGACTTTTTCTGTCCTGAGTTGCTTACACATTGAATAAAACCAAAGTGGTAGGGGACCCTGGACCCTGTGAGAATTGAACATGAGCATTGGTAGGCATTGTAGAGACTGGAAGGAAATTTGAGTGGCAAGAATTCTGCATTACCCTGAAGGTACCCTGTTATTTTCATCTGTATTATAGTTATGCCAGGAATCGAGGCAAACTGAAGGAAAAAACCAACCAACCAAACAAAGCCTGGAAAATTTCCTTCCTGATTTCAGTGTTTTTGCATCAGCCCCATGGGCAGCCTGTGGAAAACACAGGAATGAAACATAAGAACAAAACAGGAATAAAAGGTCTCTTTGATCGTGTATCTTCCACATATTTTCATTTCTCCCAGAAACATCCTGTCTATTCAGGATAATAGATGGGGGATGAAAACTGGGAGAGTTAGGAAATGGCAAGGAATCTTCCACCCTGATAAAGCATCTATCTAGGTCTAGACTGCTGCTTTGACGTCTTGGTGATACTGGTGCTGTAGACCAGACTGATGGATGATATCAAGAGAGAAGAAGAAAAAAATAAATAAAGCATCACTATAGAGATGTCCTCAAGGCAGGGCTTATGTCACATTATTTCATATCTTAAGAAAAATTGACATGCCTTGCTGGGTTAGACCAGTGGCTCATGTAGTGCATGCTTCTAACTCTGACTGTGAGACTGTGCTAGGAGAAAATGTGAGACCAGGTGTCACCTGCAGTATGCTTTCCCTTCCCTGTATGCCCCCAGCGTGCACTGCTGCAGTAAATAGCATGCTAATATCTGTTTGTGGACTTGTTACCTATGTCTAATCTGTTTTTGAACCTGTTCATCCTCTCTGCTTCCAAATATTGCCATGGAGACAACTTAGCTACCGGCTACACAAAGAACTACATCCTTTCAACTCTTGTAGACCAACCTCCTACCAGCTTCAGTGAGTCTCTAGTTCTAAAATTGTGAGCTTTGCTGAACAAAATTCTATGTTCCAATAATCTACTGATGCCATGATTTTTCAAATTTCAATCATATCTTCACTGAGTTTTCTCTCCAAACTGAAGAGCAGAGACATTTATAATCTTTCCAGATAAGACAGCTCTGTACTTATCATAATTTTCTTCTCTGTATCTTCTCTATCTCTGCAATGTCCTTCTGGAGGTGTGGAGATAAAAACCATGCACAGTAATCAAGATTTGGGTGTGCCAAGGTTTTATACAGTGACAACATAAAGCTTTGTGTCTTGTTCTCAGAACACTTTCTGATGATGCTTACTGTTTTTTGGTCCCAGAGCTGATCCTTTGAAGACCTATTTCCTGATTTTTCTCCACTCTTCAGAAATGACCATTGAGTCCTACCTTCTGTTTCCCATCCTTTAAATAGCTTCCCATCCACAAAAGTTCTTTTCCTCTAACCTCCTTCTGCTTCTTTGGTGGTCTTTGGTGAGGAACCTTCCAAAAGTCTTTCTGGGGAACCAAACCTATAATGTTCATTTACCAGCTTTCCCAACAAGCTGTCTTGATTCACTTGCTTTGTGATCTTTCTCTGTATTACAGACTCTATTGTCACACTGAGGCTGGAAGTCAGACTTGGCAGCCTGTGCTTCCCAGAAACCCTGCTCGACCCTTTTCTATGGACAAGTCACCCTGACACCCCACCACTCCTGTAGCACAGGGGATCCTAGCTGTGACGTATTTGACACGGCTCTGCAATTTCACTGTTTCTTCAGTTCTTCTGGGTAAATGTCATCCAGTCCTCATGACACGTTAATTGTCTGTAGGGTTTAAAACACCCTGTGTATTTATCTGTATCCTGTTGAGCTTCTCTGACCTACCTACTACAAAGAAAAGTTGGTTGTGGGCATTTCCCCTGCATAGTAAAGACTGATGCAAAGAGTTCATTGAGCTTTTCCAGTGTGGACTAAACATCCCTGAGTGCCTTTTCCTGCTTTTTCATCCTGTTGATTATCTCACCTGTTTCCTGCTTTTGAAGTGTTTAATGAACCTGTGACTATCAGTTTAAAAAAAACCCACCCCATGCAAGGCATGCATCACAGTCCTTCGAACCCCTCAAATAACTTGTCTTCCTTTTGACCTGTTCTCCTCATTTGAGCAAACTTTCCATTTTTTAGCTGCTGACCGTTTCCCTGTGACAGCCTCCTTAACTATCCCATACAGCCACGCAGGGGGATTATTAGACTGCTTTGTTTTCTTTTTGAATTATGGCATGTATTTTACCCAAGCTCCTAATACAATATTTTTCAAAAGCCTTCAGGATGCTTATAGACTTCTTGGTTTTAGACTAATCCTTTTAGGTTGTGCCTTTATTTGCTTTTCCGGATCAATTGCCTGATTTTTCTGTAGTCTCTTTTCTTTTCTGTTTTATTTATGAGAAACTGATTCTCTTGAAAAGTTAAGAGGGTATAGTGGGTCCTTGCTGGAGGTCTGAGTGGATGGATAAGAACCAGCCAGGGGCTCTGAGTCACTCACAACAGCAGAGCAGATATTGTTACTATCAGTCTCCTTTTTATTGTTTTTGGATCAAGCCAAAAATACTTTCTGTATATTATCCTTTCCTCCAGAGTCACATTATGTCCACTGTTTGTTCAGACATTCCCCAAATAGATTTTACTTTTTATGTAAGTTTTACTTAAAGAATGGTAATCCTTCTTAGAATGCTTTTTTCCCTAGAATTCTTGGAAAGTTAAGATTCCCTTTTTTAATGAAAAAGGTTTTGGAAGAATATTTTAATGAAAACTTTTGTTTTTCTTGAAATTATGCATTTTGTGGTTTTTATTGTTGGTTCTTCCCATTTTCTGGATGTTTACGGTGTTGTTTAATTCAATGATATGAAGCATGCCTAGCCTGTTACTCTGTCCTTGTCTTTTTGCTCCTCATTCCTTTTACCTTTATTGAAACCTCCTCCAGTTTAAACTCCTTAGCTCTTTTCTTTGCTCTGTTAAAGTTTCTGAACATCAACAGGAAAAAAAAATAGAATGAAAAAGAGGATGGACCTTTATGCAACCCGAGCAGAATAGACAATATTTATTGTGTTTGCTAAGTAATGGAGTGAGAAGATGAGTGTGAAGAGGCGTTTCCAGTGCAACAATATTTCAGCAATACCTTTCAATTTCTTCAGCAGTTCAGGGTATTTTTATTTTATTTTTTATTTCTTTCATTCAGTGTTTTATTTATGTCTCCAAAGTTGTCCCTCTTCCTTTGTTTCATTTTTCTGTTACAGCATTGTTAAATTCCATCTCATAGACAATAAGCACTTTAGCTTTGGATTTCACTGTTCACTTATCCAAAAGTAGGAATCACCTGACTATCCAACAAAGAAAAGAAAGTATTTTATGTCAGAAGTGGATGCAATAACCTTTTTCTGACTGAATTTATCCTTTTCTGTATAGTTAAAATAGCCACTCCCCATAGTACTACATGTCAGCCTGTATTCCATCCATAACATGAAACAGAGGTGTGAGTCACTGACTTTTCACTTAAGGGACATTACTAGAGTCTGTGTATAAATGAGAAGATATGTTTCAGATGGCACTCTTCATTTGAGGAAATGTTTAACTTTATACGGTGCAAAGAGGATTTCAAGGAAACTGAAATGAAGCAGGGACTGGCGGAGTTAGTGAAAGATGAAAGAATTAAAGTGTTGCCATATGAACAAAAACATTAGAAAGCATAACATAGGCTGGTGGCTTCCACTTGGGTCTGCATGAAAAAGTAAGGTCTTCTCATGTGTTCCTGTATTGTGGCCTGGAAGCCTTTTGGTTTGTCTTTGCTACTGTAGGTTTCTCTTTAATTATCAATAAATAGATGAGATGCAATGAGGCAGTGAGATAAAAAAAGAAAGTAAGGAGTATATACTAACCATCACGGGACAGTACATCTTTATGAACACCTAGAGAAAGGCAGGTGTGAGAGCTGATGCTGGATCCCATCACTACCACAACAAACAGGCTTCTGTTGAACTGACCTTGGTGGCTTCGTTGCTTCGCAGGGGTGAAGTGCTCCTCACTCTTTTCTCTGAGGTACAATAGGGCCATGAATTTTTGGTTTTGGAAACAGCTAACTAAAAACAATCTCAGATCTGGATTCTTTGTGTGTGTGTGTCTCTGCAGGAGATTTGTGAACAGTTGTAATGCACCACACTCGCTACTGAGAAATATGGTCAAGGATGTTCTATTTAGTTTAAAACCCATGTGGTCACAGGGAGAGCCATCTTTCTTGCTGACAGGAGAAATTTGCACCCACATGAGCTATGAAATGTAGCTTGCTTGTTTGCTGGGTACAGTCAATTACTTTGGTTGTTCCTTTTGTGTTTTGCATTCTGGAAAGGACCATCTGGCTTCAGAGAGGATCGTCTAATGAGAATGATAAATGCCTGCTGAAAGACTGGTAACTTTTTATGACTTTGGTAGGTACTTTAGACAATCTTTAGCCAGAGGGCCTGAGAGACATTAAGGTTCCTTCTTTTAATAATGACTGCTAAGGTTGCATGCCCCATGCTAATATTTATCACCCTTAATAAATGAACTGATATTCACTGGCACTTAGCAATTAAAAAAAAATCAAGGAAAGCTGAGCTTGTAAGGCACATGTGAAAATACGTTATCTTTCGCATTTAGTGCATGTGGATTATAGCAAGTCATCCTGAACCTTCAGTAGGGGCAGAATGCATGTAGGAATTGTCAGATCCTTTTGAAGTACCTCTGCTCACATACCCTGGATGAACAAGCTTCTTTTAAAGTGACGTAGGAGGGAAGCTAATGGCAGGATCATCTTGTTAGGCCATATAACAGGCAAGAGTCACCCATGAAGAACACTTCTGATCCATCTGTTTATCTTAATACTCAAACTCTTGTCCAGAGTAAGGTCTAAGTGTCTGCATCCAGTAAACTTCCTTGATGATTCATTTTTCTTTCAGTACATGTATTACCTCTTAAAAGAGCATTTTGTGTAGTTGGATCCAATTGCCCAATTGCCCTAGTTGTTTGTTTGTTTTTTTTTTTCAACTTGGCAGGTCTGGTTACTTTTCCTAGCCATTCAAATGATCTTTTATGCTTACTTGCAGATTTTTGGGGGACAATAATTCTGTGAAACTAAGTTGTGCAAAAAAACTTGGGGGCTCTCGGTGTTCAGTTGTTGGTTGTTTTTTGTTTGTTTTTTTTTTTTTTTTCCCTAAGTAAAAGGAGAAAATTGGCAATGGCTATTATTGCATGTAAATTGGAAATATTACTGCATTGAGATAAAGATACACAACCTCTCTGTCACTCTAATGGAGCTGGTTAGTCATAATTCTTGCTATAGATCAGAGGCAATAAGTTTGGATGATATATGCGATCTCCTGGGAAAGGAAGCCGGCATGTATTGTACCTCCGCAGATCTGCTGAGCAATGACAATGTAGTCTTAGTGGATTAGAAGCAGTTTCTTCACTTCTTTCTAACCCCAGAGAAGTAGTAGCTGTTAACAGCTCTGCTCTGTAGAGTCACTGCAATGTCAGTGTAAGAATTTCCTTTCATTACAATCAGTGTAAACACCTGGATTGTTTGGAGGAAAGAAAAGTGAGAAAGGAAGGGAAAAGAGACAATGATCAAATTAGAAACACGCTGAAGCTGCATATAAATCTTGCAGGGACAGGCTTTTGGTTGAAAACTCTCATTTGCCATAGTGGGTCCTGTACTCATAGCTCAAAGTTGGAACAGCCTGAACAGCTGCTGTAGAACATAAATGCTGGAGAAAAGAATGTTCCTGAAACAAAGACTGGGCTTGAAGCAAAGATTTAATAATTAATTGTTGCTCAGTCTGGAATCAAAGTGAAAGGTTGGGCGTTAGCTCAGGAGGAGGCATGGAGGGAGTGTGAATGAGGGGCTGAGATCCTCCTCCCAAGCACTGATTCCCACCAGCCCAGTCAGTGGAATTGTGGGCAGGATGAGGGACGTGACACACAAGTCTGCACAACACTGTATTTTGCGGCATCTGCAATTTTGGAGGGTGGATTGCAAGGCGTGTTTACGCTGGCCTGGAGATCCAGGGCTGCCTGGCACCATGTTAGGAGAGTTTGAGATGGTGGCTAATGGAGGTAATTCCCCAGTGAATCAATATCTAGTCCTGGGTAGCTTTAAAAGGTCCCTATACAAGGTCCTGAGAGAGTACACTAGACCAATGTACCTTCATAAGCCTAAATTAAAGTGTATGCTTAAGAATGTTGGTATGTATTTAAAGATGATACAGGACTCAAATTTCTTAGGACTCACTGTTGTAAGCTCTTCATATTGTTCTGTTCCTCCTACAGTGTCAAGTGGATTTTATAAAAAAGCAAAAAAGCAATAAGACATATGCAAGAGAATTCCTGTTACAATACACTCCTATTGACTGTTAGTTGAGAGACACTAACTTGGGTTGAATGAATTTTTAAGAATTACAAAATAGCTAAATGTTTTCTTAGAACATAAAAGAATGTGTCTAGGAAACACATTTTTCCATTTTATTTTGTTTTGTAATAACACTTTCACGGATCATCTGAATTCTGTGAAATGTTGAGAATCTGGGTAAAGTCAGAGGAATTGGTAGCATTTGTTATGACATTGGGTTGGGATTTTGGGTTGGGGCCAAAACTGGTTTTTGATTGTTTGCAGCTGAGGGTGTTAGAATGAACTGTTTGACCAGGATTGTTCTAGAACAAATGCATTCTGGTGGAAATAAGGAGATAATAACAACTAATATCAAGTCCTTCATAGAATCAATTCAGTCTTTTTTGATGTTCATGAATTGTTAATGAGCAGCCTGTGATTTTATTTGAACTTCTAAATTAATTAAATTATTTTTATCAATATTTTTGATAAACATTTTTCTTTTTGTGGATTGTTTACAAACAATTAATTGCAAATACTCCTAAATCAAAATTTCATTGACGTTCATTCAATTATATCACAGCCAATGTTCTGTGTGTTATACTTAGAGCTAGGTAAATAAATGTTTCTTCCACCTTTTTTTTTTGTTGTTGTTGTTTTTAATGTTTTTGAAACCCTATCTCCTGGTTAAAATAGATATCTGGAAATTTGAATAACCCAAATGGTATCCATGAGGACTGCATAGTTCTTTGCTCTTTATATTTTGAATTATAGACTATCACTTGGGATATTGGCTTCTTAGGGGTTTCTCTGTCTTGTATTTTGACCTAGGATCTTGCACCCAAGAAATCTTTCTTGAGGAACACTTTATTGTCTCCCGGAAGCCTAAAGAAAAAATGTTTTGATTTAAGCAAACAGTATTTCTACAGGAAAGTGGTTTTGATGAAAACCTTTCTACCAGCTCTAACTTTAAAAAATAGAAATGGTATAAACTTCTCAAAATCAGGGAAAAAACCACCTTCATCTGTTATTTCTTCAGTTCAACCTTCAGAGAATAAACCAGCCAACTATTTGGCACTGGAGAAAAAAAAAACCAAACAACAACTTTCCTGATAAACAACTTTCTATTTGCACACAGCAACAGTTTTTGTACCCATGAGCAAGGCAGGTGAGGTGGGTTCCATCTGGCAAAAAGGAGCTGTCTAAACCCAAGTAAGTCAACTGAAATGCCTTCTAAAGGACATTATTTGTCTTATCTTAAGGTAGATGTCTAGAATAGGTAGACTGTAGGTGGCATGACAGTATTTTAAACCCAAACCTGCCAGTATTATCTGAAATGGTCATTTATATGTCTTTTGCATTAGTGGATAAGCTCTTAAGAGTCTTTTTCCCAGAATAAATGTTCTCATTTGCAAGTCCCTTAATCTCATGCTCTGTGAATTCTTTTAATATCCATTTAGAATGAAGCTTTTCTTTGAATGCACCTTCCAGCCAATTTCTTCTCTAAATGGCTCACGGAAAGGAGGGGACGCGGTGTGTTTGATGTTGGGATGAATCGTGGGCTGGCTAAAGCCTTTGAGATGGAACAACTTCTAACTTTTAAGACATGCGTGCCAAGAAGCACCAAATATTTCTAATCTCTAAAGCTTTTATGTTATTAGAACACAAAATAACAAGCTACCATGACATAACGCTTTACGTAGAGGATACTTGGAGTGAGGCAGATGAAATTAAAGGCTTAAAAGAAATCTGTCCCCTTCCCCTACCCATTTTGTCTTTGCAGGGTAGGTGTTTTTCTTTCTCATAATCCTTTCTTTGGATGCAAGCAAACTCCCCAGTACTCTCAAGATCCCTAGGAAAGCCTCCTTTCCATCACTTTTCTAATTTGACTTCAGATACATTCTCTGTTGCCAGCAACCCTCCAGCTGTGTTCAGGAGTTTCCCGTTCTGCATTTGGACTCAGTATATATTTCTAAATCCCATTTTGTCTACTGCATTCCAGAAGCTTCCCCCAGCTGTGATTACTCTGTTACTCTCCGGGAGGATGCTATTGCTCCTCTATTCAGAACAAACCGCAGCATGCAATTAGCAAAGACCAGAGACCAACGAAATGGCCGTACCATCTATTGGAAATATGAAAGCAAGCCGTCATTTGCTACTATATCTCCCTCTGTCCTTTAAGCTTTTCTTATAATCTCCATCACAGCTGTACAAAAAAAAGCAGTGGTTTGTTTTACTCTGCAGCTTGCAAGGCCTGTGCTTTTACACAGCCTTAGACAACCTTGTAACTGCAGCACATGCTCTCGCAAACGTACAGCTTCATTACTCTGGCAACTTCTTTGCATGGCTCCTCAGTTTCTGAGTTTGTTCAGGATGCTGCGGCACAGTTGTTCTTTGCTGCTGTGAGCTGGCAAATAAAAATGCATACATAGAAAACCACACACAAACACAAATACGTGTACATGCCTGCCTTGTGTTTTTTCATCTCCAGACTATATAGGGCTTGAAATCACACAAGATGGCTGAGTCACATCAACGGAAAATTGAGTAGTGATCCTGATACTTTTCAGTTCTTCATTACTACCCAGATGGTCCTACTGCAGTTTGAAGACTTGTTACAATTTTCTTGACGCTTTACGCTTTATTAAAGAAAATATAAAATTATACTTGAAAAGCACACTTTCCATGGTGGATAAAAATGTAAGAGGTTGACAAGATTTTTCCAAGGAGTCGTTAAGAAGTTGACAGGACAACTGGATGCCAAGAAAGTTACAACTGGAGATTTCTAATGGTTTAATTGTTAACTCATCAGTCTTAAGGAGAGGGTTTTATTGGAAACCCCAAAACTCAGTATATTATGATAATGTGTAGCTTCCTCTGACTTTCCTGGGAATTACACAGAAAGTATGTGAGCACCCAAGAGCACATCCACAGTAAGAATGAACCTCAGGAAGCATCCATTCCTGGTGGAAAGAGTCAAGAAGAATGTGAAAAGACATTAAATTTGTCAGTCCCACTAACTTGGGTCCCTGGGATGGTGAGTGGTAAATAGTAGTTCGGAAGAACATAGGTGTTATACACAAACATGTGGACTGTGTGACACAAAGAAACTGAAAAAAAGACAGTGAATTAGGATTAAGACCTCCCTCCTTTCTTTCAGGAAAAAAAAAAAAAAAAAAAGACAAGAGAGTGCAGTGTTTGTCTTTCTCAAGTCAGAAATATACATAAGGAAGTGGGTGTTTGTTTTCTTATGTTTAGCTGGAAGCTAAAGGAGCCAAAACCAGATTGTTCTTTCTATAATTGCAGAAACGCATACACACTTGCAATAGCTGACTGCCTTTTGCTACTTTGGTGTGACATTACAGATGTTTTATTAAGTGAATTGTAATATCCTCTCGCCTCGAGAGTCCAACATCATGTGGTGATGTAATGGGATGTTCTTCCTTTTATGTTCTTTCTGGTTCTTTTTCCCCTTTTATGCATTTAAATGCTTAGACAGGTGGTTTGAATAAGTCAGGAGTACTACCTTTTTATGGACTTTCTATCTTGTATCCTATGTTTCTGCTGAGTAATAGGAGATGGGGTAGTCTATTGCATGAATAGATTTATGCATAATAATACTACTCAGCGGCACAAGGATGGGTGTGTTAGAAGAGGTCTGTTCCAGGTCTTTTTCTACAGTTGCAGGAAGGTGATTTTTAGACGATTTGCTGTTTCAGACATTCCTGATATCTGCATCGTGGGTGGACAGAAGTGTCATTTGTTTGAGAATCTCATCTATCTTCTTTGTTTTTAAATGCAAGCTTTTAAGGGAGAAGAGATGTTTTTTACCAGACCAGCTGACAGACAGGGAAAGATGAATGTTATTTTATGCTCAAAAATTCTTCTTTGGGTCTCTGACTCACCAGTGCTCTGAACGTGGAGCCTGCCCATTTTTTTTTTTCATTTGTATTGTTTGGATTAGTAAGAGATACCATATGTCTCTAACCCTTCCACCTTAGGCCGTGGTGGCTACCACATCATTATTTTATTTTTGGTGTTTTGTCTTCTATCTTGTTTGTACACCATCGTTTGTCTCCGTGGGAATCTCTTCTCATTGGTTACCCATTTATTCTTTTCATTGCAATTTTCATCAGCTTACATACTAGTCCTCCTTTAAAAACTTCTTGCCTTTATTAAACAGAATATAATTTCATATTGCTTTACTGCTTTCATTATGATTCCTTTTCCTTTTTTTTTTTTTTTTGTAGGAAGGCTATCTAAATAGTTGTCCCTGCTTTCATAGTAACAGTTTTCATACATTGCTTAAAAGATTTAAATAATTGATCTTGTTCTCCATATAAGTCACTGAGTCATACAGCTACCGAGCCACCACTGTTTTTATGCCAGTTTTAGAGCATGTCCAGAATTGGGAGCACAGAAAAATGTTTATTACATTTTCCTTTATAATGAAAGGTCTATTGAAAACTACTTGGCAAGGAATGAGTTCTGTAAGATTTCCAGATGCATAAAGGACCATCATCTGATCCTGATTAGACCAATCTGTAAGCCTAAGCGTATGTCCACTGAAGGCGTAACAAAAACTCTTATTACTATCAAGAATAACGTTCAAAACCTATTGCTTAAACTAAGGGCTTGATCTGACTGTAAAAAATCAGCTAAATAAAACTGCTCTGCTTGTGTGAAATCCCACCAATGCTGATGGGGGGGGTTATGTCCAGGACAGTTCGGTTATACACTGCAATTTGGTGAGGAGAATAAACTGTTTGATGTTAAATCAACACATGGCCTAATCAGCCTGCAGGAAATAAACAAACTCTGTCTCTCCGTGAAGTTGTGCAGGACAAGGCTAAGCAGTCCTGGGAAATCCCAGGCTTCCGATCGAGACGCATGTCGGTTGTAGGGCTTGGGAAGCAGAAAGCTGTGACACGAGATGACTTGCGTGAAGAGCACGTGCTCTGGAAAACGGCTCAGCTGCAGATCTGGGTGGCAGCTTGCAAATGAACGAGAGAGCTCTGAGAGCGTGAACGACTGATGTTAATAGTGGTTGGAGTTAAGTGCATGTGGACAAAGTATTGAACTCATTCAGAACTGCATGAGGGGAGGCCATAACCAGAGGAAATTGTTGGGCCATAGCCCCCAGCCCTTACACATGCGCTGCTGAGCAGTTTCACTCTCTGATGCTGTTCAGTTATCACTGGAACACACTTCCTACCTACCATACCACCTGAATAGGGGTATGTAGAGATTCTGGTGCAGCTTGTGGATCAGTCCACGTCCATAGCAGCTGATGGGTGGATGCTGGATACGCACGGAGGCAAGAGGGATCAGGATTGAGTACATGTTGTCATTCACGGCTCATGCAGTGCTCTATTTAAAATCAGTTTTGAATAAATTGCTCTTTCTTTTGTGATCCTTCATGGAGATCAGAGCATCTTTTTGGCAGATGTGGCATATTCTGAAGACAGCGTATATGTGCATTAAGAAGTAGCTTCAGCTGGAGAATGTGCCCCTGTATTAGTCCTGTATTCCCATGGTACTCTGAGCAGCCTGTGATCCTGATGCAGGCAGGGCATACACAGGGAAGGTTCATTCTTTCCTTTTCTGGTCCTTCACTGTAAATACTGACTAATACCTCAAACATTGACAAGAGACGAGTCAGCTCAGCCTTTGGTCTCACCCCAGGTGACACAATTGCATTTCGTGAGTTTTCTTAAAGCATGCCTAGTAAGAGTTGCATTTCTGAAATCCCAGACTGACTTGGGAGGCAAAGTTTTATTTCCAAATTTGGTTATACCAGTTCAAGTCAATAGTATGTCTATGCTCCCATCCCATTCCTAGGGCTAGTTTGCTGATGCTTGGTCTGGCTACGCTCAGCAGCACGCTATACTGATGGGAACTTCTGGACTCACAAGATCCCACATGCTTCTTTGGCCATGAACGGCTTCCAGAGTCGCTCTCAACCAATCTGATATAATTCCAATTTGAATTAGTTGCCCTAAAAATGAATGCATTGGACAATCTTTTCAAAAGTGTCTTAAATATTTGGGGAAGATGAAGCATCAGAGCAAGGACAAAAACTTTGAGTCCCTAAATGCCCGACCTCCCAGCCATTGTCTGACCTTCTGACAGCAAGCAAAATTTGGTCACATAAGCAAAACTATGGGCAATAAACAAGGCCAAGGAGAATTGCTCACAGAGATACACACAGATAAGTGTGTCTACAGATACGTTTTGTGGCACCAACAGGGTGACGGTCAGTGCATAACACCACTCAAGTGAGACTGTGTAGACCTCCCGAGGGGTTTAGGACAATCTTAAAACATTGGCCTCCGTTGTTCTTGCCTCTTGTGGGTTTTATATGAGACTATGCACTGCATACTGGCTCCACATCAGTTCTCCTTCTTCCTTCTGAGGACTTCTTTGCCTAGGAAAAGCCCTTCTCTTGGTCCCTTTATCACCAGCCCCTCGTACTGCCAGAGTTGGTGCATTTTGCAGCTGGAAGAGCTCTTTATTTCTTTCAATTTAAAAACCTGTGGACAAGAAGTGTTTGGCTTTGATGGAAGTGAGATATCCTTCCTGATCTTGTAGAGAGGCATCATAATTGCTAAATAATGATATTTTAAACTTGGTTGATAGGCAAAGGTCCTTCAATTCTATTGACACCTTTTTATCAACATATGTGATGAACAGCAGTACAGATGTTAATAAGTCAAAATTTCTGGAGACATGACAGTACAAGTATACAAGTATACAAGTATACAGTACCAGTATACAAGACACATGGAGAAAGACATGGGCTTATGTTACAATATTATAACATATATTATATCTATATGGCTATATTATATTATATTATATTATATTATATTATATTATATCTAGGAAAAGGAGAGGTATGACCTATTTACCTGCTATGGGGCATGCTCACATTCATATAGGCTGGTGTGGTTTGTAACAGTAAATGATTTTTCGTTCAGTAGTTGCAAACTTTGATCCCAACATCAGACAAAATCTCAAGCACACGTAACAAAGCTGCCGCTATTTTTAGACTGCAGTAATTCTTTTATAAGGAGACAATTCTTGTACAGTGTATATTAACTCCTCAGAAAGCCTTTCCACGTGGTAAAATAGATTTGGAGAACAAAAGCACTGAACATTGCAACTTGAATAAGAAGACGGTCTTTTATTGTTAGCTTTGAAGCACTGAACAATGTCTGCGACTTGTTCTGCAAAAAGGAAAGGGAGAAATAGAGACTTTCACCTCCATTTACATTCTAATGTTCCCTCAAAATAGAATTCCTCTCTGGCCCTCGAATAAATACCATGTGGTAGCTTGGGGATATTGCTTTAATTTATGTGGCTGGTGACAAGAGAATTGGACACAAACAGTTCCCTTTCTGAGATGTTTATTGCCCCTGCTTGGGTGGGGGCTGAGCGGGAATCGGCATTAAGGTGAAACCTTCCACAGTAGAAGGGGCTGCACTGGCCTGACAAATCACTTTGATTCTACTAAAATGATGATCTGGCATGGCTGGCTCTAACCATGGCCTTTCTGCAGGTAATAAAGCCCATGCTGAACGGGCGATGGTTCCCATCAGACAGTTTCATCAGAGGAGGGAGGTGGCAGCGGCGGCGACGGCAGGGGAAGGGTGGGCAGGGGGCTGCCTGCGTGGGGAGACACGGCAGATAATGAAGTGTGACTTGGGCATAGGATGTTGTCCTGCTATTTAGTTTCCTGACAGTTCAATTTTTTTCTAATCATTTGTTTGATTAGCAAACAGAAAGCCCAGCAGAAAAGGAAGAGAAGGAACTCCAAGAGGAAATTCATTTGCTGACAGAGGCGTGTTTTTGGTTTTGTTACAGCTGAATCCTTTTTCCTCCCAACACACATTTGCATACTCCGTCTTCTGCAGACGATCTGCTTTATGTCTACCTGCAGCTACTTAGCCCTGTGTGTATGCATCTGAACTGCTGTCATCTTGCATCTAGCCGGCAGCGCTGGGACAAAGCAAAAGCTGAAAAACTGTTTGCCCTTTTCTTACTGTGACAATCTATGGACTGTTTGGCTATTATTAAAGTTGTCAGCATGGTGCAAACAGCTCACTGATGTTTTACCAGGGTTATGATTGTTCTCACTTGGCATTACTGTCGGCACAGACACATCAGGGAAAAGAAGAGAAACTTGCATACGGGCTTAGCACTGCTGATTTTAAGCCAATTTTAAATTAATATGCATGAAAAAAAAATATCTTTGCCCTACATTCTCAGTAGCAGTCCAGTAAGAAGTCTGCTGGACATAGAGAAAGAGTGATCAGGTAATCTCACCACATAATATAGGCCAGACGCAGGCATCATTTAGTGCTTGGTTTTGCTCTGTGGTTAGTACGTTAACACAGGTAATCCTGGGTGTTCTCAAAGCTTAGCTCTGGGTTCTCTATTGCACACTGCATGAAAAACTATTGAGGACCAATCACTGGGCTAATTTGATGCTGTCCAGAAAAGTTGTTTTCACAATCTCTGGGTCTTCTAAAAACAATTATTTTTTTTTTTTTTTGTCAAATGCCATGCTACCAGGCCAACTAATTTTGGATGTATTCAGAAGGTCATGCTAAACTAACAGTTGCCATTCTTACAGCACTGACTTGGCAGGCTGAATGATCAGAAGCTTTAAGATTCACGTGGCTGTTTGACTCATTAGTCTTTCACATTGGTGTGAGTGTGTTTGTGTGCAAAAAAAAGAGAGATGCTGTGTTTGGACCTGTGCAGAGTTTATTGTCTAGATTGTTCTCGACGTTACTGCCTCTTGCCCTTGCAATTTGGTTTTGCATTGCATGCTTTGCATTGGAACTAGTGAAATGGTGGCATGTATTGATGAGGAATTGAAAATAGACTTTGGAAAAATAGTGGGCGGAAAGTAATTCTGGAATAAAAGGAAACTGCAAAACCACTTAAGATTTTCAGAACTCATTTGGCATTGACTAATATTCTATCCTCACTTGGGGAACCAGTCAAGAGAAAACTCAAGGCAGATGCAGCAGCTGACATGGCTTTTGATACCCACTTCATTCTGTCTGTCTATTGATGATTTAAATTTACAGCAGTATTGTCCCCACTGCTTTGAGTCTTGCTTGGTTCCCTTGAAGATGTGGCATCTGGCCAGGCCAGCATGACGAAGGGTGGGTCAAGTTCAAAAGGTTTAGTTCAGATTGTGCAAACATTGCAAAATTGAGATAGTCCTCAGAGGACTGCAGGCTCCAGCTCAACCTCCACTGGGTCCTCATACAGAGCAGTAAGACCTCTTACTGATTCAAATCTCCATTGCTGTGGAGCAGCCTATGGGGCCGGGGATGAAGATGCCTGCTGGTGCTCTGCATGCAGCTGCATCTGCATGTTAATTTCTAAGGGGAAAAGTGTGACAGTCTCACATAGATTTGTCATCATTTATCCTTGCTTGGCCTATGACCTCTGTTTTTGTGCTGTGCTAGCTGATGGCTAATAGAATCTCCAAGATCACCTGTCCTCTTTTAGGCTCTCATGCTCAGCTTCCACGCTTGCATGATTTCCTTTCACAGGGTGCAGTACAAGAAACCCTGATTTGCACTTGTGGGAGTTGAGCTGTGAATGCCATGACAATCAGCATTAATTGTGTTAATACTTGATGGCCACAATATCAGTTCTAAGGTAAATAAAAAATGCTTCTATCTTCTCTTGTCCTCTAGTAATTACTGAACCAGGAGGTTTTAAAATGTACTTTGGAAACATTGTTGAAAACTTGCCTTAGCAGTCTCCTGTCAAATGCATTCAGGTTGGTAAACACTTAGAAAAAAGATAAATCAGTAATTTCTTGTTTGCAATGCTCTCCACGGTCATAGCTAAACTCAGGGCGGAAAAAAAGAAGGGGAAATTTAGGCAGATAGTTACACTTATGCAAGCCTTTGAAATTAGTTTTGCTCTATGGAAGACAGTTGTCCTATAGTTATTGATTTCTGTGGAAACAAGTTCAAGAGTCAAAGAAAGGGCTGTGCTATTGGGAGAGAAACTGCCCCAATATCATCTATTCATATGGAAATGTTTCTGCCCACAGGCTGGGGTGTGCCTGAGCTTTTCTCCTGCTCCAGAGGCAAAGGTACCTGACCAGATGGCTCAGCCAAATGGTGGGAGGAAAAGTCTGGCCAGGCTCCACAGACAGTGGTGCTAGGATTGAAATGTGAGCACCACGGATGGTCAGTGAGAGAGCATCAACAGGAGTGAGATGCATCTGTTGTGCGTGTGAAGTAGGAGACATGGAAGGCCTGACTGAGAAAGCTGTTCAGGGAGATGTGGTGTTAGGAAGAAGACTTTTTTTTGTCCTTTTTTGTGTAGGTGGATCATAACACACAAAGGAGGAAGCAGCAGTGAAAAGCACAGAATCACAGAATTAAAGAATGGTCAGGGTTGGAAGGGACCTCTGGAGATCCAGAGCAGGGTCACCTACAACAGGTTGCACAGGACGGCGTACAGGTGGGTTTTGAATGTCTCCAGAGTAGGAGACTCCACAACCTCTCTGGGCAGCCTGTGCCAGTGCTCCACTACCCTCAAGGTAAAGAAGTTCCTGCTCGTGTTAAGATGGAACTTCCCATGTTGAATAGGAGGGTAGAAGGGAATGAGATAAATAAGTAAGGTCTAGACAGGTAAATCTGCTTGTCTTTGGCACAGAGGTGACAGGTAAAACTGTGAGAACAGCTGTGGTCACCTACAGAAAAAGAAAGGTGTTGCCAGCGGGATGAGGGAGGTGATCCTTCACCTCTGCTCAGTGCTGGTGAGACACATCTGGAGCGCTGTGCCCAGTGCTGGGGTGCCTGCTGCAAGACAGACATGGACATACATCTCCAGCAAAGGGTCACTAAAGGGATTAAGGACTTGGACCATCTGCTATACAAGGAGAGTCTGAGAGAGCTGGGACTACTTAGCCTGGAGAAGATAAGACTCGGGGGGGATCTTATCAATGCCTATAAATACCCCAAGGGAGGGTGCAAAGAGAATGCAGCCAGGCTTTTTTCAGTGGTGTCCAGGGAGAGGATAAAAGCAATGGGCACCAACTGAAACATGGAACTTCCATTCACATATAAGGAAAAAGCTTTTTCTCTGTGAAGGTGACTGAGCACTGAAACAGTTTGCTCAAAGAGGTTGGGTAGTCTCCATCCTTGTTGATATTCAGTACCCAGCTGAACCCTGCCCCAAGCAACCTGCTCCTGCTGGCCTTGCTTTGGGTAAGGACTGGGACTAGATGATCTCCAGAGGTCCCCACCCACCTCCACCATTCTGTAATTCTGTGCTAAGGGGAATTCCTTAGGGAAACAGGGATTTTATTCACCAACTACAAGTGCTAGCCCTTCTGTGCTCGGTGCTATTTTCAATAGTACTTGAATCTCAAAAGTACTTTGTAGAGCTCATCAGCTTAGGATGAAGAGCCTTAGATATGGTCCAGAGAGGGCCTATAGATCCTCACTTTCCTTTCATTTCAGTATCTAAGACCTTAAATCATGCAGCTTGCTTCTGAGAGTTTCATTGATGTAAACTGAAGATTAAAAAAAAAGGCTTTTTTTTTTTCCTGAAAATAATACGGAGAGCATCATAATGGATTTTTATTACATATTGTCATAGAAATTCAGTCCCTGCATTTTCCTTAATCCCCCAGTATTTTTCAGAAGGTAATAGAAATAATAAAGGAATTTCAATATTCCTTTAGAAGTAGTCCTATACAATGTAAGAGACGGCTATTTCTGACTTATTCCATAACATTTGATTGATATCAATCTCTCTCAAGGAATTTTAAAGGATGTTAACCTGGCTTTATATTAAGATTCTATTAATAAAACATATGTAAGGGGTTAATAAATGATTGATAGTGACTGTAAATGTTTTATAGATTTGGGCCATGTCTTCGTTATAAGCACATCAATAGATGACAATACTGAGTTTTATAAGAGCTAATCAATCAAGCCATTGAACTGCATAAAATGTACATCCATTCTTTACCCATTTCTTTAAAGCTGCCCTTGTCATTTATTAACCCTTTATAAACCACTCAGAAGTGGAATTTTAATTAGAAGTATAGTGTGGTGTGAAGAGGGACACCTCTGACATTTTAAAGACTTTGAGTATTTTTAATTTAAAGCGCCATTGATGCTGGTCCAGGTGCTATCCATAGCATCTGCAGTTGAAGAGGACTGGACTTAATAATTTGGAAGTCCTCTTCTGGTTCTATGTACTGAGCGTATGCTTCTAAACTTTGATGGGCCAAACATAAACTAAATACATTCCATTAAATCAGAAGACTGTCATCAGTTTCTGACATCTGAATAGGTGTGACCTTTGCTCCCTCCCAAAAAGACTAACAGCTGTCTAAAAATCCTCTGTTATTCTCCTTCAGATGATGAAACCATTTAAAAGTATTGTATACTTCTTTCTTCTCACACACCAGAGTTTTATAATTGAGGACTGGAAACTTTTTCTCCATATTATTAAAACGCACTCTGTAAGATAATGATCCTAGATACTCTCCACACAAGATAGTAGGTTAAAACATAAAGATGATACACTGAAATAAATCAAGTAAACAAATTCCTAACTTAGCCTGGAAACAGTCAAGCACATCTGGTGTTCTTTAAGATAGAATTTATGAAATTTCAGTATTAGTATGCGAGATGGGTCTGTAGCCGTGAAGCAAGCAGTGACCTGCCTAGAGGTCAGAATAATATGTTTGAATAAATGTTAGAGCTTCATTTAGATATCAGTACAGCGCTCCACGTGTTTCTTGAATTGTTGCCGTCTGAAGAGAAGTTGGTTGGAGAAGGTAAAGGTTGGTTTGTTATTCATGGTCATGTCATGCCTGACCTAGGGCATAAGATTTAAAAATTCCTGCAGTTGCCAAGTACTGAGAACATAGGGCCAGATCCACAATCAGCTCCTGTAAGCTTGGCTTTATTGACCCTGTAGTGTAGCTTCTGGCCAGTAACCCAGGAACAGCTCTCCTGAAGTCATGCAAAGAAGCTGAAATACTGGTGAGAGGGAGAAAGCAGCAGAAGCTGCACCTCGTCTGACTCAGTTTTGCACCAGGTTCTGCTCCATTCACCAATATCAGCTGGAGAAAAGTGTCTGGCTCACATAAAGTCCATTACAAAAATGAGTTAAACGTCTTAAATAAGCTCCAGCAGCCAGTTTGAATCAAAACTTAAGTAAGGATAAGAAGCTGAAACCACAGCTGGTGCAAAACCAATTTACAGCAATAGAAAATTTGGCCCACTGAGGTGCACAGAAGCAAAATATCAGTATTGATAAATTTGTTTCTTTGTTGTGTTCACCACAAAACATCATTTCATTGGTCAGAGTCATGTGAACTGGGAGTAAATTTCAGAAATTTGATAAATTTGACAAGTGGTTTGTTCTTTTTGATCTATATGAAACAATCTCCAACTGAATTCTCTTGAATAAATGTTATGAGTAATTGTTGGGGCTTGTCACTCTTCATAAATGGGTTTTCATCTTGTACACAGGGGTTCAGAGGTTGTATTACCTGAAAGACAAACGTGCTGTGATGGCACCTGTTTATTGGGACTACACCATGTTTTCAAACTTCAATAGCTTTGATTGGCTTATAGGGGAAACATCTTCTTGGAAAAAATAAATGTTTTGCCTGGATGACTCTCCCACATCTGTGTTTTTCTAGTGAAATCCCTAAAATAAATATCTGATAGGGACCTGAGCTGCTGGATAGGCACCATATGCTGCATTTGGAAAGATCAGAACTGCAAAATAAATGTTTTGAAAAGAGCATACAAAAATCCTTACATGGTCCCAGTGCAAAAGGAGAACAAGAGCTGTCACATGGCCACAACATTTCAAGTGATGGGTTTGCACAACCATACTCTTTACTAGCAGCAGGACTGTGTATGTGTAAGGGATTGCAGTCCTCAGTCTCCCACTTTAATCCACATGCACAAAATGAAAGGTATGGGTGTCCAATGGTTATCTTCATGTCTGTGCTGTCTTGTACTGCTTCTTCTCCTTTTAAACTCTGACTGGAGAGAAGGCTTTTGACTTGGAGTGCTGTTCTTAGCTCCACCGGAGCCTTTCCTGGTGACATCAGCCAAGTCACGGTGCAAGGGAGTCTTCAATGAGAGTTTTGAGCCAGGCTTGCAGCCCGTGTGTGCTTGCGGATTTTGTACAGATGGGCGCTGCTCTTTCTTTTCTTGTGTGTTTCGCTCCACAGTCCCTAAAGTCTCCTCTTTGTGTTTTGTTCAACGCCTGGCTTAGCTGGACTGTAATCTTACCTTGGGCTGCGAAGCACAGCACCTGTGTAACCGGGACTCTATCCCACTCTCCACTGAGGAGTGCTTAATAACAAGCACAAACAGAAAAGGGTTGCTCATTTGAGCTTAAATATCTCGTGGTCACGAAAAGTGGTGCCATAAGGAATTTAATTAAAAGGCAATGTTTGACTCACTTGTCTGTGTGTGAGTTGAAGTAGGGAGGATGAGGAAATTCAAGTCAATTACTGACAGAAGTAGCATTTTTGGGACAGACAATTCCCTCTTTTTCTTTGTCTTCCCTCACTCTCCAGGACTTCAACTCTCTCTGTGTATCGCATGTTTGCATTCCCTAATTGACTCAAATACAACATACAAAAGACATTGCACTGGGTTGTGCGGAGATCTGCTGGTGAAAGAGTATGGGGTTTAGTATGTTAAATAAGGACTGAGTATACCTGTGTTAGTTTGATTCATTTTGGTTTTTCATTTTTACTTGCTTTTTAGAGCCAATTAAAGTCTTGAGCCAGATTCTCAGCTGGCATGAATCAGTCAAGTAAAATGAAATCAATGAAGCTACATTGATTCATATCCACAGAGGATCTAGTCCATTCATTGTTGTCAATTGAAAAGGCATATTTGGCATAAAAAATTTTGGAACATAGGGCAGAAGCATTCACCATAAAAGCATTTTCACATTATCTCTCTGACCTACAAGAACACACAGGCATTGGAAGTTTTATAGATGTGTCTGGTTTCCTGCCATACGAACAAATAAACAAAGATAAGTATAGAGCTGCAAATTACAGCTCAAGTACTCTCCAGTGTGACATTTTGCAGTTCTACAACATCTCTGAGCATGCCTGCAACCAGAAACTTAGAAGAAAGGACCACACAGCGGACAGATATGTGTCAGTCTGCTTTCCTCATTTCTAAATGCTAAATTTTCTCTTCGCTCTGCAGTACAAGAATAAATAGACTTCCAAAGTTTTCGTTCGTGCTAACGATCATAAGCAGGTAGCTTTGTTGTTTGATATTGGCATGGATAAAATATCAACTGCTTTTTCGGTTGTGTCAATTTATAGCCACACGAGCTTCTTGTGGCAATGAGCTAATCACAGGGAAAGTATTAGACGTATTTCCGTGCATGGGTTTTGAATTCCCAAGAGTTAATTTGCATGGTCTTTTCTTCCCCTTCTGTTCTCTTCAGACTTTTCATTATTTTTGTTGCGTTATCTCCCATTCACACAACTAAAAAAATAAAATAAAATAGTCTCTTAAACTCAATGTTTGGACTTGTACTCGTTTTTCTGCTCCAAAACTCTTCTAGTTCTGCCGTATCACTTCAGAGCTATATGGCTTTAACACACATGATCATCCATAGACATTTCTGCTATAGATTCTTTTAAGAACTTTACAATATTTTTCATGTTACTTCCTATCGATAGTCCTTCTGGATCAACATTTTCTAGGTCTGAATTTTGTCTTATGCCTGGTGTTCATTCACTGTGTTTTTTTGCTATTAAGCCGTACAAAATAATGCTCAGTTTTAGATCCACAGAATATAAATGCTTATGGATGGAATTAGAACTACATTTGATTATCATCTTGATGTTTTTGCTTGTTTATCTAAGTTTGGGGGGTTATTTATTTTAAAGCAGCTAGTGAAGCTATCAGAGTGAAATTATTTTTAAAATATTTATTTTACTTTTTATCAGTCAAATGAATTCTCAGATCCAATGTTTTCTCATCAGCATAACAGTTGCATAATGTGTAAGAGTGGTGACTCATGTTTTCAGCTTCATTATTATTCAGACTCCTCCAATAAGCTGTGGGGCAAAATCATGAGCTACGCTATGTTAGAAGATTGGAACTTCCAGTGGCATCAGGCTGCGCAGCAATGAAAAACAGAAACACAGTGAAACATTTTAGTGTCCTCTTCAAGACAGTTATACTCAAACCTGTGAGATCCTTTTGGATGCCACCATCACAATCTCTTCGCAAACTGAGGCAGGAAAGTTAAGGTTCTTACATGTCCCATAGCTGCTAGGAGGAGGAAGATAGGTTTTGATAACAGGTTTATATTTTTGTAAAAAGATAGGATATAAACAGCATAGAAAGAGGGAATGAGTTATGTCTGCTCTCCAAAAAGCTAAGTGTTTTAGGATTATCTCTGTCATCTAACTTTCAGCACATGGCTGGTCACTTCAGCTGCCAAAAGTCCCTCTGTCTTTTACATAGAGCTTGGTTGGGTTCCTGCTCAGAGCTTATAAGCACTTATGCTCCATTGCACATAGTGCCTCCTGTTACTCCTGCTTTCTCTATGAGGTTTGTTAGTTGATCACGGATTATACCGTGACCTCTTCTGTCAATGGGAGGAAGCATGCAGAGCATTACTGGTCCTTCTTTGTGGTTTCAATGCCAGTTCAAGCATATTTTCAGTCCTTGCTCTGCCCTGTATACATGGGCTACTTCTTCTAAGTGTTCTTAGAGTGTTACTTCACAAAGGTGACCAAAAAAAACAGGGACATGGGTCACTAAGGCAGCTGTGTTCTTTATTGATAACATCACAGGCTAATTCAAGAGTGATTTTTATTTATTTCCTATGACACTGGGACTTTGCCAATAGATTTTAAAGCTACTGTGATCATGATAGAAGGGGATAATGTGATTGTCTAATGTGACATCTTGGCTGGTGGGACTGGATATCACCAAACAAGCTCAACATTTAGTCTAGAACTCACTAAGAACTAACAATTAATATTTGGCTAGTAGAATAACATACTATTCAACGATTTGGCAGGGACTATTCTTCTGAGTAAACAGCATTTGAACTGTGTATGTGAACCATTTTGCTGATAAATTGTGTAGTTGACCAAGAAAAACATGTTCCAGTTCACTTATATACTGTGGTGTGTGATAACACGCAACGGGAACTTGTCATGGACAACCGTAACTGTAATAGCCTACTAACATTTGCAAAAGGCATTCAAGAGTTTCTCATTGAAGACACATAAGGACAGCAGGATGTGAAAGGATAAAGGAATAGGATAAATAACTCACTGAAAGATAGGAAACACAGAATCACAGAACCACAGAATCTTCAGAATTGGAAGTGACCTCTGGAGATCATCTAGTCCACCCCCCTCCTGCCAGAGCAGGGTCACCTGCAGCAGGTTGCACAGGACGGTGTCCAGGCGGGTTTGGAATGTCTCCAGAGTGAGAGACTCCACAGCCTCTCTGGGCAGCCTGTGCCAGTGCTCCACTACCCTCAAAGTAAAGAAGTTTCTTCTCATGTTAAGATGGAACTTCCTATGTTGAATAGGAGGGTAGAAGGGAACGAGATAAATAAGTAGGGTCTAGACAGGTGCCCGTTACCCCTCATCCTATCACTGGGCATCACTGAAAAAAGACTGTTCCCATCCCCTTGGCAACCTCCCTTTAAGTATTTGTAAGTATTAATAAGATCCCCCCTCAATCTTCTTTTCTGTAGACTAAAGAGACCCAAGTCCCTCAGCCTTGGGAAAGGAAAAGAAGGAAAATTAACAAAGTAATCCCACAGGGACCTATTCTGCGTCATGTGATGTCCCACATTTGTAAATGGTCTAGTCAAAGGTTTGAGCAATGAGGTGACAGAATTTGCTGACAGCACTGAGTTATTCAAGGTTGAGGGTTGAATGAAAAATCAAAGAAAACCCCTGCTTTTCTAAATGACCAGATGAAAATAACAGCAAATGAAATTAATTTTAGATGCATAAGTGGGGAAGAGGTAGATCCCAGCTTTGCAAATATGAGGATAGTCTGAGCTGATTAATCACACTCAAAAATGAGATTGTTGTGACTCGAATGGTTAAGTACATGTAAACCCCAGCTCAGGGTTGAGTAGTAGTAAAAAAATACACAGAAAATGGGAAAGTAGGAACTTTTAGGAAAGGATAGCAACAAACCCATAAAAAAACGTCATGTGATTGAAAAAATCTAGGATTTGCCCTCATCTTCAGTATGGTATGGGATCTAGCCCCATCAATCCAACTAAAAGATATAGTAAAGCCAGAAAAAACATAGTAAAAGATACAGGATGCTCTTGAAAAAAATTGTGGTTGAAAAGATCAGAACTCTTCAGTGCAGAAAAGAGATGGTGAAGGACCATACAATTATCAATGACTATGAAGAAATATAAGTAGAAAGTTTTGCAGCACTTCAGAGAATCATTTGGAGGTAGTGTTATGGAGATATTACTGTAGGCCTTAGAAACCACTCGCCAAATAAACTGGAAAGCAAGGAATGAATGAAAAGTTGACCATGTAACAAAGACCATGTTACTTAGCTTGACCAAAAGTAACATAAAGTGGATTGAGTTAGTTCTGAAGACCATAAAAAGGAGGTGGCTAACTGAGGGATGGCCTGCCCACGATGGACATATTAAAGTCTCAGGGTGGATAGAACTCAGTTCTACATAGCACCTAGGAATTTATAAAGACTGAGGGTGACAAAAACCCACCAGAAATTCCTCTCTGAGTACCAACAGGATCTGGAACAACAACAAAAAAAACCCAACAAACAAACAAAAAAAAATCCTGGGCTCCAATGCAAAGAAATACAAACTCTGATGAAATCTTGCTTATTAGTAGCTCTGATAATTTGTAGTAATAAAGTTGATTTGATATATCTTGTAGTTGTTGTCAATAAAGTTACACCTTAGGTGACAGCATGTTAGTCTATTTGTGCTTTGAAGTGCTAGGATAAGCCAGAATAGCTATTCACCTTCATTGTAGAGATTTCCAGGCCCATATGCTTTAAGATGCAGCCAGTGAGTGGGCTGAAAGTATTCTCTCCCTTGGCTGCTGGTTAGTGAGTGGCAGTAGTCTTAGAGGTGGTCCTCCTGCCTTTTTCCTACACACGAATTAAGATTATCAAATGATACTTTCATTTAACATCTTGAAAACAAATAAAAGGAGGTGGTTATAGTCACACAACGTGAAGTTAAGGTGTATAATGCATTGCCAAAGGCTGTTGCAGATGCTAAACATTTACATAAATGTTAAATGTTTCAAAGGGTTGCATGGATAAATTCGTGGAAGAAAAACATATTCAAAGCTATTATAAAGACACTCATTTTGTCTCAGGGGCTTCCTGTGTTACCGATTGTGGAGCACTAGAAGAATATTCTGGGAAGCTTGATGATGATTGCTCTGTCTTTTAACTGTTTCACAGGCACCTACTATGTCACTGCCGGAGACAGGGTGTAGGGCTAGTTGGGGCTTGGAGATTTATGTTTATTGTCCTGGTGGGGGTATGGAAAGGAATGCAGCTTTTCATTCACAACTTACTTTGCTGTCTGATGACTTATACTTCTGTCAATTTTTTCTTACCAGAGACATATTTGGACAATTAAGAACACTGTAAAAAGTACCAATGAACAAATTCTTGGATTTTTAACAGAAGATAGAGGAACATTTTTAAAATAACCTTAGTTTTGAAAATTCCTACAAATGCAGCCATGTGAACCTGCGCTTAAAAAGATGCTTATATTATTTTAAAGAAGTGAGAACATGAACAAGGAAAGATCAGCGACTGACAGCTATGGAGGTCAAACTCCTATAGAACAGAGACAGCAAAGGTACAAGTGCAACATGCTACCCCCAGTAAGTTATTCACTCAATTCACCAAAGCACAACATGGAAACACCACTGAGGACTTCCCGGAGTTCCTTTATTTATAAAAAAAAAAAAAAAGATGAGTCTGGAAGGTATTCCAATCCTGTCCTTGGCTTACTCTCTCCACTTGAACCGCTTTTGCATCATGTATAACATTGTGCAGCCCTGGCCTGTCTTGGAATGAGTCCTGTCTTAAATCAGCATTAAGACAGAGACAGGCATTTGCTGAGATGACTGTTAGAGATGTCTAGAGAATTGCTTTGTCTTTTATGTGTAGCGTAGCAATATGATAAAACAAAACAAATGCTTACAAAACCACCAGGAAGCAATTAAGTATCTGAAAAGGGGGCCAGCAGAAAGAACAATAACATAAAGCTGTGCATTTCACAGTGAATGCAAATCTTTAGAAGGAGAATAAATATCCTTGGTTCAATTGTAGGTATTCTCAGGCTACTTAACCCGACGGGAATGTGGCCAGTTTGTTCTGGGTGGGTGAACATGGCTCTTCATGATGATTTTATAAAGAAAAATTCCAAAGACGATGTGCCTGCAGTAAGATTATATGTCTCATTGAGCTCTGGTTTAGCACAAGAGCCCACTTGGTACAGAGTCATCTGCAGTGACCTGATTTCTTTACTGTGCTGCTTTCGTTACGCGGGTCTTTTAGTGAAGCAGAGACTTTCCTGCCTTGCCTCTCTTAATGTCTTGGTGGTGAAGGAAAGAGAGATTCTGTGTCTTTGCTGTCTGAAGTGACACCGATGATCAATGAACAACTTGTCCACAGGAAAAAAATTGATTGTCCTTGTGAGCCTGTGCTGGGAACAGCTTCATGTTTATGGACTGCTTTGAAGAATGCTACACAGTGCCCTGCTCACGGATATGTCAAGCTGTACTTTCATGGCACCCAAGTTGTCTCCTGTTGCAAGAATTGTTAAAACTAGCCATTTTTACTCTTATAGTTATTTGTCTGAATATTGCTAGTGGGTCCTATTATGCACAGGAATCAAGTGCAGCTTATGTCTGAAGCAACAAGTAGCAGCCGGAAGCAAGAAAATTAAAGTAAATTTAGGGTCAAAAGGGTCCCTTAAAGTTTTCTGCTTTCCTGCATGAAGCAGACTGCAACTTTTGTTTGACAGGTTCCTGTATGAAGTCCATAATTTATGGGTAAGAAACCAGGAAACATGTAGAAAGTAGCATCCAGCTAAATCTCATTCCCCAAATGGATTCTGTTTGGAGAGAGGAAAGTTATTTCTGATTAAGGAGAACCTTCCATCTTGATAAGACTGGAACATTTCTGCTGTGTTTTCATGTTTAGTGATGCACTAAGAACACTCCAGCTTCTTTCTGGATCACATAGTCAAAGCTGTACCTTTGTATTCTATGCCCAAAAGAAATTAGCAAGAGCTTGAGGGCAGTGAATCTTCCATTCCCCTCAGTATGGTTGAGATCACAACTGGAGTGCTGTGTCCAGATTTGGGCTCCTCAGCACAAAGAAGACATGGACATACTGAAGCAAGTCCAGCAGAAGATCACTAAAAAAATCATGGGGCTGGGGCATGGGATGTAAAAGGAGATGCTGAGAAAACAGTATTTTCAGCCCTAAGACAAGACAAGGGGAGATCTTGTTGCTGTCTGCAGCTACCTAATGGGACGTTGTCTAGGAGATAGAGCTGAACTCTTCTCAGAGGTGCACGGATACAGAGGTGTTTAGGACAAGGGTCAGCAGACACAAACCGGAATATGGGAAATTCTGATTAGATGTATGGAAATACGTTGAAAGAGGTTGCCCAGAGGGGTTGTCAAATCTCTATTCCTGGAGATCCTCAGAGCTCAGCTGCGTGAGTTCCTGAGAAACCTGATCAAATTGGATCTAGCTCCAAGCAAGCGGCTGGACTACACAACCTAAACCTTTCTAATCTAAACTATTCCATGATTCTATGATCATTCTGCTGTACATGCCATGACCTCATGGACATGGTGCCTTCTTAAGTGCTAAGTTTCCTGACAGAGATCTGTCTAGGAATCAAAAGCTCAGTTTGCTGCTTCTGTAGAGACAGTTGAAAAGTTATACAAATACTCATACTGGATGGTCACTCAACATCTCATCACCCTGGAAATTTTATATATGTATATATGAAAGAAAGTTGCTACAAAAATACCAGTTCCCATTTGCACATATTTGCAAAGTGACGGAATTCCTTCTGGATTTCCCAATTGTCAAGTGTAATTGTGGTTTGTGTTGGTTTCTATCCAACTTAATCTAGCTGAAGCTCTCGGGACACCACAGAGGACAAATAAGAAATATTTATACAGGTTGTGTCTACAGGCAAGAGATACTGCAAAGATAAAAATATTCAGAAGTTGCCCCGTTTGGCAAGAGTTATTCTTAGTGCTACAGTAACACACTGTGATAAAAGAAAATAACACAACCAGAGAAGGAATGACTCACTAGCCTGGGTGTTAAAACAATACCCTAAGTGGTGGAATTTGGTTGAAGATCTTGCCTGAATGGTACAAATAATAGATCTATATTATTTTAGGACATACTTTGTGTTGAAAATCGGTACCTACCTCAATTAATATCTGAGCACATTGTTTAAAGTCAGGTAGCATTAGCTGGAGATATTGAAAGCATTCTCTCAGCAGTGTTTATGAATTTGTTTTGTTAACTGGGAGAAATACTCAAACCTTCTTTAGCCAAAGAAGTGAACTTGGACTTCTGTGCTTGAAACAAGTATCATGTGCATTGGGGCAAAAGCATCTCTATCCAAATTATTTTTCTCCTTTGTTGTTGTTGTTCTGTTTTTCCCCACTCAAACCTCTTTGATGATTTTGATCCGAGTTCTCTATGGTCATGGTATGAATGGACTGCGCTGTTTGGCCAAGAGCATGTTTACTAAAAATATCCCTGTCTTTTTGTGTTTTAAGTTATATTGATGTGGGTTTAAAGTACTGGAGGTTTTGCCTTCAGAGAGAGGCTGCAGTTCTGGTAAATATAATTGCAAAGGCTGAATATCCTAGTCAGAAAGTCTGGGCAGAGTGGGGAGACACTGCAAGTGTATAGAGTTAAAAGGCCACATATTGAAGTGAGAGTATATGAGCACTATAGACCCTGAGACATTTTGAACATTGAGATGGAAGAGGTTGAATGTGTGGTGAGAAACTTAAATACCATAGCAATGGGAGCCATTGGGGAAAACACAAAAATAGCTTTTTTACTGAGCAGAATCAGTTACATGGCAATGACTTAATTTCTATAGGCAGATTTTCTGGAGTGGGCAGAATTCAATCTGAGTGGATGGTTTCCATCAGGGATCCAGAAAAGTAATAAAACATCCCCCAAGTATTTGTTTCTGCAGACAGGAGAGGAAGAACATGTAGCATCCCAATCAGCTGCTTGCTTTGACTAATCCTGCTAGGCTAGGGCCCTGGAACTAAGATGGAAATTGTGCTCACATTTGATTTCTCTTTATATTTTCAGTTCTCTTTGGGACCACAGGGCAACACTAGTGTGAAAAGAGGGGGAATTGAAGAATCATTCCCTCTATTTTTAAAGTAACTGCACTTAGAAAAGTGAGAAGTTGGGAGAGTGATCTAGGTGTCTAGATTTAGGAATCAGTACCATTATGGATGCTCTGGGATGTCCAAAATGCCTGTATGAGGGTGATGGATATGAGACCCTAGGGGGTCTCATCTGGCACTTAGACACACTTGTTTGGATACTCAAATTGCTCTTTAGAAGTCTGCTGTCAAGGTCCCCTCTGTAGTCAGTGGAGAGGGATGAGATGAGATGAATCATTCTGTAGAGGTGCCATTCTCTTTCCTCTGGTTACAGAAGGGAGGAAATAGCTTAAAACTGATCCTATTTCCATCTGGCTGCAGTTAAGTGAATGAATCCTGCCATATTGATATGAAATGTGGTGGGCCTGAATAAGAGGTCACTGCAGCTGAATGGAGGAGTTCCCACTTCATCCTTCTTTCTTCACCTTTCCTCTTTGCTTCTGGCTGCACATCCCCGCCAGTTGCATTGTGCCAACTCTGGTGAACAACAGATGTATTGAATTAATTCCTTAATATAGAGCCAAAAGAGATAGATTGCTTTTGTGAGTTGAGTTAATGATGTCTCTTGGGCACCAAAGCTGGTGCAAGAGATGGAAGAGTGGAGGACAGAGCAGCAGCAAGCAAGGAAGGGGTGAAGGAGGACTTGTGGAGGGTGGTTGTGGAGAGGACATCCCTCCCTTTTCCATGGAAGTGGTTAATTTAATTAGCTTGATTGCCATGGACCACAATAAAAGTGGCTAAGGCAGAAAAAATTGCGTACTGGAGGCAGAAGGAAGTCGGGCACATTTACCGTTGCCAGTGTCGAGGGGGACTGTGCGTTATATGCTGTGACATAGATTTTGAAAAATGAACCAAGTTCTTTAAACTTTTCCTGGATATCTCAGTCTGTACTGGATATGTCTGTCTAAGCACAAGCTTAGACTGACCTTAAGGGACCTAATGAGGTGTCACCACTTGATGCTATAGCTAGAGTCACATGTAGCAATAAATTACAGGAAATAAGAATACTTTATCAGTGACGGGATCTATTCTGGGCAAACCATTCTTTGAATGCACTTTTTCTTTTTTCTTTCTACAGGTCAGTGAATATATCCAAACACATTGCAGTGCAACATTTAATTAAGAATAAAAGAGGTTTGACAGAAAGGAAATTGCTGTACAGGTCACTCTTGACATTATTCTCAAAGAATCAAAATGCTGAAAATAAGGCTCTGAAGGCCCACCAAGTGGCCAAAGAACACATAGAGGGCATGTTATATGAATATGTGTTGAACAGTAGATTTCCACTCCGTTTTGCATATCACAGAATCATCTGATCAATAAAATAAATAAGTGTTGAAGAGAACCAACAGAGAGAAAAAGAGACAGAAAGTGTGCATGACTGAAGTTTTTCAAATATCACTTTAATTATATCTACGCTTTGATGTAGACTTCTCTCCGTAGCTCTGTAAAAGTCAATTTTTGCATATTTCCCTCTTCTTCATGTGCCACTAATGTAAAGACTGAAGAATGATATATGAGTTATTTATGCTACTGTCAATATGTATGTCTCTATCTGTCGATGGGAGAAGTGGGGGGATGACATGTCATTTAAAAATGCTGATACATAATAATTGTTACTGACTAGAAGAGAATAACTGCTACCATGCTTAGCATTGCTGTAATCCTTCCTATCTCCAAAATGCTTTCTAAATGTTAATTAGCTACTGTAACTCACCAAAAAATTTTTGTCAAAAATGTTTTTTTTTTACATCCAGGTGGGTTATTTTCTCCGGGAAGCAAATACTTTTAACAAAAATGGATGAAACTGACATGGAAAAAAATTCAAATAAGAACAGGTGTAAGGATAAAAATGGAAAGATTTTGTTAAAAAGCCTTGGTTGGTGTCTTGCAGTGATTGCAGCCAGTGTTCTTATATGAATACTCTTACTCTACGAGGAAGACGAGACTAGCTCAGTCATGACTACGTGGTCTGTGACGTACTCCAAAGTAATCACTTAATCTGTTGTTAGAAGAAATTGAAGTACATGTCCAGAAACATGGTCTGGTCATGTAGCCTGCACCTAGTTAAGGAAAATGGACAAGCCATGCCAATACCACCTCTGTTGAGGGAGTCAGGCATGCTACAGGTAGAAAAGTGGAAGAACTCCCTGCTTGTGAGATGTGCGTGAGATACAGAAAAGTGTTTTGGAGATGTGCGACGAACAGTGTGCAATGGAGTGTGTTGAAGAGAGCCCTGAGGGAGCTTGGAGCAACCAGCAAGGTATTGACTGCTTTTTCTTCCTCTCTCAGTTCCTCTACTGTCACACAGGTTTCGGGGTGACACACGCGCGGTGAGTGTGATGGTGACGGAGACTGCTGACTGTCGTGTGCCATGGCAGCACGGATTCTCCCAGGACCCACAGGCATGTGCAGTGCCTTCTGGGGATGCTGGGCTCTGGGCACCGCTGCCTTCTCCTTCCCTTCTGTGCTGGGAATTCTTCCCTGGCTTGTCCCACATCTCGGACAGATGCAGGAAATACCCTGAATCCCCACAGATGAGGTACTCAGGTTGTAATAACATCAGGCAAAAAAACCCCACAAAAACCTCCCATTTCCTCGCTCCTTTCTGGCACACACAGCAGAACAGGACAGATGTGCGAATCTGTGCGGCTCCAGTGCAAACTCCAGCAGCCTGAATTAACTACAGGTGGAAGTGTGCTGAGTCTCAGCCTTTGGCACACTCTGTGCTGGAATACATGTGTACGCTCCTGCTTCAGCAACTCTGCTATGAACTATAATAGGCTGTGGGCTGACAACAAGCAGTTATTAAACTGTTAAACTGTCCAAATTAAGTTCATTGTTGATTATCTTGGACGTTGCTCCTCAAAGCATTGACACATTGGGCAGTTATCTGCAACTAGTATATGAAAATTGGACAGAGGAACGGTTATAAAAGTATGTTTCTTTATGGCAGCGGCCCTTTGTGCCGGGCTCTGCCGGCACGTTTATGTGGCAGGAGCCATTCTTTGCCTGGAAGATGAACAAGGGCTGACAGATAAAACAGTCAATGGATGATAAATAGAAAAAAAGGGTGAAGTAACTTCTCCATGGTGATACAAGAGATCTGGAGCAGGTCTACAGCACACTGCGTTGCCTCAGAAGTTCTTATATTCCTGAGCTCTACTCTGCTCCAGTGTTATCCTCTGTCTTAAATAATTTTCAACAGCATGTGAAGTAGTAGGCAATAAAGAATTCAGTTGCTGAGGGCTTATTACATTCCTAGGATTTTGCAGAAAGCCTACTTAGGGAAGGCAAGACATACTTACCGATGGATTTAGGATTGCTATTCACTAGTTAGACACTGTAAAGAGAGTAGGGATCACGATGTTTGTGGAAAAATGTTTACTGTGATTGGATTGAAATGCAGCTGCATACTTGCTTCTGAAAAAATAAACCAGAGCTGACAGTTTGAGCTAAATCTCTCAAAAAAATGTTTCTCTCATAATCCTTGGGTGGGCATGCTGGAGAGAGATATATCTATCCATGACACTGCTTCTGCACTAAAAAAAAAAAAAGAACTGAGAAAGATCTGCACATCCCAAACAGAGTAAATGCAAATATTGTCAAAAGTCTTGACAGTATTCACAAAACGAGCTTGCCGTTCTGTGCGGGGAACTGCAGGCTTTGCACAAAGGCGCAACATTACCGAAGCTGTCCTGTAGCTCCTGAAGGAAGATGCTCAGCTGTCCCAGGTCTGCTGAAGCACTCCCAAGTCTGTAATGGGCTCTGCTACGGTGTTTGAGCTATGCTTTTTTATGAAGACATGAAAATGCCCTTTTCTGCCCCCTGAGTCAACTGTATTTGAAATAGAGAATTCTCCTTTCTGCTTGGGAATCTTAAGGGATTGGTTAAGTCCCCTGATTTTTTTTTTTTCCCTCAGCAAGAAAAAATTGTCCCTCGGTGCCCTTTTGCTACCGAATGATCACTCTGACACAGGTTTAGTCTGACGTAGTTAATTCAAAAATATTAAAGGGTCACCAAATGCCATTAGTTAAATCTCTATTGATGACCTGTGGGATGGAGCTTTGGTTTCAAATCCATAAATTTTCAGCTAATAATGATCATTAGCAAGTAAAGATAAATGAGGGATGTTTTATGGTACATCTGTACTTCATCTGCTATATATGGGTAGTACATCTTCTACTGCTGATATGAAACCACCCAGATGAAGTGGATGACAGCACACTAAACTCTTTTTCAGTCTCCGAAAGACAGTTTCTGGCTAGAAGAAAGTACTCATTGACAGTAGCTGGTGATAGAAAGAATTTATGAGCTACCAGACAATAAATGACACAAAATCTCAGCAGCAAAACTGATCAGTCAGAATTTACAAGTGTGATTTCTTTTCATGGCCTTGGCAGCTAATGATCCTTTGGGACACCAAAGTGACCTTGGAAGTTAACAGCCTACTTCTTGCTACAACAAATAAAATTAAATTCTTCTTGTTCTGATGAATCATTTTCAGGATTGTTAATTAGAAGACCTGGCCTTATCAGAGACAGAGGATACAGGAGAAAAATCTCTGCTTCCTGCTACCTGCTGACTTTCAGGGACTGATTCAAATCCTGTTGGAGGCAATAGGTAGACTCCATAGGGCTTTGAATTAGGTTGTTAAAATTAGTATCTATAAGCAAGTCACTTCATCTCTCTGAACCTCTTTGTTTTTGTGTTCACATGGGGACAGCTAATAATTACTTACAACAGGATGTTTAGAATATTTTGCGATGTGTCCATGAACAGTGTTATAGGAGGACAAATTAGTCATTTAAATGTGCATAATCTATTATTTATTCTAAACTATATGCAATAAATATCATAGTTTATGGTGGAATTAATATCTGATTCTGTAGTAATTGGCAGTTAGCTGTAAAGGGATCACAAAGAAATGCAAATAAAACAAATTAACATATATGAAGTAAACGATTTGTGAGAATATCTAAAATCGCATAAAAACTTAATGAAACATAAAAAATAATTATGATACAAGCAGAAATGGCACTAAACTATGATAAACCTGCGGTGTTAGTAATTCTCAGAGTTGCAGTTAAGTGGTGATAAGTAAGTACAAAATACATAGAAAATCTTATTGTGCAAATAATGAACACTAAGGCTTAAGAAAGAGGATCAAATACAATGGTAATTAATGCAGGGCGGATTCTATCTCGGATTAATTCAGCCAGCTTCCTTAGGCAGTTCCAGTAAGGACTCTGAGCTGCTTATGCTGTTATTGTTTACTTTGTAGATGGCAGACTTTTTTTCTTATATTTTATTTTATTATTTTGGGTAAACTATTCCCAGTCCCCCCCTCCCCCCCAATCCATTTATTTGTTGCATTCCAATGGAAGTGTAATATCCATATTTTTAGGAAGGCCTTTAGTTTCAGAAATATTAGTCTTAGAATACAAATATTAAGCTTAGGACGGTTCATGCCCTTGATCTCTCTGGATCCCACATTGGCCTGAGACTCAGGCCGGTGCTACCACTCCTCTCCCTCATCCCAGGCTTTGCACAGGAAGGAAACATCAGACTGGTGGCACACATCAGCAGTTTTCTAATCTGATGATGGATAAGCCTTGATCCCAGCTTATGGGGGCAAAGACTTGGCAGCCTACATGTAGGAAAGATCAGCCATGGAGCAAGCAAGGGAGGAACCTTAACCCTACTGAAACCTATAGTAAAACATATGTTGGCTTTGCTAGGTGTGATACCTTTCACAGACTTGCAGTGTGTTTGTTACAAAAGCCAAGGAAGCTTCAAATCTTCCCTCTCTGTAGAAGGCTTCTCCCTGGGACCCAAGAGGCTGCTGCAGTGAAGGGTGAGGAGCACCTGAGGAAGAGGCTGCAGCCCTACACAAAGTCAATTTCTCTTCCCTGGCAAACTAGCTCGTAGATCTAAAGTAATTTAGATACTTTAGGAGATGAAAACATGGTTCTTGTTTTAGAGCAAATGCTTTGCAGAATGAAAAAGCCAGAAAAAGAGTGCTTTCTGTCACCAGGAACCATCCTAAGGTCACACCTGTGGCAGGGCAACCAAATTTCTTTTTTATTTCTCATGAGAGACATAACTCTATTTTTTGTTGATGAAACACATAATAGTAAGTAGCATCATTTAGTATAAGGACTTTGGGTGAGTCTGTCTTTTCAGTTCCTCCTTTTGGTACCAAAAATTTGTTTTTATAGATGCAGAACAGCAATCCTTAAATTGCCACTTAGGAACTTAAAAACATATCAGGAAATAAACATAAAAAATACATGAAAATGGGAAGCAAAACAAGCTAATCCATCTCTTAATGTCATCCACTAGTGTCACCACCATTCTAGATGGAAAAAACAGCCAGATCCCTGATTATGTGTAGTCTCTGTTTGTATGTGAACGGGTTTGTGTGGGCCAAGCTGCGTGGGCCTGAAAATAACTTGAAAAATAGAGAGTATTCACTGTTATTAATAAGGTCAAAATGTTCTTTCTTTTATTTAGGAAAAAAAAAAGAAAGAAACCACTCAACACCTAAACAACGCTATAAAAGTGAAGTGCAGCAAATCCAGAAGTTAATATAAAACCACATGTCAATCTGTCTGTGGGAAGTATTTTGAAAGCCAAAGGCAACTCAATAAAAAAGGCAGCAGAAGCAGCAACATTTCAATTAGGTGAGAAGAGAGTAGGCCCTGACAGTTCATTACTGAACTGGCTCTTCCAAATACTGGCTTTTTTTTTTTCCCCCTTTTTTTTTTTCCCCTTTGTCCCAGTTAGTTCATTAATGCTGGTCTCCAATTAGGCACAATATTTCTAAAGAGATCTCTAGTTAGTAACCTTTGCTTTGCTTTTCTGCCCATTTCATAAGTACAGTCGTAGAATTGTAGTGTAACTTTGGAAATCTGAGGGCTGAATTGCCGTTAGTGATGGTACATTAAATCACTGAGCTCCAGAGAACAAAGATGTTAAGCAGTGAAATAGCAAGAACAGGAAGAAAGGGATGGAAAGAGAGAGAATCACGGCAGAACTGACCAGTCCTTGGGCTTGTCAAATGCACCTGCTTTTCTTGCAGCTCTCTTGCCTTTAGGCATCACATAAAGGCTGGGAAGAAGGGATATCAATCTCAGCCCTTGATGAGGACCGTGGCAGCGGGGATCTCCGCTTGCTATGTCTGCCTTTGCAGCAGTAACTTGCAGTGTGTTTGCTGCGCAGGCTGGAGAGATGTCACTGCCACCTCCACACCTGACAGCTCGGATGCAGGACGGAGTAACTGGTACTTTAGTTAGCAAAGTGTTTATTCAGGATATCTGGCTCCCTATAACTGCTTCGAGTCCTCTCAGTGGGTCTGTTTTACCCTTAGATGAGAAAACAGAGCTAGAGTGGGAGTCAGATAAATAAGATAAGGCAGATTTCCACTCCCCAAATACCTGCTGAGTGGTGAAGTTCTTCCTGTTTTAAAGTTGCTTCTTTCTGGTTTCTTTTTGATCTTAAATTACGAAGTTCAAGAGGTAAAAAACAGTGTTGAAAAGATCCAAAGAAATTGCACTGACTGAAAAAAAAAAGCATAGCACCTAATTCTATGTTAATGAATCCCTCTCTTCATAACTTCATTCAAAAATCTGCTGGCATACTTACAAAATAAAAAGTTTCTAAGTAACACATCTAAAAGCTTCCAGTTCCTGAAGGTTATATGTATTTTGTCAGAGCAAGAAGAAAGCATTCAGCATAATACTAGAAACCTATCTACTCCCTAGCCATGACAGTTCATTCCACTTTAACAGGCACATCTACATCAAGATGCATAAGAAATAACAACTAAAAATTAAGCTGTTATAAACTTGGGAACTTAGTATTTCATAGGTATATTATGCTAAATGGCTTACCCTTTATTGATTCACACAGTTATTAATCAGAAAAGCCTGAGTATATAATCCCACCTGATCTTTAGGTCCTTGGAAATGACAGTTAAAGCTGGCAGCTGGCTTAGTGGAAGAATGGTGGGATGAAAAAAGCAAATGAATATCATGTTGCATTATTCATATAATTCCACTAACAGAGACACAGGACTTCCATTAACTGTTGTTGCTCAAGAGCAGGACTCAGGATAAAAGTAGTGCTGAAAATACTAACATGAGGCTGGGCAGGCCTATAGCCATATTTTTCTGGGTTTTTTGCTTGTTGGTGGCTGTTTTCATATACTTGTGACCTATGACAAAATATCGAGGTTGTAACGTGTAGTTTCTGTCTGACTGAGACATGTGCAGCTCCTTCTGACTTTCCTCGAGTTACACAGACATATTTAGACATTGCATTTGATCATAAAAAGCTGCACCATAACGAAGAAACAGAAACTGGCTTGGCGAGCGCATATGTTGCAAATCACCACCATAAGCAAAGCGCTGCACGTGTAAATGGCTAAGGCAGCACAGTATTCTTCATGTCCAGCCTTATCCAGACATTACTGTTATTACAACGATGTCCAGACAACACAGACAGGAGCAAGGGACCCCATTGTATTACCTGATCACAGTTTAGATACATGAAGGAGGGAAGGAGGAAAAGAAACCTGAGTAGAAGAAAGGACTCACCTACCTTCACTGAGCAAAGCAGCAGAGAAACTGGACTGGACCTTACCTAACCTTTTATTTCTCAGTCTTATGCCTTTGGGAGGGACTCGACTCACTTAACTGCAGTCTGTACAAAATTAGCATTTAATATGAGCTAGAAATTGAAATCCAGCCATAGCCTCTGCAGAGGCATATTCGAAGAGCTGCTCATCCCTCCCTGGGACAGCATACGGTACGGGAGAGATGAACTGCTCTCTGGCAATGCCTCTCTTTCCCCCTGACTACAGAAGGAAACTAAAGGCTTAATTCCAACTAGATGCCCACCCTTTAATGAAGTTAGTTCGGATGAATCCCAACCTATTTCATTGGCTCACAGTACAAATTTCAATATCCTAGATGTACAGCATTGGGATCTTCAGCCAGATATTAGCCAAAAATCCAAGATACGCTCAAGTACATATGTCCATAAGGACACCTTAATTTAAACTTTTCTACCTGCATGAGAAGGCCTAAGTAATACATCTGATTTAAAATGTAACTTCATTCTGTTGTTTGAAAGCTTTGCCCTCACCTAGCATTTTATTTTTCTCAGGTTTTCTTCTCAAATGACTTTTTGCTTTTTCACGCCGCAGTTTTCCAGTACAAATTTACACCAACAAAAGGTTTGTGGTACACCACTGCCATCCACTTCTGTAATTACAGAACATGAATAGAAAATTAAGCAAATTGTACTATGGTGGATGAACCTGAAGTCTTTATTGAAAACAAATCCCCGTTCATTCCAGCAGCAGGCGTGTGACATGCGGGTCCTGACAGGAGGGGAATGCTGTTTAACTCGGGGCTCTACCCAAGTGGCACACCACTGCACGGTTCTCAGGCTGCCTTATTGTGCTGTGCCAAAGAAAATAGCTTTCTCTTGTACTGGTAATGTGTATTTTATGTTCTATGAATAATGTATGCTCCCTGCGTAACTCTTCGCTTCAGCTTTTGAAGGCATAGGGTGCTCCAGTTTCCTGTTTCGTACCATGATGAGGACCAGCAATGATTATAGTTCCTGATGTCGCTCATTTGTTCAAGGAAATAACTTAAATTCGTACAAACACATTTGCAGACTTCGGAGATGTGATTTTTGAGGATTAACACAGAGTCCAAGCCATGGAGAATGCGTGCAAAAAGTCTCATGCTGTCAAGCCCTCTGCTTCTCCATTTCATTAGTTTTTCACAGAAGCCCCAGATAGGAGTCATCGTTTCACTGATACATCTCTATACTCATTGCAGGTATAAGTCAATTTATGTCAATGAACCAGTGTTTAGTCAAAGTCAGTGGGATCTCAGAGAAATATATGCTATTAAAAGGATATGCCACCATCACAATATTTGGGGATTTTTCTTTTTCGTCCAGAGGGCAGACAGTTTAAAGCTATGTGGAAAGCTCTGTGCTGGGAACACTCCTGATGTATTTGCATAATTACCAGTGCACCTGGTCATTCCTGCAAGCACATCAGCAGAGCTGGGCATGGGAAATGGATGCACAGTTTGTCACTGAGTCTTCAGGAAGCCAACCTGGGGCTTTCAGAAGGTGTATTAGAGGTGTTTACCTTTTGTTTGGATTTTTACCACAATCATAATTTTGAGTACAGAGAATTAACAAGGGAATAATTCTCTGCTTCCTGAATCTTTTGCTTTGTGCCATTTCTCTAGCACAATGGCATCCAATTATGGCTGATGCTGCTACAGAGAACTACAGCAACAGGAATAGGACCTGGGTCAGAATTTCCCAGCAGCTCCTTGCCCCATGCAGAGCCTGTCCAGAAATGGCAATTACTGAGGTGGCTTAAACTTCCTCTGCCTCTCTCTTTACTGTGCACCATCATTTCTGGTCAAAAAGCCTATTCTTCCCCC
>NW_009647680.1:3610522-3623627 GCF_000708025.1 Charadrius vociferus
GAGTTTCCCAAGGTTAGAAAATAACGTCAAATACAGGAAGCAACCAGTGTAGCACTTAGAAAATGCCTTCCATGTAGAACACAATTTCTTTTTACTTCACATCCCTGGTACGTGAAATGTGAAAATACTTTACAGAAATTGGAAGGACAGAGATGAGAAATGAGTGGGTAACAAAGGCACTTGTGCTGCTAGACAAGCAAAATAATGTACAAAGACAGAGACGGAGATGAAGGAAGGAAAAGTTGGAATATGAAAGCAGAAAAGGTGCCAGAAAAGTATTCTTGCAGACTAGCTACAAATGATGGGGAAATACAAAGAACAGAAATGGTGCTTAACATTAATCAGAAGCTGAAGTGAACAGGAAAGCTTTAAGGTGACAGTTTAAAGAGGACTCAGTGGTATGGAGAGGGTCAGAGAGAAGAAAGGGCTCCCAGAAGGTGCAGCAGCATAGCTGGGAAACAACCCCCAACACATGGAGCATCCCAGACCTGGTGGAGGGGATGAAGGGGAACAGCGTGAGCAAGAGGGATGGGGTACAAGACCAGAGGCGGTGAACAGTGTAAGATATCACTGGATTGTGCCAGGCAGGTCAGGGTAAAGCTAAGTCAGGCAAATTAAGTATATTGCTGAATTCACCCATATGCACTCTTACATCAATGCTTATCCCAGACTTACTGTATCACTAATGGAAATTTTGGCTTGTCCTGTCTGATACTCTTCCGTTGAGCTTGAGGAATTAATTGCCATTTTAGAAGACAGGCTCAGGGATGAGCTAAAAGTTGAGCAGTCTCAAGGTGAAGGAATCCCAAACTGATAACCTGTGATAAAGGAACCAGGTGGTTCCTTAGCTTTGATTGTGTTGGTCTTATAACATGGACATCTGTTTTCTGTTTTAATTGCTTGGACTATAAATGATCATGTTTAAACTTTCTACATCTCATACAGTAAGGAACATTTACAGCCATAGCATGGAACTGAACTTTCAGGCAGGCTGACATTTGAGGTCAGTATGTCTTGACTAGAACCTTTGGGTTTTGATAAAGCTATAACTTTGATCTGAAAAGAAAAATGAAGTATGGAAGTTTCTGAAAAGCTAGACTGAGCAGAGGAGAAGCCTGCTTTGGGAAAATGTGTAAGAAAACATCAGAGATGTGGGAAGAATAAGATGTGGGAATATAAGAAATATTTTTTTTGTGTTCAGTTAAAGAATAAAGCCCTAATTTTTTAAAGAAACCAGGGTGGTTATTTCTGCACAGAAAGGTTATCCCCAGTTCTGGTCTCAATATTTGTTTAGGACTCAATCTAACAAAGCCTTTAGGCCAGTAAAGCATGTGAAAAAAGGAGTCCTGCCAGAATCTGTGACTAGGAACTCATCCGGATGAAGCAATTGCTTAGAGGCTTTGCTGGATCTTTCCAGAAATTTGATTTAGTTGCTAAGGTGATGTTCATACCAGTAAATAAAATGGATGAGGGACTAGTTTCTTGGCTTGCAGAGGAATGACATGGCACAACTTGCAGCTCATATGCCTGTGGCTGAGCTTGTTTCTCCTCCAAAACTAGCAGGGGCAGCCCCGGGGGTAGGAACATGGGCCAGAGCTGCAATGGGGCTCTGCTGATGACTACCTTGAGCCTGGAACCCAGGCTGCATCCATGTGTTGTTTAGTTTAATGCTATCATTATCCTCTTTTAGATTTTTCACTGACCACTTACTGTAAAACCCTGAAATGGTATGGGGTTTTAGGTACTCTTAGTCTTCTCTTGCTTAGGATTCCCTCATTGTGGATGAGGACTGGGTCTTTGAGACATGACTGCCTTGCAAAGCCGTCATATTGCAGATAGTATGCTGATAGGCATGGCAAGCACATCTAAGATGCATAGGTAATGCAATTGGATCTATGGAGTCACAAGAGGTGATGCAACTCTATACAACACAGTGGTAATTCCACATAGATTTGATCTCTGTCACTGCAAGCAAAGATGATAAAAACTGGAACAGTCTTTAAAAACCTCAAATAAACAAATCCTTCAAGTCATGGGGAAGATGTCTCAATAATAAAGCTACTGGCAGGTAAAATGCTGTCATATAAAGAAGAGTAAAATGGAAGAGGAGCAGTGTCTGGCTCAATAGGAAATATATGTAGCCTGAACTCTGCCTTACAATAAAGAGAAAATATGCTGGCCGTAAGCAGGAGTACTGTGTAATAACACAGCCCCACTACATTTCAAAGCTGTTTTTACTGAACTCTGGCCATTTATCTTATTCCTTCTCTTCAGCAGGTTTGCTGGGAATTATCTTTTGATTATTTAAGAGCGAAAAAAAAAAAAACAAACCAAAAAGAAAGCATCTGTCTGTCCCCGGTATTATGAGTTTAATTTTTTTACTCACTTTCCTTGGTGTAAGCAACTGCAGTACATTTTTGAGGAAATAACAGACAGATGTCTGTAGTGGGTTAAATTTAATAATACAAGAGAACATTAAAGGAGGCAACTTTATATTGGAAAAGACAGATAGTGCTTTCCAGATAGCACTGATGAATTTGATTCAATGATACAATGATTAAATGCCACTTAAACTAAAATCAAACTGGACCTTACAAGAAGTGACATATACGGTATGTGAAAGTATTTTAAAATTAAAATTCTACCAAAGCCTGATGGAGGAAGGCTATCTTATATTTTACATAGAAGGTGTTATTCTGTATTTGTTGGCATTTATTTACATCAGAGAAATTGAATATGCAAGAAGAAAAGGATATTAAAAAAACAATAAAAAATGTGTGTTATGCTATTGACTCCAGCAGGAGGTGGACTGAATCATCTTCTCTGTCCTGGTACAGTTACTCAGTTTGGGGTTCATCTCATGTAGCTTTGGGATGGGTTTTAGCTGCTCAAGCACAGGTTGCTAGACTTACTTTGGATGTCTAAGGATCACCAAGACATCCGCAGGGAGCTGCCAGATATGGCAACATAATTTCAGCAAGTTGCACACCTTTCTGGAACGGCAGCTGGAGGCCAGGTGAGATACCCTGCCATGTACCAAACGTTGCTAGGTATCTGCTTGTAGGCAACTAGATTCCCCGAGACGTGTCTTCAACATAGGGCCGGTTCCAGCTCCAGATTCAGACACCTACATTCAGATGTCTGTCGGTGTGTACAGGTGTTTTAGTAGCTGACGCTAGTAGCTGTGAGCACTACTAGTGGTGGCAGTACTCACAGGGTTAGCTGGAGCTACTGTCCTTGCTGCCAGAACTATCTTGATGTTTGTACTCCCCTCGTACTTGGCACTGCAGTTCAGAGATGACTAAGAACACATGCAGTTTGCCACTGACCAGAGGTGGAAGTTACACCTTGTGGTTGTCACAGCTTTGCCAATTATTTTTAGGATCTTCCTCATCCAGTAAAAAACACGAAACTCAGCTGGCTCAATCCAGAAAAATGATAACTTGTTTTGATGGTAGGATCCATCAGTGCAGTGCCAGATGAGCTAGGTGGAGAGAAGACACTCAACATAGATCATCTCACAACCAGGTGAGATTTTGCTGCCTGAACATGGGTGTGACTAATATCTCAGGTGCTGTAGTCCCATCCAGCAGCTCAGAGAGCCACTAAAGGCCACAATGAAGCTTGCCCTGAACCTCATGTTGCTGGGCTTTGCTACACCTGTAAAGGCTACCGTCACACATTTGGACTGGGGAGTCAAGAGACCTGTTGGTTCACCTTCAATCTGGTGAGGGGTAAGCTGCCATTGAAGGCATACAGCTGTGCGTGATTGTCAGCACTTCTATATCATTAAGAAAACAAATAGCAGCTAGTGCCCTGGATGCATTTCCAGATGGTTATTTACATTTCAGCTATCTACAACAAGATATATGTGTGAATATAATTAAAAAATGAACTCAGAAGTCTGAGAAAATTCCAATGAAAACTTATGTAACTAAGCCAGTTACCTATTTTTTTTTTTTAAGTCTGAGGATATGTTATAAGACTCACACATTTTATTTTGATGTCTGCTGAAAAAAGGCTGACACTTTCAAAGGTGTTTGTGTGCTGAATTCCCACCATTTTCAGTGAGAATTAGCTATCCAATCTCTTCAAAGTTTCTCTCGCAGTCCCAGGGTTTCAAGCACAGCCCCTGCAGGTTCCTGTTTCTGCCCTCATATGTTCGGTTCTGTGCCAATGTTGTTGCAAAGCAGGAGCCAAACCCCACCATCCGGCTCTGAAGGACACCAATGCAGAAAGTGAAGCAGATGTTTTACCTCCTGGTGGTGCATATAGATTTCCCCTGCATGTTCAGGAGGAAATGGGGTTGAGGGACATCGGGGCGGTTGTGCCTCCAGGGCAGGCAGATTTGGGGGTCCAGCCAGCCAGGTAGACAGGGTTGTCTCTGCTGACTGGTGGGGAAGACAACCAGCATGGATCCTCTTCTCTCCATCAGGTGCAGCCACCACCACCAGCAGAAATACCTTTTTCCTTTGGAGAACAAGGATGGCACTGAAGAGCTTCAGGTGGCAGCGTCCTTTGGCCAGATTTACAGAAGGATTTTAATGCCTAATGATATCTGGAGATCTGGAATTTACAAAAATGTTATTGATTTAGGCAAATTCCTTGCTAGAGATACGTTTTAATCGGGTATATGTTCCCCTGCACCTCTATGCACCTAAATTACAGACCTGCTTGCAAGAGGGAACTTTGCTTTATAAGATGTTAACACTTAAGACCATTCTTTCGCTTTTTTGCTCTGAAGCAAAATCAAAATATGAAATATGGAGTCTCTCATGGAAGAAAGTTGCCAGCATATTTAAGTTTAATTAGTTACAAGTGCTTAATTTTTACATCATTCTAACATAAGAAGGTAAACATGCCATACAATATTAATTAGAATATAAATATATGCAAGAATGAGATTAACTTCAATACAGTATGAAAGTTGAACAAGATCCAATGTATTTTTACTATGACAAAACCAACTTTTGAGGACATTAGAACCATCTTCTTGTTCTTCTCCACAAAAACATAATCAAATTCTGTATGTTTTCACAGAATATATCAATAGAGAGGTAATCACATTTGCTAATGGAAAAACTGTTCTGCTGGAATAACCTGATCAGTCCCAGTGAAGACATTCAGTCTGGTCCCATAAACGCTTAATTTCCCTCGCCTAACAGCCCTCTCATACCTTTATTGAGGGCACAGTACATTCTTTGTAATTTTAAAACCTTTTTCAGTCTTTTTCTTTTTTTTGCTCCCACTTGGTACATTATCTAAAGGATATGTCTTTCTATGCTTGAGGTTTACAAAAAGCCAAACTAAAATTATCTGGGCTAGAAGAAAAGGGAAGAAATTTTCCTATATCTGGCAATATTTCCCTTCTTCTTCTTCTTTTTGTCTTGGAAGCAGTTGGAAAATGGATCCCCCATTTATTTTTTAATCATGCACACCCACAGCTGTGTAAAAGAGGTGATTGCTTACCACTGTTGCTAGCTAATGTCACGGTGCACCACTCCTGCTGTTTAGCAATGGGAAGAGCTTTCTAACGAACCTGACATTGCCAGAAACCATGCTGGGTTTAGATAGTCCAGAAACATTGTTTAATATAACCATGGGATTAGCTGCCTTCAAAATATATTGTTTTATTTTCTGGACTTTCCTTCTTCAAAGACTGTGCTGTGATAAATGTCATCATTAAGACCATGTGACATATGCATGGTGAGCTTTCAAACCAGGGAGCTCTTCTCTGTTAATTGTGCAGCGGTTATTATTTTTTTTTCCACTGGGATGTATTCCTTCAGCAGATAGAAAATAGCTATTCACACCCATTTTCTTGATTTCTTGTTGTTGTTCTTGTTGTTTCTATTGTTTATTCTCATTTTTAGGGGGAGAGTTAGCACACAGCAATGCCAGAAGCCAAAGGGTTTGAGAAGACTATGATAGATGTAAAGGTCCTAGCATGCGGTGCAGAGATTTAGAGGGAATATCTCTACATGGAAAAGGCCATCAGAGAAGGCCAGGAGCTCACTTTGAGGTGAGTCAGCTCTGAAGATTCCCAGCCGAATTAGCCTGGCCTTATCCCTTGTGTGGGACAAACCTTCTTGCATGCCAGTCTCAGTTTTCCCCTCCTGCTACAGCCTCCACGCCTTGCTGGAAGTGAAAGGAGCAGGCTACAAGATGGGTCATGATGAAAAATGTTAAAATCCTTCTAAAATCCCTTACTCACTTCCATTTCCTCTTGTGCTATATAGCAAGAGATCGTATCTGGGGATACAAAAGACACTGTGTGCTCAGAGGTGCAGCGTTGTTAATGCAGCTGCTGTATCTGGCTCATAGCGTGGCAGAGCTCAAGCACAGGCAGTGCAGGGACTGTCAGCAGCATCCCTTGTAGGTGCACCCCCAAGATGTTTTGAAACCCATATCTGTCTCACTCAACCCTCCTTCCAGGCATGGGTAGACTATGACAACGGTTTTGTTGTCAATAACCGTTTGTTCCCCAAAGTAAGCATCAAGGTGTGCTAATTCTGGTTAAATTCAGCAAATAATGTGGCTGCTGAAAATGGAGGAAATAAAGTGGATTTGAAAAAAGATTTTCTAAATTGAATTAATTTAATTCATTTTTTGAAATTATGTCTTTATAAGTTTAAATTTGAAAAAACACCAAACTAAGCCAACTTTAGAAATAAATACCTGAAAATGAACCAAAATATTTCTTCAGAATTGACTGAGACATTAGTTTGATCCAAAATACATTATACCACTTTTTGAGGAGTGGAAGAAGGGAGGCAAAAGAAGGGAATCTGTTAAGCCAACCTGATTTATTTTTAATTTAACTTTTTTTTTTTTCTTGGCTACTGTATCAAAAATTCATTTATTCCCACAAACCATAAAGCCTTACTAAATCTGAAGATAAATTACAGTAATTGCTAAATGCTCCAGACCCTGGAAGGATATGCTGTTACCTGGAAAGAAGTTCCATAATTAACAGGCAGTATAAAAATTACTACACTATGTAGATTAGAAAAATAAGAGAAAGCCCAAACTAGTACCCATGCATGCACATAAAATACTATAACAGTGGCCCCATATACTGGCATTTTCAGCTTCTGCCTTTTAAGGGGTGAAATGGTTGACTATTTGGTAGCAGCAACAAAACATTATTTTGTTTTCAGTTATAAACTTTTCATTTATTACTGTGCCTGTTCCAGCAGTACCTGCAAGAAGGAGTTGGGACCAAGGTTGTGGTCACACTGTAAGATCAGGAATTAGAGAAGCTCTGGTTATTTTTCAACCTAAAATAGACAGCAAGAGGTACAAGACAGTTAGAAGACAAGATTCAGAAATAGGCTGGTAACAGAAGTCCCTGGACTCTGATGAGGAAAGGAGGAGTGGGGGGGAAATGCTAAGGGTGTTTTGAGGATGGAAAAGAAAGAGCAGATGAAGAAACAAGTAGCTGGCAATTAGCAACGCATCAATACTGTACATCTACTGGAATGCTAAATGTGCACAACAGTGATGCTACCACAATCCTAGAGTGATGACCAGGTTACTGTTTATCAGCACATGGATCACGGACCTCTTCTTCAGGAGGTTTAATAGGTGTTGTAAGACTTGATGGTATTTGTTGCTTTTTGAACATACTGCTACCAGGAATCTTCATCCCTTACTACCTTCTGCAGCCCTCACAAATTCATGCTTTTCCTCTAAAAGGGTGTAAATATGACTCTTATCAGCCACAGGGGAGAGCAGGGATTCCCTAGCATCCAGGGTCTGGGGTGGCTGCTGGAGGGAGAGGACCCTCCACTGAGGGTGGGCACCATCGATGTTTGTTTCTGTTGGGGCAGAGCCTCAGCCTGAGCATGGGGTGAGCTGGGGGATGCCCAACTTTGTCCATCACTTGGCCTGATCTTTTTGTTCTGGTTTGGCTTTGGCTTCTGTGTCCGTATTTTGTCTGCTCTAACAGCTGGTCTGGGTGTACTTGATGGCAACAGTTGCAGCAACAGCCATTTTAATCTGGAAAACGCCAGGGTGGGTGGTACATGCAATTTATGTGCTTTTTCCAATTTTGGGAACTGAGAAGTCAGGCTTCCCTGGTGATAGGAACTGTGGAAATTAATAACAAAGTGGGAAGAGCAATACAGGGCATGACCTAGTCTTTTGTGAAAATAAAGGAATCCAAAGGAAACAGCAAAATATACGATCTCATCACACACCTGTTCCGTCTGCCCCTTCTGACAATATATCCCTGGAGACTCGTTGAGCATGGAACTGCTAAGGAGTTCACCATACCCCAATGGCTTAAAAAGCCACTTGCTCTGCAGAGTTACTCAATGTTTTTATTTAGAGGAAATCAATGTGTTCTGGTAGCACCTGCCTTGAAATCCCCTCTGGCGTGAGGAGAAGGTGAGTTCCAATATGGTGGCAGTACAAACAAAGCACAAGAGGCTCTTCTTCCCACAAAGATTTAATAATTGCCCAGCAATGTGTTAACTGCCGTGGGTTAAGAGCTAGGTGGACAGCTAAGCCTGCTAAATATTGCAGGATTCTGAGTGGAGGCTAAAGGGAGAAAAATGAAAACCAGTCTAACTTAAAACAGATTACTGCAGTACTTTGGGCTGAATATGTGCAGTGTAGGTAGCTCTTGGTATTTGGACTGGGTTCTGTGTTGGTTCCCTTTGGTGTACCCTCAGCCCCAGGCCTCCCAGTCCAGGCTTGGTCCATCGCGCCAGCTGCAGTACCAAGACACGAAGACCACTCACAGCATAAAGAAAAAATAATCCATCAGCATTCCCATCTTAGAGACGGGGAGCTGAGGCAGCAAGAGATTAAGTGGAACATCTGACGTCATGACAGAAATCTTTGGCAGCGCTGTCAGCGGGACTCATATCTCTTCCGTCCTAGCCTAGTATAGCTAACGATGGGGTCCATCCATCATCTTCTGAAACAGCTCCAACTTTATCAGTCCAATGCAGTATGTGGAATTTCTTCCCTTGTGTTATTTACAGAACCTGAAAATTAAAACACTGTTTGAAACAACTTTTATGCCGCACTCTTTTTCATTTCTCATTTTATGGATACCTGGCTTCTACCTGGGGATTATTTATTTATTTCCCTCCCCCTCCAAACACAGTAGTGTCTAGAGCAAGAATATGCCATTCAGGCAGTCTGCTCTGCAAAGAAACTTACTTATTTCTCATGGACAGCTGACACAGTGGTACAGATCAGGAGGTGCCATCACGATTTCAGCATGCCCCACTACAAAAAAAATCATAATACATTCACATTCAGCTGAATCCGGACTTTTCACCTCTTGCCCTTAAACCCCCCACTTTTAAGCTTGCTGGCAGCAGAATGTTAAGGTAATTTTCTGTTGCTGCAGGCTGAGACTGTGCATCTTGTTTCTGACTTTATTGGTCCAAGCCCTGAGGATAGAAAGGCAGTAGGAAACAATCACACTGTCCTGTGTGCAGGAGGACAGAAGTCAGCAGAAATCTGGGAGGAGATGAGATGTCCTGCTATACACTGGACAAATGTCTTCTACAGTGAGGGCAGCTAGAGTGGTGGTTCAGTCCTTCCCACTATGCAAAAGTGCATTTTCCCTGTAGATGTGCTTCCTAGTATTTCTTAACATCAGCTATTCTGGTGAAATGACTGCTGCTTGGGAAGATAAAGAAAGGAAAAAAGAGGCATCAACAGCTAATCAATTCCACCCACTTTTCTAAAGACTCTGTAAACTCGCTCTAAGAGCTGATTGTTCTCGGTTAAAGGTGATCAGGCTATTGCTTCTGACAATCCCTCTAAAATGACAATAAAGACTTCAGTCATTTTTAATGCAAAGCGGTTCATTGCAGATCACAGTTAAAATTTTAGCTCGGTTATGGCTTTCTTACTGAAGGCCAAATACTGTTCTTGGTGTTGCATAGCTGAATAAAATGAGGAAAGTAACATTCACCCCTCCACAGCTTTGGGTTTGTTCCTGACTTTGCCATGAGACTTGCATCAGGGCATTAGTACTGCAACCTGGTTTCAGGAAGAATCTGGGGGAGACACTGTGAAACCAGGACTACATCTGTACCAGCATTAAACCCTGCCAAGAAACATATTCTGGGTACTTGAGCTCTGTCATCTACCTTGTTTAAATGTTCGGAATGGCTTTTGGCATGCTTTTGGCTTATGTCAAAGTAGCATTCTCCTAAGTATCTCCTAGCTATTATTCAGATGCAAACTCAAGCAAAGCAACTGTTCCCAGGAGACAGTGTGCATACAGCCAGTATTTTCTGAAGGGCAAAAGAGTACACTATTGTGGAAACACACAGTGCTCTGCACATCAGTTTCCATGCCAAGAAAGAGGCCGTGATTCAGTTAATGTTGTGTTGGCATTAGCATTTCCATGTAGATCAGGAGTCTGATTTTGAACAGAATCTCCCTGCCTATGCTTTGATTGACATCACAGAGGAGGCTTGGAGAACCTGAGCTGGATTCTTCTTGGATGTACACAACTACCGCAGTCCATCTGCCAGGCTCCAGAAGACCAAACTGGAAGACCAGACTGCAATGAACCCTTTAGATGTGTACAGTGTGGATGTTGGGTCCTTGGCACCACCTCCTCCATCCTACACATCCCTTCCTGCTCCCTCTTGCTCATCCAGACCCATTCTGGGGATTCATACCTGGTTTACACACAGTTCCCCAGGCGGTGCCATTGCCACACTGTCATGTGTATTAAGTAGGAGCCACAGCTCTTGTTCACCTGGAGCTGGAGTAGGAAGTGAAGGTATTTCTTATGCTCTCTGGCATCGAGGTTATAAATGAATCCTAAAGAGACGATGCAATAGTAGCACTGAAAGTTTTTGAGAGGGTATGGGTTTAACTCTTATATCACCACATGCAAGAAGTACTGCACACAAAATTGTCATTATGGCCTCTCCTGGGGCTATAGCATCCCGAACCTGCAAGTGCTGCTGTAATAGTGACTGCTGCCTTTGAAAGTCCTAAGGTACCAAGGGCACTGTTCAGGGCCAGCTTAGTGGGTTTGAAATCCATCAAATGGGATTCAACACAGGTATAAATGACAGCATGACCAAATTTCAAGCAGCCAGGCAGAATAAGGGTCTGTAAAATGTGTGACCTTGGTCACAAGAAGATGCAAGTCAAAGTTGTGATTTGTTCTCTCCAAGAACATCAGGAATGTTTTGGGGATGGATGTCACAAGGGCAAACTTAGCAAAAGACTTCTTTTTCTAACATCCTCAACCAAAACCCTGAAGTTACACATCCCAGAAGTTGAAATTGTTTGAAGTTTGGATCTAGTCTTGGGTTCATTTTAAGTGAGCCGTGTCAGTACCAGGATATGTTATCTATTATATGAGCAACTTGAAATATCACTGAGATTCTTTGAAGGCAACTGTACATTTTCGACTTGAAATTTTCTACAGCTGCTACTGTAATAGTGGTCCTCCAGGGAAATTCTGTGTCCCCACAGGCTCACACCTCTTCCACTGTGGTGTGCTGACTTCGCACTGTTACAATGCCATCTGTAATCTAAATCATGCAGATGCTGCCTGATCCAGGCCTGCTCCTGGCTTTTCTTTACACAGACATTATTTCTGTGGGATATTTTCTTTACATAGCTTACTTCAAAAGCATGTTGTAGAAGGGACAGGACAAACCTTGATCTTAGGCACTACGATCAGGTTGCTACCAAGTCACAGTGAGATGTTATTTTCTCCTGTTTACAAATGCCAATATGGGCAAATGGCAAATTTTTGCTTTCAAAGAGAATATTTGTTTGAGTTTTAACATGCTTATCTCTTGCCTGGAGTGGAATTCAGCCCTTTTCATAGGGTTAGTTTGTCCAAGTCTCCAAGAAGACCCCCTTCTCACTCTGGAAAAAGAGATAATGATGTGTAGGTCTGTCCTAGTTTTCCACATGTTTTTTCCCTTGCTCTATGAACATGGAGTTTCAGACATGTCCTGTGGGTAGCCAAGTTAGAGAAACTGGTATACTCAAGGAACAGGAATATAAAAAAATGCTGAGAGCTACCATGCTACTATTAGCAATGTATCTTGAATTTTGAATCACTGCATCAGATGAATTTTGAATTATTGCATCGCTGCATCAGATAAAACAGTCTAAGAAGATATTGCTGGTGATGCTCAGACACTGGAGCTAGTGAAATATTTGCTGGCAGCTCAAGAAGGGAAAAAAAAAGAGGGCCAGTTCCTGGCCAATTTATGGAATCAATAAATAATTGTGAATAAATTGTTATTGCCTTCTCCTCACGGGAGCAGGCCGAGGACACATGACACTGGTCATAATGAGTAAAGTTCAGGGAAAATCAGTGCATCAGCAGGGGTGATAATTCTCTTCTAATGTCTTGGACTCAGGAGGGAGATTGAGGGACCTTATGTGTGGGTCTCCTACGTGACCCACTGTGTGCAGTTGCAGAGAAGGCAAGGGAGCTGGTGGTCCCACCTCTCCCCTCACTCCCCACCAAAGTGCTTGTGGAAACTAAACTCTGCCGCAATTTAAAGCACAGCAGGCTGCAGTGGAAGTCAGCGTATGTACCTGAGATTTGCTTCCCCTGCATCACCTGTAAGTCAGCCAGGCTACACAACTCCTTCTGTGGGATGGTGTCGACATGTTCAACTCCGATCCAGTGCAGTTACTCATCTGATAAGGTGATTGTCACTGAGCAAGGGAAGCTAAAAAACGCCCCTATGAAGAAGTGCAGCAGAATTTCAAGCTTTGTTCTCCAGGACATGATACAATTTAAACTACTGTCCTCCCATCTTCTGCTCTTCTTTGCAGCCTGTGCGTACGTGCAAAAAGTCTGAGCAATTTGATGTGCCCTTTAGTCTCAGCTTTTGCTTGCCAGCCTGAACCGACGGGCTGTTACCACAGGCAGCTGCCAACCTGCCCCTGAGGGCTGTTACCTTTAGTGTTCATATCGACCTCAGCTCTGAGTAAATGTGGAGAAAAAATAATCACCGAGCGACTGCAGTTTTGATGGGATGTCAGGACACCTTTTCACAGAACCAAAGCTGAAATTGCAGGACTTCAACAGTGAGAGCTGTGGAGTTCTAGAAGAGGGATCTTTTCTTGGCAGGCAGGGGGG
>NW_009647680.1:3623686-3631571 GCF_000708025.1 Charadrius vociferus
GTTATGATTAGAGCCGTAATGTTACAGGTTAGTAGAGCGGCAAGAGAGCCGTGCAGGAAGACTGGGAAAGTCAGGAGGGACGGGTGGCGTGTTTCCTTATCTGCCTAAATAAATTAAAAAAGCAAAATAGAAAGCAGATTAAGATACTTAAGACGGTGTTTGGCAAAGGTGATGATGCTCCTGGACATAAACAAAAGCAACAACTGGTAGATGACTTACACAAATGCACCGTGACCATGATAAAAGTGAGAGATTTAGGAAAGCTTAGTATGTCCTGTGCCCTTCTTCATCACACACTTTTAAGTGGCATCAAATGTAAATATTGAAACCCTGGATGACATGCTATTTTGGATATTAGTTCAACCTGTTTATCCTATTATTACCATGGCATTTGCAAGTGTTATCTTTGGGTACCAGAGCATGGATGAATAACTATGAATGATATTTCAGAGCTGTCCTATCACTAATGAAATCCACACTTGTAATTAGTTTCATCTAAAGAATATGAAGTTTCCTCACTAGGCATTTATGGTTTTTATTCCTGATTTATAACGTACTTACTGATGCAGGAGTTAACAGATTAGATTGCTGAATGCCTGGAGTGATCACACAGACAATGGAAACAAAACATCTTCTTAATCAATCATCTTGCTAGCTATTTAGCTGGCTTTGCTCCTAAGAGATCACTGGACAGAGAGGCCATTACTCAAAAAAGAAAAAGAAAAAAAACCAAACAAAAACGAGAGAAGAAAGTGCATTCATTATTATTTTCTAACTATGCACCCATGCATAGTCCCAGCTGCTTATGCAATGTGAATGACATTATTTGTATTTCTTGAAGAGTCCCTAATCAGGTTCCGTACTGCTGAATGCCTTTGTTTGGGAGGTAAGCATGCCTCTGAATTAACCTCTCTAACACTCCTCTTTCCTTCTATGCAGCTCAGTGTGCACATAATCCTGGGAACTGTTCATCTTGGATTCAATTGTCCATTGTCTGAACAAAAGAGCAGACATCACTTAAGGCTCTAGGAGTTGACTGGCTATTTACAGTATATCAGAAGTCCTTTGGGCTTTCATTTCAGGTTTCAGCAGGGATTTGTGGTGAAACTTGTTCACCTTTTAGCCCTTTCTGCGATGCTGGATATGCCTTTTCTCAAATTCTCTAAATCTATTTAACTGCCCAGGACATTACTGCTCAGCCCGAAACAATGAAATTATACAAACGATGTTTTCTGTAAAAGTCTGCTTAATGCAGTGAATTAAGATTCCTTTTGGCATTTTATAAGCAAGGTTGCGGAGGGATGTGTGTTTTGTCCGGAACCCAGCATTGTGCTTTCCAAGTTATTTCCGAATAAAGACCTCCGTGCGGGGTCTGTTTTGTCTGAAATTCTATTCACTCTTTCCATTCAGGTTTTCTTCTCTTCATAAATTTAATCCTCAACCCTGGAATTCTCTCCTTATTTTCTTAGTTATGATGAGACTGAACAGCTGGACCGCTTTGCAGACCTTGTTGACAGTGCTTAGTTCTTACTTTTCTTTTTTTCCCCCTTCCTTTTTTTTCAGACAGTCCCTGGCTCACTTTGTCTGGCTACTGTCTGACATGTCAGCTTACACTATCCCAACTCCCAGCTGTTCTTTCCTTTCATGCTATGGATTGTTCTTTGCATTATAGTCAAACATGGGCTTTTATTTCCAGAGGGCTAATCTGTTTCCACAGCAACCTATAAAATGGAGAAATCTGATCCCAGAACTTCTCTTTAAAACTTTAAAATGTGTATATAAACACACACGTATTTGTCCATCTTGAAGGCAATTGCTGTAGCCATGAAATGGAAGCTGTTATGAACACTCAGGAATCAGTTAGTTCTCAAACTGCTTAAGCTACACCATCACATTTCTGATTCTCTTTATAGATATTGGCAGAAAATGGCTGGGAATATTTTCCATCAAACATGGTTGCAGTTGTACAATTGGCTATGTTAAACAAAATTATTGGGATCTCCCTGTTCAGTCAGTGTCAGATGTTTCTGTGTAAATTTTGCTGGTTAACTATCAATTGTCATTGTCAAATGCCACCGCTGCAAACTTACTTGGAACTGAGTGACTGAGCTGATATGACTCTGCTCGAGCTGTAAATGCTCTGGAATCAAAATGAAATACTGCTACGTAAGGAAAGCAAGATTATACCTTCCCTTTTTGAAAAGCCATCCTTTGTAGCTACTGAAAGCTAGCAACAGTTCAAACTTTCTTTACTTTTGATAAGCTGAGACAAACAGCAAATGCCTACCTGTGGAGAAGTCTTAGTCTTCTCTGTGTTTGTGTAAGCAATTCTGAATGAAGGTGAACATATTAAACGAAGTGGCCCCCATGTAGTGTCTGTTCCGATGTGATGGCCATGTCTCATCACTTGGAAGTTCAGATAAAGTATAAATTTTTATCCTGACGTAAAACTGCTGGTCCTCAGGGAAGTTTGGGCAGCTCCAGCTGGCTACCTATTTTGACATTACCAACCCACTCAAGTCCTCCCGAGCTGGGTGCCATAAATCCTTGGTCTTCATTGTCCATTGGCAGTTATTCAATACTCAGGCTGAGCTTTCTTCAAAACCCATCTAAGTCTGCCCTCTCTGTTTAACCTGGGGCTTGGCACCCAAGTATATGGGATGTCTCTCAGGAGGTTAGGCCAAAGTTTGATTCATCATTCACTTAAGGATTAGCTTCATTATGTTAAAATCAGGGCAGTGACCTGATGCCTTCTGGGCTGGGACCAAGAAGGACAAAATGTCAAGGAGCCTGGCCTGTTCAGGGTACACTAATTTGATGTGGTAAAATTTCTGTCTGCCTCTAAATCCTTGATCTGGGAGTGTCAAGATGGAAAAGTCATGGTACTCTTCAGATAGTACAAAGAGCTTCTTTTTGCACAATTTTTCACCAAATACAGAGCATTAGACATAAATGCATATCAGTAAAGCATCTGAAAAGGAGGTAAGTTACATCAAGGCTTCTGAAAATATTTTTAAGTGCTTTTAAGAATGACATCAAATAAACCAATGTTGAAATATTCTTGGGGAGTCAGTTGACTCCAAACCCACCTCATGTATTGTTAAAGAGGAGTTTAGCTCCTTATTGAATTGTTATTTTAATCAGTATATATTATAGGAATAAACTGCAAAGATTTCCATTAAAGTACTGCTTGAAAGAGGGCCCTAAAACACACTCTCATGGCACTGATAAGAAAAATCTTGATTCAAAGATTACCTGAATAACCGTTGATGGACATTGTGCAGGTGTTTATGATCATGTATCTTGATCTACTCCCTATTCCTACCCACTGCTACATCAGACACCCCATGGACAACCTGTGCACCCTTGTGTCATCACACATAAATACACTTGTTAATGGTGTAGACTTCCAAACTTGTCTGGACATGAAACGTCCCATCATCTACGGTCTTGAGAAGAGCCTTAGGAAGGCTCCCAAAACACAGCAGTGGAGCTACACTCAAGTAATAAATTAGATTAAATGTGTTCCTGGAGGATCAGAGCACAGCTTGGTTTGCCCACTGCTTTAACTCCTATCTTCATCCTGCTTTATATTCCACAGAAAAGTCAAACTTCTTCCTTCATCTTTTTTTCTTTTTCCTTGGAGCTCAGTCATGCCCACTATATGAACTGTGTTAGTATCTGAGAGGAGTTTTATTCCTGGGCAGTTCTTGCAAAAATATTCATAGCAATGTGGATTGCTGATACACCACCTCTGGGTGACAGCAATGTTTAAAACACAGTTTGGAGGAACTTTGGAATTTCCTAGCATTGTCAAATTCATTAGCTTATGAGTAAAGTCCCAGGGCAGAGAAATTATTTGCTATAACAAGGCTAATGAGGTACTGTGACTGTGTTATCATTAAAATTGGGCAAATTTTATGGTCCTGAAGGATTTGTGAACATCTCTAACTAGTCTTGGAGGGATGCCAAACTAGTTTGATGTTTCCTCCTCCAACATGCGCTCCTTGTCCCTCACATCTGCCTCCTCAGTCCTTTGGTGATTTGAACAAAACAAAAACCATGTGTGTATATATATACACATATACTTTGTCTCCTACTTAATAGTGAAACTTGGTTTTCTATTAAGAATTCTACCTTCTGTTGGATCTTCAAGGGAGATGTGGTGTCTACATTGACAGTGTTCCTTCTTCCCTTGTCTGATCTTATTTTAATTTTCTCTCACCTGGATTCTTCTCTCTCTCTCTCCCCAGCCCTTTTCAAAGTGGGTTGCTAATCTGAGATTGCTCAAAATAATAATTAATTTTTTAACATCCAAGGAGGTTTGAAATACAGGCAAACCTACCATCAGTGCTTCCAAGGGCATAAGTCACTGCAGTATTCACAGCAAGCTGGGGAAACACAATTATTACTTTTTTAATGCATGGCCTGTGTTAGTGGAGCCCAAAAAGCTGTGCATGGGGACATTCATGACATATTGCATAGGTGAATGCCTAGCTGTGCTCACTCTGCCCATAACTTGAGTTGGCCAGGTAACTTGTGCTTCTTTGTTTTCTGATCACTACATCAGAATTTGCGACCCCTGGGAAGCCCCGAGCTGTCGGTGCGTGCTCTGGTCTATGCACGTGCAGAGTCTGAGAGGTTTCAAAAGCATTAACAATAATTCCACATGCACTGACCACCCGCAGAAGGTTTGCTATTTTTTGGAAGCATCAGCTTTGCCAAGCGTGTCATGAGGCGTGTCATGAGGCAAGTTTAGATACCTCTGGCAGTTAGGTAGTTGTTGACATGCAGAGATTTGCATTTCTGTGTTGGAGTGAAGTACACACTGTACTGCTGTTTCAAGCACCCATATGTTTTCTTAGATCTCTCCCTGAATGCCTCACAGTCCCTCACTTATTTACACTGAATAAAGCTGAAAAAATGTTGTTAAGGCCATTTCTTCACTGAAGAGGTGAGGAAAATGAATTGTCAAGCGCAGGCACCCGCAGCCTGTGCAACAACACATGCACCAGTAGCAACACAAGGAGCCGCAGTTCTCCTCCAGCTTGGGCAGGCACCATGACCATTTTGGCACCCATTTTCTTCCTCTTGGGGCAAGTTCCCACTGTTTGCTACTGGCTCCTTGAAGCATAAACTATTGCAAAAATATGAGACAAGGGCTTGTTCTGTCTCTCAGCCACCTGTGTAATTTTTATTTTTTTAACAACTAATGCAGACAAATTTCAATGCTCCTTAACTGACACCAGAAGGAGTGTTTGAAGGTGAACAAAGGGCTATGTCTTCAAAGTGGTTCTTTGTGCTTGTGGAATAAATGTCTCTTCTCTCTACCCTTTGTGGGCCCAGGCGATAAGAGCCACTTTTGGACAAAGGACACAAACCGAGATATATGGAATGGACAGCTCAGTAACTTGATGGGCAAAAGTGAGTATCCCACCCCCAATCCTCTTTAACAATTGGACTTTCACAGTACAAAGCCTCCTAGAGTCTGGTTTTCTAATTAAAGCAACTTTATGAAGAAAAGGTCCAAACCTTCACACTGGTATTTTTTTCCTCCCAGGCTGTACATTTGTAATAGCAGCCAGCCTCAACTTGTCAGAGCTTGTCTCTGATATAATGAGCCAGAGGAATTAACTAATTTACCACAGCTGGCCCTGAAAATGCCTGTGTTTAAGTAATGCAGCTGTGAACTTCCCTCCATCACAAAAAGAGACCGAGGGACTAGAAAAAAGAAAATTAAAAAAATTATAACACCTCTCTAAATCTGCCTTTGGGGTTGCACATCCTGTCCCAGGGAACACGGATTTTGCCTTTGAGGATGCAGCTATGGCAGTCCCAAGCATCTTGACGTATTCTCCTGTCTCAAACATGGTTCTTGTGGTGCACTGGAAAATCCTCCCTTTTGTCCAGTCTTCAGACTATATCTGAGGTCATTAGTAAAGAGCTTTTAACTCACACAATAACAGCTTGAGCTTAAGCTCCACTTCACGTGGAGTGACAGATATTCACACTTGCCTTGCTGTGTCAAGAATGCCTGCCTAGTTTACGCAAAATGACTGAAAATGAAGGAGGTTAAAACTCCTATTAAAACCACAAGTTAAGTAGTCCGATATTTCGGATTGGTCTATGTTTATATTGGGTTCCACTGTGAAAGTCATCCCCACTAAGGTGTTCGAGCCTTTACATAACTCTTCTTTATTTCACAGCAGCTGCCCCATCTGTCCCAATAATGTGCAGGTCCTTCAGGGGACCCTCAAGAATTAACCTCCTTCCAAGCTCCTCTCTAACTGCAGGCGATATAAGAAAGGGGAAGATGCCCTAAAACAACAGAAGCAGGGACCTTGGGATTTGTTTAATAGCTGGCATTCTAACAACTTGATCTGCTGGACTGCATTGGATGTATACTTCAGAAGAGCTGGGGCTGGGACAGGCAGTCTGATGATGCAGAGAATACTTCTTCTCTTTCCTTTGGTTCAGGAGCTCAGAGACTTGCCCCCTGTGTCAAATTGGATGGCAGATGTCTTAAACAGTGGCTCACTGTGTCTGGGGTCCCCACAGCCACATAGGAATATATAAGTTCTCATGGATATGGCTTGTAGTGGGCAGATATGGGCCCAAGAACAAGTGTGGGAAAAGCCTCATCGTAGAATCCTAGAATAGCTTGGGTTGGCATGGATGTTTAAAGGTTATCTAGTCCAACCCCCCTGTAATGAGAAGGGACATCTTCAAGTAGATCACATTGCTAAGACCCTCATCCAACCTGACCTTGAATGTTTCCAGGGGTGGGGCACCTACAACCTCTCTAAGCCCACATGCCTCTTGTGTGCTACACAGGAGGGGGATGTGATAGTACTTATTTTCTAATGTGCATGGCACTTTTCATCAAGACATGTTTGATACCAGGCATCAACATTCATCGGGATTTCTGAGTCCCAACATAAGAAGTATCTTTGTGGAACTGTTTTGTGGACTTGGCCAGAAGGTAGTGCTAATATTGACTCCAACTACAGGTGTGGACCTATGCTGAGATTTCCAGGCTCCAGAAAAAGGCAAATTTTCAATCAATCATGCCTATTCTCTGTGCTCATTTTTAGCCATCACTCATTAACTATTTGTATTCTGGCTGTTTCGAGGGTCTCTTTCTCTTTGTGAGCTGAATAAAACACAGGACATTTGGGTATGAAGCTACTTTCAGTTTTGCTGTTATACTTTGTATAAAATATGTAGAAATAAAAGGAAAAAAAGAGAGTGTGACTCACTATCTGGCATATGAAAAAACAAAGCACAAACTGACTGTGATTCAGAGCACCAACCTGAAGTGCAGTTGTCTGCCTTTCAGAAAGTGCTAATTTTAGTGGCATTCAAGAATAGGAATGTCATGTGTTGCTTCACCTTTAGAAAACCTATAATTCCTCTGTGAGATATGAATTGGAAGTGTAATATTCTTTATACATTCCCTAAGTAACAAGCTTACCTACAATCAGTCTTTCTGTCTGTCTCCCCCAAAAAGCTAAATATTTTATATAGAATTATTCAGCTTCAAGAGAAGCGGGCATCCCACACAGAATTTCCTGTTTTATGTAGATTAAATCATTTTTCAAGCTGTTGGTGTGTTCATATTGCCTGAGAAGAGGAGGAATCTGAACTATTTCCCCCATTTCTGAGGAAATGTTGTTAAAGAACGCTCCAGGGATGATGTTCTGTAAGAGGCTCACCACTTACTTCTTTTTATTCCCTTTTTAAGCTGGAAGCATTGGGGAAATTCAGTCTGAAGTCTCAAATTATTCTGGGCTTTTTTTCTGCTAGGAATATAAACATGCACACACAGAGGGGGAAGAGGGGAATCAAGGGAGAGGAGAGGAGAGGAGAGGAGAGGAGAGGAGAG
>NW_009647680.1:3631765-3633309 GCF_000708025.1 Charadrius vociferus
GAGAGGAGAGGAGAGGAGAGGAGAGGAGAGAAGAGAAGAGAAAAGAGAAGAGAAGAGAAGAGAAGAGAAGAGAAGAGAAGAGAAGAGAAGAGAAGAGAAGAGAAAGAAGGAAGAAAGGAAGGAAGAAAAAAGAAAGGAAGGGAAGAAAAAAGAAAACAAGGGGAAGAAAGAAAGGGAGAGAGAAAGGGGACACGCACACACACACACATTAATACCAAATTCTTGCAGAGATGTTCCTGTCGCTTTAGTACTGTGATTTTTTGTTTGCCCACACTTTTCCTCAGTGATATGGCTGAAGCAGATCATTGCCATGATCGTCTTTTCTCACTCTGTCTCTATAAATGAGTATCCATTCAACACAAAACCTTCCCATTCAGAGGAAATGGGATTTTAAACAGCGGTGTGCAATCTTTCTCCCTGCTTAGTGGGATCCTGGGACTCGGTGCTTCAGGACAATGGAAATCCCTGACACAGAAGGGTGATTAAAAAACTACACAGGAGAGTTGTAGTGCATATAAACCACAAAAAAGTCTCCCACAAGAGGGAAATTTCTTCCCTCAAGATGGAATTTGCAAAATACCAAAACCATCAGAAAAATTTAAGATCTATTTAATATGTACTAATCCATGAACTGTAAAGATTCACAGCTCAATAACCAGAATCTCCAAAATGTTTAATCAAATTTTGGCCAGGTTTCTCTGCTTTTTTAGCCTCCCTGATACAATAATCATAATATTTGGGGATTTTTTTATTACAAAACATTTTTCCAAGTAGTCTAAAGCAAAAACTACAAGTGATCTATGCTTGTGCACGCTGATTCTGACCGTAATAACCCTAAACTTTATTATTAAATGACACCTTTTTCTGAACACATTGTTGTACTCTGAGGATTTGGCACAAACAAGGATTAATAGTCATTTTTCTTGGAGAGAATGAGGGCCTCAGGCAATAGATAAGAGGGTATGAGGACCATAGAAGTACTTAATAAAAAGAAATAAGCTTTGTTTCAACAGTGGCAGTCAATGAGAAATATAATTTCTCATCTTATTATCATTTTATAAGGTTCTAAATTGTGAATGGTGATTTCTGGATAAGTTACATGACAGGTTCCTGTGATATTAAACTTGATTTAACTTAGTAAAGACTATAAACTGAAGAAATTTGTATGGCTACAGTGGTGAACGGGCAATGCTGTATATTCACTAACGTATGGATTATGTTGACTCCTTCTTCACTCTTACATATAATTTATCAAGTAACATATGGAGAAATATAAGTGTGGACTGATGCCCAGGAAAGACTTCATCACTGGAAAGTGATAAGACGAAAGTCTCTGAGCTGGGCTCTAGGCTGTAGCTCATGGCGGTTGGCATGGATACACATTACGACATGTCTTGTAGATAGACTATGAGCTCACGGACTAGGACTTCATTTCACCTCTGGCCATAGAGTGCCAGCTACTTGGAAATCCACAGACAATAACCATTAGCTAACAGGATGTGTCCTTGTGTGCAAGGGATGAGAGGGATGACTGTATCAGCAGG
>NW_009647680.1:3633470-3666515 GCF_000708025.1 Charadrius vociferus
GAAAAATCTGTGATAACTGGGGAGATTCATGGTGTGGAAGCAGAAGCATGAGAGTGGGAAGGAGACTTCCCTGGTAGTAGTCCAGAGTAAGCCAAAGGCCATTTGCTTTGCATCATTCAGTTTTGTGTTGGAGAACAAAATGTGTGTTTTGGAAGGGACTCGGACATGGCCATGAACCTCTCTAAGGTTGGGGAACCAAGCAGGCTGCTGATTACTCACATTAAACTATGGAGCCCAGTATTCTTTTAGCTGGGAGTTCTACAGGTATTTTTCAAAAAATAGAATGAGTTTTTTTCCACCATTAAAAATGCTCACAGCTGTCAGGATGAAGAGTGTAGGGGAAGGTCCTTTTGATATATGGCAGGGCTAAAAAACTGAACATTTATCTATTTAACAACACTTCACAGTTGCCAGATTTACACACACGTATTTAGCCCAGTAGTAAAATTTATAACTCTCCTTTTGGACAGCATAATTCTTTCCCTCTGTACAAGAAAACTATATCCAGGGGAAAAGGCAAATTTCCTTTAAAGATCAGTCAATTGTTTTGTGAAATGTTGGATGTATATTTAGGGACATTGTTAATTGTGTTAACAATATTTGCTTGTCACCAAACCTGCATAGAGACTTTGTCTGCAGTGGACATTTTTATTCCGTGTAAGGATATTTGGGGCTATATTTGGAAAAGGTGTTTACATGTCTTGCATGAGACAGGCATATAGTGAGGTTTTCAAAATCAATGAACGTCTTGGAAGCAATAGCCATAAGAACCAGCGTGCTTTGATGCTTTTGAAGGAGCACTAGCAGATTCTCTGAGTTACTAGGAAGCTAAGTGTCTTCCAGAGCTCTTTCCGTGGTCCTTTATTTGATACTCCAAAGTCAGGTGTTGTAAGCCGCACTTCATGAGGGATATAGACAGACCATGTGTCCGAGCTGTTTTAGGGGAGAAAAAGCACAGGGAGGGACATAAGAAAGAGACTTCTGGAACCCAGGGAAAAGGATAAAAACATCTGAGAGCACAGAGACTGATTCCTAGGAGGAAAATGGAAGGGCAAGCACCAATGGAATTTAAGCATTTTTTTAGATTTTCTGAATCTGAGTGAACTGGCTCCAATAAGTTCCTATAAATGCTTTGGCTACACCAAAAAGGGTAGCACTTGTGCAGAGGTAGGTCTAATCAAGACCTTAGCTCCTCCTTAGATCCTCCTGAAGTAGAGTAGGACAGAGAGAGGTAACGGTAAAAAATTGACTTAATTGGAAATTTTATACACTACTCCCAAATTCGCTATAAGAAAGGCATTGCTGGTGCTGGGGCTACGTGGGCCGCGCTTTAACACACAGAAACCCCCTGGACTCGACTTCATGCTTAGAAATCCTGACAAATGAAGAGCTACTTGTCTCGGTGGTCTGTTTCTTGTCAGCTTTCTAAAAAGGCTGCTGAGGAGCTGATGGCCAAGTTGTCAGGAAAAAAGGTAGCGCTCTGATTTCTGGAGCTTCACTAGGTCAAGCTATTTCTTCTTGGTGTTTCATTTTCAGTCAGCCTTGGCATCCGATGAAAACAAAGCTCCTAAATGCCATAGACAGGAGTGCTTTTGTAGAATGGTTCAAGGAAATACTGCACTCAGAGGCGCAGTAAATAATAATCTGCTCCCTTTCAGTGCAGAGGAGAAGAAATTTGCTTCAGACAGTCTCTGGCCTAAGTCAATTTCGTAAATGGTGTCTCAGAACTTTGTAGAGAAAATGATACAATAATGGGTACATAAAACCATATCCTTTTGTACGAACAAAGTTTTTAAAGGCCAGGTTTGTGAAGGTGGTTAGACAGTGAGGTAAAGGCAGCTATATACCTAGAGAGGTTTTCAGGAGATTCCGATAGTGTAATTTTCATTTTAAAAGGAGTTAGAGAACTTGGGCACTTATGAAAGTCTCAGCAGATGCCTAAGGCACCTTTTAAATTCTAGCCCTGTATCCTGGTTTGAGCAACACAGGACTAATTTCTCTTCCAGTTCTTGAGATAACTGCACTTTTAGAAGACTCTAGTGTCTGAATTTGTGAAAATACTTACTTTATAGCCAGCTATGGTGTGTGGGTTTCAATGTCTCACTGTTTTTGAGGTAGCCAGGTCCAGGGACAAGGAGAAGTGAGACGCAGGCACTTGACCCAGGCTGGCCAACAGCATTATTTCATACTGTGAATGTCATACTCAATATAAATTAGAAAGTTTGCTGTGAAGTTCTTTCTTCTATGATGGCTGCGATCCAGACAACTTCTTGCCCCTGTGCCGGACTCCTGAGTCCTTCCCTTCCTCCCAAAGCTGTAGCGCTCAGTGTCCCACATTTGCTGTCCACTGCTGGTAGTTCAGCGCTTCTCCTGATAGAAATGGATGAGTATAATCCTTGTATGTTTTATATTGGTATTGGGATCAATATTTGTTCTTTAGTGATATTAATGTTAATTACTTAGCATTACTCCATTAAATCTGTTTATATTTCAACCCTTGGGTTTCCTTGTTTTTTTCTGATTCCCCTTCCTGGGTGGGGAGGGGCCATTGGGTGATAGAATAATTGTCTAAACAACGATAAATTGTTGTAGGTTTCTCAAACCATAACACCCTGCAGTGTTAGGGACATTTGACTCCATTCTGTTTTATCGACTTGCAGTACTTCTGCTGTTACACTGACCTAAATGCTACTTCTGGAGCCCAGTGCGTGCTTCTCCATCAGGAGATGCAGAAGTGAAATAGTCTTTCTTAAAGGTAATCTTCACACAAATCACAGCTGTTGCTTAAATGCTCATCCAGGCACTACTCAACGCCCAAGTTTCTGTACGGTCATATCTAACCCCACTGAATTCACCCTTTTCATAGCTGATTTAATAATAATAAAAAAAGGCAAAACAAAACAAAACAAAAAAGTAAAACCACAACACAAACCCTTCAGGCTTTTAAGATTCTTTAAGGTTAAAATTGTTTGGGCGGTTTCCCAAGCAAGAACAGATCTCAAATGAAAACTAAACGATGGGTTTACTTTGATCTTGCGTTTTGTCTGAGGCATTCTGAATCAATCCCACAAAGTGACTAAGACTTAAATGGCATTCCTCTAAACAGTCATCACAGCCTCTTAATTCCAGCACTAAGCTACTAAATGTGAAATGGTACAGAATCGCATAATTGCAGGCAGACATTATGAGCAATAATTATCTGTAGTCTGTCACAATACTCCTGTTGTAATTTTATACCTCATTATAGACATGCTGTCTACTTTACCTTCCACATACCAGCAGCTGTCTGTGGTAGTAAACTGCTCTGAAACCTTTTCTTTCCCCCTGTATTGACATGATTAGCTAGGTAAACTTGCTTCATACTTAGGCTGCCTGGATAGCTGAGTGAACAGAAATGTTAATACTGGCATCATGTTTGCTGTGATTAATCCGCTCTTTCCGTCAGTATCAGTATTTGCCTTGGGTTTGCAGTTTTCTCTGGAATCCCGCAAAGACGTCTGCCCTGTGCTAAGCGTGTGTATCAAGTCGTGTTGATTATTATTCAGTGTGACAGTGGGATGACTGATAAAATAAATGAGGAGAATAAATAGCAGAATTAGTTTTTAATTTCTTTTTCCCTTGATTGCTCTCACTGTGTGTTTGAAGAGGCATGAAATTATGGTAGCTCTCCTGTATTAAAATTTGCCAGGAATTTACGTGGATTCACTTGTAGAAGGGCTGATCTCATAAGACTTATTACAAAGAGAGAAGGAAGGCAGGCAGGCAATTCAGCAGCAAAAGTAAAAAAATGGCCTTTTTCTTGAGTATTTTGTTTCTAAGCATCCATGTCCAACGCTCTTCTGGCAGCATGATGTTAGTAATATTTATAGCATGTAAGACTTTCATACTGATAAGTTCTATTCATTAAATTCCATGTTTTGCCTGAGTAAATCCTACAATTTTCACAGTCTTATAGGCAGGGCAGGAATTGTGGGTGTATTTATCACTTCATATAATCACTCAGAGGTTTACATTTGTCTATGTTGGTAATATTGTCTCTCTAAAGACATACTGAATCACATAGGGCAAGATCATGATGTTTTCAATACTCATATGATGAACATTTAACAAGTACTTCTGTTCATCAGACTGGTCTATGAGCTGATCCACAGGTGAATACATTGCTCTATCATCTAGTTCACAGATGTTCACATCGGTTCACATCAGATACTGCACTCCCTTGAGTGTGCTGGTCTGACATTTGACTCTAAGGATCCAGTGTTGCTCATGTGTACCTCTTACACACATACCTCCATCCTTGGAAAGGTGATGGAACAGTTCATTCTGGGTGTTGTGCCTAAGCATGTAGAGGAAAAGAAGGTCATCAGGGATGGTCAACATAGATTCACCAAAGGGAAATCAAGCCTGACTGATTTGACAGACTTCTATGATGGAATAACTGCTGGGTAGATGAGGGGACAACAGTGGATGTTGTCTATCTCAGCTTTACCAAGGCTTTTGGCATTGTCTCCCATAACATTGTCATAGGAAAGCTTATGAAGTGTGGGTTAGATGAGTGGGCAGTGGATTGAGAACTGGGTGAATGGCAGAGCTCAGAATGTTGTGATCAGTGGCCCAGAGTCTAGTTGGAGGCCGGTAGCTAGCCATGTTCTCCAGGGGTCAGTACTGGGTCCAGTCTTGTTCAATGTGTTCATCAGTGACCTGGATGATGGGACAGAGTGTACCCTCAGCAAGTTTGCTGATGACACAGAACTGGGAGGAATGGCTGACGCACCAGAAGGCCATGTTGCCATTCAGTGAGACCTGGACAGGCTGGAGAGTTGGGCGGAGAGGAACATAATGAAGTCCAACAAGGTCAAGTGTAGGGTCCTGCACCTAGGGAGGAATAACCCCATGTGCCAGTACAAGTTAGGGTTTGACCTGCTGGAAAGCAGCTTTGCAGAGAAGGACCTGGGAGTCCTGGTGTACAACAGGATGACCATGCGTCAGCAACGTGCTCTTGGGGCCAAGAAGGCCAATGGTATCCTGGGGTGCATTAAAAAGAGCATGGCCAGCAGGTCGAGGCAGTTTATCCTCCCCCTTTACTCTGCCCTGGTGAGGTCACATCTGGGGTATTGCGTCCAGTTCTGGTCTCCGCAGTTCAAGAAAGACAGGGAACTACTGGAGAGAGTCCAGTGGAGGGCTGCAAAGATGATCAAGGGAATGGAGCACTTCTCTTATGAGGAAAGGCTGAGAGGGGATCTTATCAATGCTTATAAACATCTAAAGGGCAGGTGTCAAGAGGATGGGGCCAGACTCTTTTCAGTGGTGCCCAGCGACAGGACAAGGGGTAATGGGCACAAACTGGAACACAGGGAATTCCATCTGAACATAAGGAAAATCTTTTTTTTATTTTGCGGGTGGCAGAGCACTGGCACAGGCTGCCCAGACAGGTTGTGGAGTCTCCTCTGGAGATATTCAAAACCCACCTGGATGTGTCCTTGTGCAACCTGCTGTAGGTGACCCTGCTTTGGCAGAGGGGCTGGACTAGATGATCTCCTGAGGTCCCCTCCAACCCCAACCGTTCTGTGATTCTGTGATTAAACAGTGCTCACTTTATTTATTTTCTCATGTGAATGATTGATAAGCATTTGAGTAATCTATATTGTATTTTATGATTGGTAAACCTGAAATTCAACACCTCCGTGCTAGGTTTTACATCTGTGATTTTATACCAGTGTTTTCCACAGAATTCAAATGTACCATTTTTGTTTAATCTTATACTGAAAAAGCACTGGCAGTTTTATTATATATATTCCAGTTTATTTGAGAAAAAAGAAAAATCGATAACTTTACAGATCTTTCTTGCTAAAATATTCCATCTCTATTTGGTGAGTTTGTTTTGATAACGGATTTTTACATTAGCTTGCTCTTAGGAGTGGTTTAAATAATCTATAGAATATAATTTTTTTCTTTTTTTAAAAGCAGTGGTTAGAGTTTCTAAAAACAGAACTAAGAACACCATTTTTTTCTACATTAAATGGCCAGTAGATGGCTGAAATTTGGTCACTTTTGGTCAAAACTGCCCTGGCCTTAAATTCCATCTAATTACTTTATTCTGAAAGCTACGGGCCCCGCCATTGCTAATCTCTTGTGCTACCTAGTAGCCAGCATGCGCTTAGTTTACAATGCAATATGGATTCCCAGACCATACTAGTTTCTTTGGTCCAGCTGCAACCTACGGAGTAATCCAGCTACAGAACAAGAGGTTGTTGAGTCTTCTTCTCTGGAGATATTCAGATCCTGCCTGGATGCCATCCTGTGCAACCTGCTCTAGGTGAACCTGGTTTGGCAGCAGGGTTGGACTAGGTGGTTTCCAAAGGTCCCTTCCAACCTTTTCCATGCTGTGATTCTGTGATTCTGTGAACAAAGTTTCTCCACTATTCAGTCTTTCTTTATGCTTGTATATAATATTCATGTTTGTGAGAGATGTGTTCACACTAAGAGTACTTAAAAAATGTGGCTAAAAGTAAAAAAAAAAAGATTGCAAAACAAAAAAGTCTTGTAGTCAGGGTTAGGAACTGATTTGTAACCTTTATAGCCTACCTACCTGTTCTTGATTTAATAGAACACAAAAAGCCTAAATTCAGCTTGACTGCATGGTTTAGCAATAACATGCCCCTTGAATTGTAAGCCAAATACAGCTTGTATTTCCTGTGCAGAGATTTGCAGTGAAAAAAGAGACTTCCAAACACTTATGTAGGCATTAATTTATACCCAGAGTTGAACTTAGTCACAGTGAAATGGTCGATAGTCGTACAGTGACTTCTGCGGAAGCAGTATCGTGCCCTAACACTTTTATTCAACTGTTTTCATCAACATTTGTGCATAGAAACCCATGCTGCTCTCGACTGCCATCTTCTATCCCAGGTCTTTGAACTTTTAACCCTAAAATGTTTATTGACAGGCTGTAAATTCCTGAAATAACAGGAGGCTTTGTTGACACAAGAATAGACATGTGGTTGAGGGGATGAGGGTAACAGTATGCACTAGCTTTCATCATGACATGGAAAAGAGATGTGGTTGAGGTGTGTACCCATGCCAGGGTGCACACAGACGCTGAATCACAGGAGTAGTAACTGTGGAGATATACATATTTTTTTCATATTTTTTGAGAAGAATACTTGGATTTCTCCAGATTCCAGTAAAAGACAGCAGCATCACAAAATGGAAAATACATGCCCCATATTTGATCGCGTTGCGGTAAGTTGCAATGGAGGATGCGTGATGACAGCAGGCTTTGCCTGTGGGTATGTTACTTCCATTAGCACACGCTGGGCAGGAGATGTGGGCTGACAGAGCAGAAGAGCAGCTCTGCGACAGGAGCCCTGGCAGCTAGGGATTGTGAGGACTCTCTAAATACCATCCTCAGTGCCTAAGGGGTTGCAAAATCTAATTGCTTCTCCTTGGTGGTCTTTAGTGGTCAGGAGGTGTGAGAGGTGGGAACCGCAGGAGGTGCGTACCTGCCCAATGTGAAACTGCACCTTCTTATGGCAGCACTTAAGGGAAGATGGATCCTGTGTAACACATGTGGGCTAAGGAATACATTTACTGTGGAGGTATTCCAGCGTGTGCCTGTACGAATTTTCAAAAGAGAGTATATTTGGACAGATTCCAGTAAGTTTGCTCATTTGCTGTAAAAACAGTAAAAATTGTCTTTTAAAGTTTAGGTTATGTGTTCTCTCTTGTTCTTTTCAATCCTACAGCTAATTCATATGAACCACTTACATTTTAGAAACATGTTTGGTCTCCTTTTTCTGGCAGTGACAAACGCTTTTACAGTTAATAAGAAAAAAATGTTAATTTACATCACTGACAAAGGAGAAGAAACATTTTTTTAACAGTGATTTGCAACCACCAGCTTTTCCAGGACAATATTTAGATACTTACTAAAGAAAACATTTTACCAGTGACTTGATGTAAGCTTCTCCTAAAAAGGTAATGATGTGAAATTGTGATTTCTGGGCCTGAGAGGCCAGTCCTGAATTCCACAGTAGTTGAATGCATATGTTTACTATTACTTCGTCACATGTTTGTTTAATCATATCAGTTAATATTACATTGCAAGACCACTCCAGGTTCATTTTATTTGGCTTTTCCTATAGTTTATTTTTGCACATGTTCCATTATTAATGAGCCTCCGAGTACTTTGTCATGTATATTGCATCATGTAATTATTAATTTATGTTTATTTTCCTGCCTCTTTCCATGTATGTTCACCGTGTATACACAAATTCCAACCTTTCACTGGAGCAATAAAGGAGATTATATGGCAGATTATGTTAAGCATTATTCTGAATTCTGTTTTAAAGATACATGTACAGAACTTCACCCCTAGTTCTCTCTGGCTTCCAGCTGCTGTCCTCATGACCAGTCAGCTTGTTTCTTTTCTCTAGTTGTAGTCTCCCAGATTGTCCTTATTTGCATTTCCTTTCCAGTGGACCACCTTTCTTGATCCTTCTGCATCTTAGTCAGATTTATCATTCAGATTCTTCAACAAAGACACTAAGAACCAGCAGACAGAGCTGCCTGAAGGTCTGTGGCCCATCCTGACCCATAGAAACTGCCTGTTACAGGATAATTCTGACTTTCCTTTTATAAATGTGACTTTGAGTGTGCTAGTCATATGCTAGTCCTTCACTGCTAACTCCTCCAGTCCCTCAGAAGTGAGTTTGTGTGAATTCAGATTCATTCGAAGTTCTGAACTTCTGTGTACCTCCATGGGAATGTCAAAAGGCATGTTCTGGATTGAAATTTTATTTCTTGATGAGTTCCTAGCTCAATCAGAGCTGTTGTTTCACAGCAAAAGCAGATGCAGACTGTCATCTGTCATGGCAAGTTAGTACTGTCCAGGCCGGCAGTGGTTCAAGCAGTTGCTTGCAACTTGGCTCTCATAGGGTCTCCTGGGCCAGCCTGCTTCCACAACAAGTAGAAACTACCTCATCAGGGGCTCATCTGAGCTGTCACAGCCATCAGCAATATGGCATTCTCATGCAGGAGCAGTGGTGTGGTGCTGTTCAACGTAGAAAGTGGCAGTTTGGCACACTCTTGCATAGCCGCTTCATCTCGGGCTCAAATATCTATTAAATGTTTCTGAATTCACAGGGCTGCATAGCATCAGAACCAGGCCCTGGCAAACTGCTTTCAATACTGCGACAGATGGAAAAAAAAAAAAAAAAAAAAAAGAAAGAATATGCAGTAATGTTTCTCAGCTTGCAAAGAGAAAAAAATCCCTCCCATTCTCTACAGAGAAACTTAAATCCATCACACAGTTCAGTCCTCCAAATACCTGCTTTTGTCTGCTAGTTCAGAACAATCACAGACCCAAACCCCACATCTACAGGGGTAATACTGACGAAACACGACTGCTTTTGCCACTGGCCTAAGACATGACACTGATTTCTACCCACTGACGCTCCCATCCAGAGTGCCTTAGCTTTTATGTGCTAGGCTTGTCGGGAGGATGAGCAGAATTCTGAACTGTCTGAGTGTGTCAGTATCTCCTTTGCAGTTGCTGTACAAGGTTACAGCAAATTGGATTATAAGATCTTTCTGAAACCAGTCTTCATTTCATTTTAAACTTTCTCCAATATCTAATGCACTTCCTCTTCTTTTCAAAACAATGAACAATAGATCCCCATATAACATCTTAAGGTTTTGAAATGAGGGATAATAGCACATCCATTAGGAGAAAATCTCTAAACCATCCTAAAGTTTATCCTTATTTTAATGGTCAATGCTCTCAAATAATTTTCCCCGACTGGATATTTAATAAGAGGGATATATTTCATTTTATTTATGTAGGTTTATGGCCTGCTCCACATTAAAGATTGTGTGCCAAAATGTGCAGCCAGGGAGTTGCCTGCAACAAGGAATCGTGGGCAGAGATGGAGAACCAGTTCCAGTCTTTAGAGGACCAAGTAGAGGTTGTAATGGTTGTTGAGGGGGATAGTACAGCTCATAGCCTAGAAAAAAAAAATGCATTATCAAGAAAGAAAGAAGCTACAAACTGTGTTAAAGAAAGGTAAGAAATGTGGGTAATAATTTGGATTTGTGAAGAGAGCTGAATTTGCTGTGGTACTAGTGTAGATAAAGGCTATTAGCTAAAATAGAGAATGATAGGAGAAGACTATAAACTTTTTTCTCTGTGTTAAAAATGGGGTGATGCTGAGACACATGAAAGGAAATGTTACCAAGAGGTGTGAGAAGGAAAGACAGAAGGAGTCTGAAACCGAGAGCGCTCACAGGGTTATCAACAAAGAGATGAAAATTAAAACTAGATGAGAGAGTAAGGTTACTCAGGGACTGAGATTAGATGACCCCAGCCAGTTCATCACAAATTCCTGCTAGGATCTGCTTCTCTCTTTCCTGATCCATGTAAAAAGCTCTTCAAGCTGCAGGTTATCTTTTCTGACAGTGAAAGTTAGCCTGAAGGGATTCAGGTCTCGCAAGATCCTGCTTTTGGAAGAATCGTCAACATTTATGCTCCTCAGATGTTGTATTCTCTGTGAGATTCATATGCATACATTTGTCACCATGAATATGACACAGTTTTCCAAAACACCACTGAATTTTGTGGTATTTAAGTGTAGCACAGTGTAACTGTTGTCTTGATACTAGCTATGGAAGAAAAAAGATCTAAAAATAGAATTTTTTTAAAAGCTCATATATCCATTCTAATGAAAAAACTCTGCTTCAAGATGATGGGTACCTAGCAATGCTATGATTATGCTGTTGAGCTGAACTGAACAACATTAGTACTACTTCAGAGTACTTGTCTTGGCAGCTGTGGCAAAACCTAAAGTCAGCAATACTCCAGCTGACTGTTTTTACTGGAAGACCCTGTGAGAGGAACACCCAGTGGACTGCGCAGAGATCCTAAATTAGAAGATTAGAAGATCCTAGATTAGAAGATTAGAAGATTTAATAAAGAGAGCAGAAAAATGTGTATTTGGGATGAAACTAATGCTCTTGTGTACCCTTCCCATAGTTTGCATAATCCAGCTGTTTTCCCTTATGCGACCTTGATTTCCACAGCTCCCAGTCATCACACATTCTCCTTGCTTACAGTGCTGATCACAGAATCGCAGAATCACAGAATTTTCAGAGTTGGAAGGGACCTCTAGAGATCATCTAGTCCAACTCCCCTGCTAAAGCAGGATTGCCCAGAGCACATTACTCAGGACTGCATCCAGGCGGGTTTTGAAAATCTCCAGAGAAGGGGACTCCACACCCTCCCTGGGCAGCCTGTGCCAGTGCTCTGTCACCCCAACTGTAAAGAAGTTTTTTCGTGTGTTGGAACGGAACTTCCTATGTTCCAACTTGCACCCATTGCCCCTCGTCCTGTCACTGGGAACCACTGAGAAGAGTCTGGCTCCATCCTCCTTCAACCCACCCTTTAGATATTTGTAAGTAGTAATAAGGTCTCCCCTCAGCCTTCTTTTCTCCAGGCTAAAGAGTCCCAGCTCTCTCAGCCTTTCTTCATAAGGGAGATGCTCCAATCCCTCAGTCTTCTTGGTTGCCCTTCGCTGGACTCTCTCCAGCAGTTCCCTGTCCCTCTTGAACTGGGGAGCCCAAAACTGGACACAATATTCCAGTTGTGACCTCACCAGTGCTGAGCAGAGGGGGAGAATGACAGCCCTTGACCTACTAGACACACTCTTGATGTGACATAAAGGTAGGCAAGGGAACAGGATGACTACTTTCCAAACTGAGCAACTCAATGGTTGGATTAGAGGATCCTGTTGTGTTCAGCTTGATGGACCCCCAAATCTTTCATTGCTGCCTGCAGGAAGGACGCTAACAAGACAGAGGTACTTACTTAGAAACCCCACACCACAGTGACTGGGGTATTCTCCTTGATGATGAGGTTGATATTTCTAAAATACTTCAGACCGACAGGTCTCAGAATCTGCCTGTCTCATTTCTGAGACCAGTGGTTTCAGCAGCATTTTAAAATTCCTTGAAAACAGCCCAAAAGATTGGGGTCTGATCACATCTAGTTTATTTAACTGTCAAAGGGACTTAGAACCAATGATTTCTGATTTTGGGGTTCCAGATGGCCTGAAGTGCCCAGGTGGTCAGCTCATGAAACATAGCAAACTTTTAGGAGTGCCTAAGGATTCGACTTTATGAGCCTACAGGAAGTTTTCCTTTCTGAGGTGCCTCAGCAGTATAGTTGGAGGTTTCCTTAATTTTCTCCTGAACCTGCCTAAATTTTGCCTGAGGCTCCTACAGGCTTCTTACAATCTGTTCCATAAGCTTCAGAAATGCAGAAGATTTTAGAAGGATCGCCTATTTCCAGTAAATAAATAAAAAAAATAAATAATATCATTCATAATGGTCCATGTAATGTACTACAATAATCGTTTTTGTTTTCTATGTTCCACAGCCATCTTATCTATTTGCACAGGGCAAAAACCTCAGTAGTGAAATTACCTCAGGCTTGATTTCACAAACCAGCATGGCAGAACAGCTATAGATTTCAGTGCCTCCATCACTAAATCTGCTTATGGGAAACAGCCAAGGAGTAAATGATACTTGCGTACTTAATTGTGATAAGAACTGATCCCAGAACCCAAATGAATACAGGCTGAAGCTTTGACATGGTGTTAAGAAGGCTGTGGTGTTTCCTCACGGAAGACAACAGCTCTTTGAGACTGGAAAAGTCCTTTGGTCCATTCCATATAATGGCTGTTGACAGGGGTACATTCCAGCTGCTTTAGTAATATTTTGCCTACTTTAAATATATACCACTGATAACTTCAATGCAAGGCAATTTTTTTTTTAATTGCTTGTCCTCTGCTACTGGATAATGCTGCTGTAAGGGTCTTTATGAGAAGTTCTGCATTCCTCTACAGAGATACAGATACGCCACTAGTTTATTTATTAACTACTGCAATAAGGACTAATTTGGTGACCACAGCAAAAAAAAATCCCTCAGAGGTCATTGGGCTAGATCTATAATTTCTAAATCCAGTAGAATAATGTGTAAAACACTCTAGGATGCTTCAGGACTGAACCTACCATAGAAATGAAAGATTCCCATTATTAATCTTAAGAAAAAGACTTTATTTATACCAAAGTATAACAGTAGAGTTTAAGTAGTTGTCCATTATCTGCTGAACGCTAGTAAAGTGTGTTCTGCCAGAAACTAATGCTTCTTTTATCAACACTTTCTACTTAGTAACTGACCTTTAGTTCCTGTAGGAATAATTAGAATCACTGACGAGAGTTATTCATGTTTTCAAATGCCTGTGAATAACATGATGATGTGATTTCCTGATTAGATGTAACCCAGGAGTGTTTTTTCATGCACTGAGGAGTAACTGATAGTGACTAAAAGTCATTTTATAAGTTCGCTTTTACTTCCTACAAGGCTCAACCCACCCTTTGTGTTATAGCAGTTACTTAACTCTCCTGTAGACCTTTAGATACCCGGGTTATAGGGGGGTCAGTCATTCACGCTGAATAGTGGGTACAACTACAATAGAGGCAGTTTATCTGCCCCTTCTTTTCAGAAGTTTTTAAGGAAACATCTTTCTGTGTGCCCAGGTCAAACAATTCTCTATTGGAATTCGCTGCGGGGCTGTTCCCCTACCATAAAAAAACAGGCAGAGGGGACAGATCTTTTATACTAAGTTCCGTTGTCTGTACAAGGCAATAACTTTGGTCAATGATATAGTCCCAGAGGAGATGAGTAACTATTTCTTTTAGCATTAGTATACATTAAATGAACTGTTAATTTTCCACCCTATTTAAAATTCGAATGTTTTATAGCAATAATATTTTACATCTCACCTTTGCCTTAAAACATAACTTGGTAGCAGTTCCAAAGTTAATATTAAGAAGCTGTTTCAAACTCTTTGCATTGTTAAATAATCCTTATATTTTTGCTGCAGCTTTCTTCACACATCCCTTTCCTCTGGATTCCCTCCAGACTGAAATACCCCAAACCTCTCTGCAATATAGAGAGGGCTAATTTTGCACAGGAAGGACTGTATTGGTTTAGTGTAACCAGTTTGAGATGTGTATATATTTGTGACGACATACATGTTTGTGTGGACATATTATTATCCTGACACCTTTGTTCCACTAATCTCCCAATATAAAACTAGCCTTGTGTGTGTACATGCATATATGTCTCCCACCATACATCTATTACAGACTTTATTAAACTTCTAGAGTCACTGGAACTCTGCCACCTCATGGGTGTAAGGCAATGGCTCTTTAACAATGCAGTTATGAGAACAAATATTTTTGACAGAACTCGAGAAATCATTTCTTTATTTGACATGTTTATTCATTTCTGCATTCTAAAAATTCACTCATCTCTTTTTCCTCTAGGTATAAGCGAAAAATAGATACCTGTCATAACAAACTCAACTACAAATAAACTTATTGGAAATGTCTCTAGCAAAATCTGAGCTATTTTTGCTCCATATTTGGGTTATTTCACTTTAATAGCAGAAATTATTTTCAGAGCTCTGGGAGCAATTGGAACAGATCACCCACACATCTCTTTCCTAAAGGTTGTCCAGCTCTTCTCTGCAGTGGTTGTAAAATGCTGTACTTGCTGATCTCTTGAGTTGCTCCCTTTAGCCAACATTGCGATGGCTTCAGCTGGATTAAACTGTCAAGGACTCTTTGTTGTCCAGAACCACACTACACCCAAGCCCTAGAAAACATGACATTGCCTGGCTGTTAAACAGCGTAGACAATGAGATGCAGGTCATCTCCTGCAAACAGAGAATGCAGCATCCCAAACCATTTTGTTCCCCTCCTGGAAGTCTCAGTTGTCAAACACAGGTGATCCAAGTGAGTGGGGATCCCCTACCACAGTCCCTGGGAGTGAGAGATGAAAGAAGCCATTACCACGTTTGAGTGCCTGGGCTATACCTCAGCTATCATAGCATGGAGAGCTTGCCACTTTCTGGGTCAGGGCACATGCACCATTCCCTTTCTGACTTCCTGTGAAGTTGAAACTCAGGCCCATCTTAGCCATCATCTCACTCCCATGTTTCTGTGGATTTGTGGGCTGGAGGTGAGTTACAGCGTGTGAAACACATGGGTTTGGATACAGTCATGTTTGAATCAGCCTGTGCATTACATTGAGGTGTGCCATACACAATGAAGCAAAAATTCATGAAGTAAAGCATGGTCACAGACTTAATCAGCAGAGTCACATGATGTAAGAGAAAATTATTAAGCAGTGGTGTCTTCAGAGGTATCACATTTGCTTTTGTGGCTGAACTTAGAAGACTATGCAGTGTCAGCACTGTTTAAACTTCTTGCTCTGATCACCTCTCCATGTGATCCAACGTGCTGATAAATATCCTTCTTGCCCACCTCTACCCCAAACTTCAAAACTGAGCCCACAAAGTCTAACAGAGCTAATGACAGTGCAATCAGGCAACCTCCTCCTGTAATATTTGGCAGCATTGTCACAGAAGAGAACAATGTATGAAGGGGAATGTATCCAGAAGGACAATGTATCGTATGGAAGCAGAATGCAATTATTCAGTTCAAAATTAATGAGTTGCCAGCTGCAGCCGTTCCTTCACCACCAAGCTGTGCTTCTTCACTGACAGCAAATGGCAAAGCCTTGGGTTTATGTCATGTCTTAAAGAAGCTGCCATATGTCTTTAATGACCGTAAGTGGCAGAACCTTGGGTTTATGTCTCAAGGCTGATGTCCACTCTCTATACATGATTAATGTGCTTTACAAATAGTGCTTTGGCCACAGAAGCCATCTAGAAGTAGGAGAGTAATTGAACAAAAAAGTTCTGAAGAGCACAGATGAAATAATGGATCTGACTAAAATGTGGGAGTGGATACTGTATCTTCCAGTGAGTGTCTGGATTTGTCTTTCATGCGTTTGAACGCTAGTGTAAAACAAATCAGGAATAATAATAATAAAGGTATTTACCAACTTGTAGATATAAAGGTCCACAGGAGTAAATTACTTCAGACTGGCGCATAAATTTTTGTGCTTTGTTTCAAGTAAATTAAAAATCATGCCTTTGAGCATGTTCATTAGTTTGTATACCTCTTGTTGTGTAATGTTCACTCATCGATCTGTCAAATCAAACAAAAGTGGATTATGACTTGGCCAGATGGCTTGCAAAGATTATCCTTGAATATTAGGTGTCAGGAAATAAAAAACGGGAATCAATTTGTTGAATGCTTAACGTAGCTCACGTCTGAGATTACTGAATTAAGTCCTAGTCACTTGCCTCAACTGACTGAAGTAATGGTGCTTTCTGAACTGAGTCTAGAAAATGTCTCCTTTGTAGCCACTCATCTTCAGCTGTCAACACATACAGGAACAATTGTTGTTACTGTCAGAACTGACATGAAACATCAACCACAATCCCGGATTAACTTCTTTTTGGATGTCTCACAAACTGCTCTCGCTAGCAGTGATCCAGTCTCTTTCTTATTTCCACAGGCTTAGTTCTTGCCTTTTTTTTGCTTTGGGGTTCTTGGTTGGTTGTTTTTTTTTTTTGTTATTGATTTTGTTCTTTATTTATAGGTGTTATTTCCCTTTCTCTCTAAAAAGTGACTAGGCTGCATAACATACATAAATTCCTCTTTGAGCCTTGCAGAATGGGAGGAGAGGAGCTGTGGCATTTGTCTGGTAAATCTTGGACAGCCAATGCATTGGTCTGAGAGGCTGCGAGCAGAAGGAAGGAATGGAAGCAGAATGAGTGCTTTGCTCAAGCAAGCATTAATGCCACCCTTCTTTACTGTCTGAATTTACAGTGAACTACTGACTGAAGGTCTATACATTACTTTTACCGCACTGGGACAAGGGCACGAATGCTTCTGAACCTTGACATCCCACAGATGAGCAATGATGAGAACCCACATCAGGTGGTGCAACCTACATGGGACCTTTCTTGAAAGGTTTAATTACACCAAAAGAATCTCTGAATATGACCAGAGGCAGCAAATCTTATTTCCTTTGCTAATCTTGTTCTAAAACAAGTTATGCTTAAATGTGGTTTAGGATCCTGGGGCCAATGAATCTTCACCTCTTGTTGGGATGAGACCTTGGTATGCAGCCCCCTTCCATTCCCTCTGCAGCTGGGCTTGGAAACTGGAAACCCAGATGTGGGAGCAAGTAGAGAAAGGCAGTGCAATCCCTGGGACCAAGGCCTTGGACCTTCATGGTGGAACATACCTTCCCCCAAGTGAAATGTTGCCTGAAGGACCAACTTAATTGTAGGGTTAGAAAAAGGGCTTGTTTTAGGTATTCTAATGATAACCTCAAGCTATTACCTCAGTCTAATGAGGTGATAACTGTACCCTTGAATCCATATCCTGCAAAGCCAGAGAATCAATTTTTTTTACAGCAGATCATATCTGAGCATGATTGCCAAATTGTTTCTTTTCAGCTTGGGTAGAACGACAGACACATAACTTGTTGAGCTTCATGGAAGATTTTCCATAGATTTCTATGGGCTTTGGATTAAGAATGCAGTATTTGCTGAACAGTGCATCGTAATTTTCTGATATTTTAGAAGGAAATATTCACATTTGAATAGTAGCAAAAACCCAACATAAATTGTTATGTTTCTCAACACCTTTCTGATGCCCTGACTGTTAAAGCAGAATATATATGTGTATATAAACTGCTGCCAGAATTTGCCTGCAGGACCAAATACTTCTTGCTCCTGAGAGAAATCCAGGTGCACCTCAGACAAGGGACTAAATACCTTTATTGCCTAAGATGGCAAAGGAACTGGGGGAACATTTCATTCAGTCCAGGTGTAGCAATTTGGGGGTTTTGTCCTTCATGTCCTCACCTCTGCTGATGGAAATTGGGCTTGTGCTCACTGGAAGCAAAGGGCTAGAGTTTCATCTGGTGATACTTTAATAGGTCTCAGATGGGGTGCCTCAGATGAGCATCAAGCCTGGTGGAGCAACTGCTGTACAGTTCAGTGAGTGAGAGGAGAGTCAGAGCCATTCATGATGGTTAATACAAGTGTGCTGGCAGATATTCATTACACACATATTATATAAACACATATAAAATCAGAGTTCGCATGATTTATATATATATATCACGCTTTAAATTAAACACATACAAATCATAGGTCAAGCTCATAAGAGCAACACTGAAGTCAGTGGAACAAAAATGGGATATATAGACTTTGAAAACTTCTGCTTTGTCCTACTTGGATGTTGCTTGGAACAGAATTTGCTTCAGTGAGAATACTTAGGTGAGTAATGACTGCTTTCCTAAGGAAAAGATTTGAGAGTAGACTGTTTGAATCAGTAACAGAGCAATCTCTGTCTTTCTGAGTATATAACCAGAGAATAAATGAAGCAACTATGATTTCTCTTGTACTGTATTTTTGTTTTTCATTTGGAAGAACAAGCGCACATACTTAAAGAACTCTTTGCCAACAGCAATAAAACACTTTGTGCCAGACTCCTATTGCTTATATTATAGTTTTACATTGTGACTAGATCTCTGTTTCTTTTATTCGGTACTTTTTGTTTGTGCATTGTTAGGTTTGGCTGGCTACAGTACTAGTGTACTCAGGGCTGGCAGATTCTTTCACTCATTTTACAGTGTAAATATTCATTTTCACAAAGAAGTGATGCTTTTTTTGGCCCAGTGCATTCAAGCTCTCAGCTATGCCTTATATACAATGGTTAGAGGAGAGAAAAATAGGAGGAGACTACAATTAAGATTTTTTTTTGTACCTATAGTTACTGTATGAAATGAATGAGGCTAATTAGAGGCTGACATTCTGGTGGCTCTTGTAATCCAGACACTTTTATGAGAAGAAAAACAATACTGAATAAGCAAACTTTTTCTTCCTTTCTTTTTCTTTATTCAGTTTTGAGTGAAAAGGGGTTTCAGCTGGCAGAAATCAACACAGTTTTATTAATCTCAGTGGAATTTTGCTGGCTAACAGGATTTAAATCTGAGAGTTCTATCCACAATTTAAATTTATCTTGTCTTTTTGGTTTGGGATTTTTGTGGTCTTTTTTTTTTTTTCTTTTTTTTCTTTATGGGAAAGAGAAGCAGATTTGCCTCTTCTGAAGAAAACAAAAAACCCACAAGAACAACAAATCCTCAGCAGTCTTTTCCCTAATCATCTACATCACAGGTGGTTGTCCTATAACTATTTCTCTTCAAATACTGCAAAAAACACTGAGCACCACATCTTGGAGACCCCTTTGCACCTTTGGAGCACAGAGGTTGGCACTTATTATAATTTGAGGTACATTTAAGAAGTAAAATTGGAGTGGCATATTTCAGAGGGTTTCACCTCCCTGCAGAGCGCCTGCCTTGAAATATAAAAAGGTCTGCATGTCCTGCTGTAGTTTGTTATCTTTTAGAAAGTTTCTTCACTAATAGGTTGTACCATCTGTTGGGCAATTCGCCTAGATGCCATCTTGCCAGCAGCACTCCTGTATTTAGTCATGTTGCAATGTGTACTAGTAGAGTAGATAGGCACCTGTCTCCCCTTTCCCTCTGTTTGATGGGGTGGAGGGAAAAAGCCTTGGGTGTTTTTCTTTTTTCTTCTCTTTTTAATAATTTCAGTCTCTCTCTTTCGCTTCCTCTGTGTAAAACACACGGAAGGTTCTGAGCCTGAGCATCCAAACAGATCCTTTAAAAAAGTTTTTTCTTTTCTTTCTAAACATTTCCTTTTAGAGGGAGGGGAGGGAAGGGGATGATAACTGGAATTTTAAATTCATTTTCTTTTACTTAAACCATGTCAGTACACTCAGGCAAGTTTCCGATTCAATGTTATTCATTTCCTATTCAATGCTACTCATTTTCAAAAAGTTAATGTTTCTTTTGTATCCAACCAGTTCTATCTAAAATCACGAGGATCACTCAAAGTGGCCTCACAGAGGATAAAATGGCACCAGAGGTTTCCCACTATAACATTCAGTCAGAGGGTCAGCTACTGGCATCACATATACCAGCTGGGACACAGCAAAGATGGTCCCAGGTTCATCGAAGCTCTGCACACTTGCAGGTTGTGGGTCTGCCTGTCACTCTGCACAGTTGCCATGCCACATGGGCGAGCATCTTCTTCTGGATCTGTGATGCTGAGAGTATCCTCTGGAGTACAATCCAGTAACCACCTTCAAACGGGCAATAATCTGCTCTGAAATACAAGGGTACCTCTGGATGGTAAAATTCACCACACCTGCAGTGGAATATGCCGTGTTGGGTGTCCTGTGTCCTTGCTGAGTAGCTGAAGCCTATAATATCTACTTGCCCTTACCCATAGATGGGAAAAGGGCACTACGTAGCAATGGCAGGAGAAACCTTGTTGGAAATTCATCCTCTTTTGTCTCTCTGGATAGTTTTTATCACACAATGCTCCTTCCATCTGCAAAAAGCAAAAAAAAAAAAAAAAATCATTTAAACACCCCATAAGAAATAAAGTTTGGAGTCAGTAGAGTGAAACAAAAGTATAGCAGGACTCTAAGGTTATCATGAGGAGGAGCTGGAAAGACAGAAATCATCTAATTAAAGGTAAGTGGGGCAGATACAAGACAGAGGAACACGTGCTTATATTAATCCACTCAGGACAGTTGTCCCAATCACTCTTTCTTCCCCTCCCTCTTCCTTCAGCCAAAACGCTACTTTAAGTAGCAGCACCAGCTGTAGGTTTTACAAACATGGTGCTGCTCCCAACTTGAAGTATCAAGACGGGTCAGGAGGAAAGCACAGCGCTTGCAGCTGACCTTTCAGAGCACTGTGTGGAAAAATGATTGACAGTTCTTGTTTGGCTTAAATCTTCAAGGGCTATGAGATAGCGTAACACAAAGTCATTTCTCATTCAGTCCCTATAGGCACATTAAATGTTTCATATTCTTTCAAAAGTCACTGAAGTTACAAAACTCATTACATTCTGTTTTAATTATATCCACTTTTTTCCTTTTCTTCACTAGGTAGCAATTATTGGGGAATATATATAAATTCAAGAGAATCTGCATTTTCTTTTTAGCCTGAAATCTAATATGCGGTTGAATTAAAATTAGTCTGTTACCAAGAGAATATTCCAATAAAAGCTGGTAATAATAAAATAATTCTGTTTGGATTTAATATAATTCCATATTAAATACATCGAGAGTTCTTCCATAATCTTTTTCCTCTGATATTTTTTCTTTTTTTTGGTGCTACTCGCCAGCACAACTCACAAAGGTAAAATCTTTTCAGTGTCTTCGGAGTCTGAAGTACGTTGTTGCATACTGGCTTCCTGAAAATGGGTTGTACTTTTAAACCTATCTGTGCTGAGGCTTGTGACTGACCAATAAACCCATAAAACAGAAGAAGGCTCAGAGGACATGGGTATGGGTGATGCGCCCATGAAGGTCAGGGAATAACGTGGGGAATAACGTGGAATAACCACAGCTGTGGCAAAGAATCTGAATTTTAACTCAACACAAAAAGGGGACCTGAGGGTGGACTTTGTTTTAGATAAACAGCTATCAACAGCTGAGTGGATCAACTGGTGGTGTAAATATTTCTCCCTGAGTTCACTAGAGGAGAGTGAATGTCTCCCAGAGTTAGTCAGACCTGCATGGGGCTTGGCCCAATGTAGGGTATAAAAACTAAACAACTAACAAAAGAATTTCAAAGTGAGCAATGAGCTCGAGATGGCTTCAACCTGCATATTCCTTCCCAGCATCTGGGGATGCCCAGTGTCATGACAGTGAGCATGTTATAGGGACTGGTAATGGGAATCACATTGGTATTGTGATCGAACTGTATATTGCAATTGCTATATGTTTTGCTAAGTGTAACTTACATTTGTATTGTGTTATGCAATTTATTTTTTTATCACTGTTAAGTCAGAAATCCTGTCTTAAATTAACAAATTTGATATTATACCTTACCCTCTCCATACACGGAAAATCTAAAAGGACGCGATCAGAGGGCACTGGACTCTGACAGCACTGTACAGAAATTCTGGAATCAGTCTGAGACTGTTGAAGTGCAATTACTTTGGAAATGGGACAGCAATAATGGGCAGAAAACTAAGCCAGAAAGCAGATTCTTACAAAATTTAGATCAACAGAGTAAAATTGCCCATCGTAGAATTTAACTGAAACACAGTGATAAACTAAATAATTTCTTAGAAAGGATGACTATATCTGCAAAGATCAGAGCTGTTCGGAAATGCTTCTTTGGGGTTCACTGATCTGGCAGAGATGTCTCAACATTACCAGGACTGGCCCAAGGCAACGAGGAATATCTCTAGAACTGTGAGTTACTTCCTTTAGTTATTTGGCGTTGGTGGGGTTTGGTGAGTTAGTTAGTTTGCTCGCTTTTTAAGTTCCCCTTCAAAGACTTTAGTCCCTCATTTCTTTGCTTCTTTTCCATGGTATTATTAGAGGACAGGATCTCAAAATTCAGTTGTCCAGTCCTTGCTGACAAAAGTTATCACACCCGGCTGAACACCACCAGCTTGTTGTGTAATGGGACAGTGTAGCCTGGACCATTGGCCAAAACTATTTTCCATTCTCTGCTGTGGGCTACAATAGCCCTTGCCTACTGTAAGCACATGGACAAGGTTGCAGAGCCTGCAGACAGCCTGCATTTTGAACGGCTGGTCATCAGATTTAAAGGACCTGTAAACTGCAGTGAAACATCACATTCTGATGTTTCATTTCTTAATTTAATCAGTCTATAAATGATAATTACACAGTTTTTAATCTCAAGCATTTTATGCTTTAATAAGAACAACACAGCCCTGCCTTTCTGTCTGCCCTCAGATGCCAAAGGTTCTTTTCCACTTACTGGGACCACGTCTTGTAAAAGTATAATTTAAGTAAAAGAATGTATTGACAGTAAGAACAGCTCAGGAAAAATTGAAAAAAAACCCATAATGCCCAACAGAGCAAGTGAATGCAACCCCCAACTTTCTAAGCCAGTACCTTTCATGGCAAAGGATGAAATGAGAAAGGTGCAAAGCCTTCTTCCCTTTCATGTACACCTGCCTCATCATCCTCTTTCCTTGCAGACTGCCTGGTCATGGCAGATATCTGTTGCTTCACCTCTGCCTGTAGCGTGACTGCTCAATGGACTGGATGTGTATATGTATTAAGACCCCATGGAAAATAAAATTTCCCACTGTTTTGTTAGCATTAGCTTGGTAATAAAAAATAATATTGAAAAAAAAATTGAAATTCCAGCTTATGAGGGGGAGCTCTGAGGATAGGGCTAGAAATTAGAACTAATTGGAAAGAGAAACTGATTGAACCATTTTTTTCTATCAATGTATTCAGTTTCATCAGAGTGAAAAGGCTTCATAACATAGTATTGATTTCAGAGGAATATTATTTTGGGAAAAAGTTAAAAAAATTCCCAAAGTGTCAAAATATCCCCTATCACTTTTTTTCAGCAAAATCTGCTGTCTTTTTGTTTCGGAATCACTCTTAGTTTTAATTTTTGACTTCTGTATTTAACTATATATTCTTATATATCAGTATATTAGGTTAATAATATGCCATATTCTGTATTTGTAAACACATTGTACGTATTTTATGATGTAGTTTAAAAAGATGAAAAAATTGAAATGTTTTGATCTGGACAAAACATTTCCAATGGTGCAAAATACAATGCCAGAGATATCAGAATTGTCTTTGCAGATTTTGTGAAGTCCTTCACAGAAGTGGAATTTCCGTGCTCTGTGCTCCTCCTTTTACAGACACACCTTGAGAGCTTGATCAAAATTGTTCAGTGTAGATTGAGTAGTTGAATGAAAATAAATTACATTTTAAAAACCATTGGTATTATATTGGTATTTTAGGTCTCTATTGTACCTGGTAACATGATAGCTCAGAAAATCCTCAAAGACTATTAAGATTCTTAAGTGAAGGATATATCCCACTCTACTTAATGCTTGTCAGGCCCCACTTGGAATATTCAGTGGCGGAATATTCAGACTGCCATATGAGGAAAGACTGGGAGAATGGGGTTTGTTCAGCCTTGAGAAAAGAAGGCTTATCACCATATTCAATATTTATAGGGTGGCTACAAAGAAGATGGACACTCCCTTTTACAGGGAGTCACATGGAAAAGACAAGGGGTAATGGGTCCAAGTTAGTGCTGGGGACATTCTGATTGGACACAAGAGGAAAATTTTTCACAATGAGGACAATCAGCCATTGGAGTAATCTCCCCAGGGAAGTGGTGGATTCCCCAACATGGGAGCCTGAAGATTCAGCTGGACAGGGTGCTGGGCCATCTTGTCTAGACAGTGCTTTTGCTTTTGCTGAGAAAGTTTGGACCAGATGATTCTTGAGGTCCCTTCCAACCTGGTATTCTGTGATTCTGTGATCCTAAGAATGGAATGTTGTATGACACTTTTTTACTGAACCTTTTGTTGAGTTTCATTTTTTGCGTGCTTCACAACAGCGGGGAATATCTAGGTCCACTTGTTCCTCTGTCTTATAATTTGACTATAAGTTTCCTGAGACAAAGTCTGTGCTTCAATCTGGTTTTGCACTCAGAGTCTGGTGTGGCAAGTCCTGGTTTGTGACTCAGGGTGTACCTACACCAGCACAGGCTTGGCTAGCGTTACCTTGGGTTGGCAAGTCTGGTGGAGAGGTCTAGGCCCCTTGAATCTAGTCACTCTGGTGTGGGGGCTTGATAGCCCTGGGCTTAGTCTGCAGTGTAGACATACTTGGTGGGTTCACGCTCACATGAATGGGACTATGCAAGTGCTGGAAGGGGTCTATGACTTAAGTGGAAACAAATGCTTGTTACCCCAAAAGACATACAGTCCTCTGTCTAGCATAGCTATAGAAAGAAGAGACAATGGAATAGCTGCCTTTCTGAACGTTTACATCTTTCTTTTACTTGTTCAGACGAATGCAAGTGCCTTGCTGAGCTTGGTGGACCTCATCTTTGGAGCTCATTAGAGCATGCTTGGAGCTGCCATCCTTGGCCCTTTTCATGGAAAAAGAGGGTCAAAAACATGGCTGGGTCAAGGTCTGGCCCTTGTCTTACCTGACATGGTAAATCACTGTCAGAGACATGGGAACCCCAGACACTGACTTCCAGTTTCTTTCCTTGACCGTGGAAACATTCTAACGTGCAAGTTCTTCAGTAGAAAAAAAACATAGACATAACTGTCACTGTTCTCACCCATGTAACCCAGTTATGTTTGTAACTCCACAGATACTCTGATATAGTGCTACAGATACTGTCAGCTTTAATTATGCCTAAGTGTAAGGTGACATATTAAATGGCTAGCTCCATTTGTAATGAGGTTTAAAAAAATAGGCATTCTGTCTTTAGGTATATTACCTTTTTTTTTGAGTTTTCAGTTGAAAAAAAAAAAAAAAAAACCACAGAATTTTTGAATCAGATATAATTGGTTTTTGCTATAGAAAAGTAGTGTGAATTACTCCATAATTGCACTGATGAAAAAAATGAGCTAAGACTGTGAAAAGTGTAATGAAAGTACAGCCTTAAAAGGATTGGGAGTTAATACCTCTAAATCAAAAGACAGTCATTTAACCTGTAGCCCGCAGTCTTGTCTTTACCTTACAGCCATTAACCCTGAGAAATAGTGTTAATAATAATAATAATTAGCGTATGTTTTTATTCTAATGCACCTATATCTAAATTCTTTTGAGGGCATGGCAGAGGTGCAACTGTAAATAAACCCTGCAGCTTCCTCACCAGAGGCTGTGACCCCCTCCACATGTTGTGATTAGTAGGTGCATTCGTTGCAAAGCTCCCTTCTTGCTAAATTACACAGCCACACACTGACCGAAATGCCACCCCTTCAGCAACGAAGTATGGCCTCCAACTTGTGAAACATCATCTTTATCGCTCAGTCTCTGGTATCTCCTGGCACTGCAATGATGGTATATTTTCACAGGGAACACAAAGACAGAGCTTTGAGGGGCAGGAGGGAAAAAATACAAGTAAACCTTTTTCTCATGCTCCATCATTCTCAGAGAATGGGTGTCAGGAGTGAGTCTGAGGGAGGGTCTTTGTGAAGTGAGAAAGACACAGAGAAACAGGCTTGTAAAGCCCCTAGAGTGACTATATGTGGTCGCTTGTTATTTTATTACCCCTATTCTCCTCTAGTCCTTCTCTGTGAATGTCCAATTTCAATGGTAATTCTTCTGGATAAAGTCAAAGCCTATTCCATATCCTGTGAGCTACTGAGCACGTTTCAGATGCTGGATAATCAATGCCCTTGGTGGAAAAACATGGAAAAGCTTTGCTGAGATAGAGCCTTTCATCCAGGAACTTCTCTGTTGTCCTTCTGGTGTTATGATGAGGGTCCTTTTTTCTTATCCTGGAACACAGTCCCAGAGGCTGCTCCTTCTAAACTCTGCAGATACAATGGAAATTTTTGCTACACGCTTCAGTAGTGTTGATCTCTCCATCTGCTTTCTTGATAACCAGGTCCTTCCAATATTTCACCAGCATTCATTGGATATCAGGCTGCCAGTTCTGATCCCAGATCATAGCCATGGCTATAGTGCGCAGGGGAAAATCTGTCTGAGCGGCTGCATCATTTGAAGGGTGGACCAGAATCATAAACACAGTTGGAAATACATTCGTTTGGCCACTGGAGGGCTCACAATTTGTTCATCAGTTCAGTGTTCATGGAGAATGAAGGGGGGAAAGTGAGTGAAGTGCTCTGTTCCAGGGAGCTGTTACCTCCAAGGTCTCTATGAAAATGTTTTACAAAGTCAGACACTACTTCCCATGTGATATTCCTGCATCCATCACATGAAGATGTCAGGAGGGAGATATGGGTCGTCTTTAGGTTATGTGTAGTTTTAACAAACCTCTGTAGGAAATTATCTGCTGATAAGTGAATCCTTCTGTGCCTTGTTTTCTCATGGCTAAGTTGCTTCTGGCTCAGGAGGTTGATCTAGTTTGTGCATTACAGTGTGAAGACATGCTTTGGACAGGTAAAGGGTTTCTCAAGTGTCCTTAATCACTTTGACAATAAAGTTATTGATAACTTTATTTATTCTCTGCAGTTACCTGAGGAATTGCCTGGGGAAAGCTCTTTTGCTCTGTTGGTGCAATTCTTGCAGGGAAGGTTTACAATTTGTTATTATTTGGCTGGGGGGACTAGTCAGTGCCCATGCTTTGGCTGTAGTCCTTCGCTCTGGCCCCCTTACTCCATCACTCACCAGCACAAGAAAGAATTCTATGATTGTCTGCCACGCCGTCTTGGTTTTGCTCTGGCATTTTGCATTGCATTGCTGGAGTTATCAAAGCTTGAGTTTGGCTCAAGCACAATTTTATGGATTCAAAGCTGAAATCCCAGAGGAATATCAGACAGCTTGTTTAGTGGAGCAAATCCAACTAGATGCTTAAAATTACCACAAGCGGCTACAAACCCAAACCCACAGAAATAGCAGGATGGAGAAAGCCTACTACCAACGGAGTAGTACATTTCTTTAGCAGTCAGTCTTCCTTCCCCTTTTTTGAGATGTTCAGCTGCCAAAGGCAGTGATACAGTCTCCTCGTAAGATTATTTTAAGGCTAATTGCTGCCATAAATTGTAGCTTATGATTCCAGTCCTCTTGAAGTCAACCCACATTTTTCCCCTGACGTCAAGAAAAACAAACTTTGATTGCAATGGTTACCATATCAACTTCCTCTTAATTTGAGTTGCACTCCCCAAATAATTTTTCTCCTTTTATGATAATGTAGATATAGATGTTCATCTGTTCGTGTAAGAAGCTATTAAAATATCTCCATATTCATCTCTGTCTATCAGTCAATGACAAGCATAGACACATTAATACTGAGAGAGCTACAGTGGAATTCAATTAACTTATTAATAAGACATCAGGATGTTTTAAAGCCTGTTAGTGCTGTGCTTTGGGATATGATCCACACTCTGATAAATCTTCTGGGGTGTGTAGGCAGTGAGCGGAACGCATCTCCTTGTCAGTGACTTTGTGACCACGGATAGAGAAATGCCTCCCAATTCATTACAAATGGCTGTTGCCATAGTTGTTGCGTTGTCAAGATTTCCAGTGCAATCAGAGCTCACATCCCTTCACCTAAATGAGATGACACAGTACTCATGTTGTCTACCCGCAAGCATTTAATGTAAGTTCTTTGAATTGTCCTTTGGAGACGCCTGCCCCTCTCCAGGATTTTATGAGAGCACCGAGTCACCTGTAATAGATTTAAAATTCAGATTGGCTGAGCTCTGTCTCAACTACAGCCTCTGGTGTCACTGGCCCGAACTGGACATATCTAAGCCAGTCAGATAAACTGGATCAGTCCTATTCACTAGTATGGAAAACAAGTGGCAAGACACAGCTTGTACCCAGACAGCTGAATTCCTTCCCCTACCCAAAGGCAAGTTGGCCTCATCCATGGAGCCTAGTGGAAGGAGTTTCTTCCCTTGGTGATACCCCGAGCCATGCCTGGGCATTGGCTGGAGGACTGTGAGGTGGACAAAACTCTTTCAGGACCATGCTAATAATGAGGAAATGGGCTGCCATGAGATGGGCCTTGAAGTTTTCCCTGGCCTTGTTTCATTTGTTGCTATAGATGTGGCTCCTGAAAGCAGTCTGCATGTCAGTCCTTAGAGCCCTTTCTCAGCATAGCACCTGCCAGTTATGTTTATCTTCTTAAGAGAAATATTGTGGACTGCTTTCAATATTGAGAAATATAGAGTTCAGAGGCTGGGAGTCTGGATCGTGAGTTCAAACTCTAAAGGAAAGAAACATCACCTCTGAAAAGAATACAAAGAGCCCTATATCCTTCCTCTAAACCAGCAAGGAAAGGTATACACACCCAAATTAAATTAAATAGAAAAAGCTTTTCCTTCAGGTATACCCTGTTATGCACCTTAAAATATGCACTGAAATGTATTTCCACAGACAGAATGCTATCATAATTCTAATTAAATTTGAATTCCTTATGGGACACTAAATTTTACGTCAGAAAGAAGTTGTTTCTCTTTAAAAAATTTAATTTTTGTCTAACTCACTCTTCTGAGGGAAGTGCTGAATGCAAGTTTGATCATAAGATTTAATCCTGAAAGGAGCAGTTCTCAGGAGTTAAATCAGCACTGCTTTGCGTCATACAAGGAACCTGCCCAGAGTATTGTTGTACAAGGACATAAATCATTTACAGTTTCACAAACATAACTTGATTTTGACCACTGGCCTTTCAGGTTAGAGAAGCAAAGCCCCAGGGGAAGCAAAGAAGAAGGGAAGCAAATTGAAGGGAAAATGTAGTGAAAATAATAGAAAATCTGCCTGGGTGGATCAGGTACTATTTAGCTATTCTCAAATGGTTCCCTCTTTTTTGAAGTTTGTATTTCTTGAAAAGGAACTAAATTAGTACAGAACAACATTTCTAAGCATTTGAGAAGTACAACACCCAACTGGTGCTTCTTACCAAAACAGGGGATTTGTGTCTGTGTGTCCAGAGTTTCCAAGCACCTATTCTTTAGTCACAGCCCTTAATTTCTGTGGGAATTACTTAAAATTACCTATGAAAATGGAGAAGCAGCTCCTCAGTTTTATAAAACTAGCAATTCTGGATCTTCAAATATTTCTAATGGTTTAAGCTTGCGACATAACTTCAGATTAACTGCCCCCAAAAGAGAAACAAATCATACTCAATAACAAGTTAGCTGTTTAGCTTATTTATGTTATCTGATCAGAAGTGTAGCTTTTTTTAGTAAGTTCATTAGCTACACAGCAGGGGACTGGCATCTTTCTTTCTATAATTTGAAAATAATGAACTACAGTGTAATATATTGTAAGTAGAAAATGGACATCCTGATGACATGAATAGGGTAGGGTTGTTTTTTTTTTTTTTTTTTTTTTATTCTCTAATGTAATGATTGCCAGCCTCTGTAGACACTTACAAAAATAAGTAACTCTCCTGAGTTAAATCAGTATTTCCTGTCCTTTAGGCATCAGGTTTAATTTATAAAACTTTGCTTCACTGCAGATGAAGTTTCAGGACTTTTCTGGAAAGCCAAACTCATACACAGAAGATCATTACACTACAAATGCATCAACCCTCCCTTGTCCTTATACAAACCAAAACAAAGATAGACTTAATTAATTTTTACAGTAAAACTCAGTGTTGACTGGGATCCTTGCTTAGGATGGAAGCTGAATTAGTCTCACTGCCTTTATTAAGAAAGACTCTGTGACTAATACGGATGCTAGGGAAAGTGGGGAATCAGCAGAGTTGTTTCATTAGCTGCTTTTTTATGTTGTTTGGAAAACAGACTGGAAAATATGCAGAAGAAGCCAGACACTTAGTTTGGTTTAGCTGGTTAGATCAGCGTTGCTGTAATAACCAATCCACCTCAGGGTGCCGTGCGTGTGTGTGTATTTGAGGAATCTTCTTGTCTTTTTTCTTGAAATGTTATGCAGGACATTTTGAACTCGCGTTCCTCCAGGCGTGAACTGTGAATCCACATGCTACACCCTGGGAAAAGGAGTCTTATTAGGGATGCCTTGAGCATCTTAACGCCATCCTGCTCCGTTGCTCCTCTCTTTCTTCCCAGCCTCTCTGCCAGGTGAATTGGTTGTTTGAGACCTTCTCAACAATCTTCTCATTTCACTCAATCCCTAACAATCTTTCTGTAACATATGAGGCAAGACGTGTTGGAACGTCTCCAGAGGAGAGCCACGAGGATGATCCGAGGGCTGGAGCACCTCTCCTATGAGGAGAGGCTGAGAGAGTCGGGGCTGTTCAGCCTGGAGAAGAGAAGGCTCCGGGGAGATCTTATTGCGGCCTTCCAGTCCCTAAAGGGGGCCTACAGGAGAGGTGGGGAAGGACTTTTTACTAGGGCATGTAGTGACAGGACGAGGGGGAATGGCTTTACACTGGAAGAGGGCAGGTTTAGATTAAACATTAGGCAGAAGTTTTTCACTTTAAGGGTGGTGAGGCACTGGCACAGGTTGCCCAGAGAGCTTCTTGAGGCCCCATCCCTGGAGGTGTTCAAGGCCAGGCTGGATGTGGCCTTGGGCAACCTGGTCTAGTGGGAGGTGTCCCTGGCCATGGCAGGGGGGTTGGAACTCAATGATCTTTAAGGTCCTTTCCAATCTAAACCATTCTATGATACTATGATTCTATGATTAAGCTTATACTGTTACCTACTGAGGATTAGCCCTCCTCTTTTGTTGCCTCTGGATGGCAAAAGGCACAGCTGAGTTTTAGGAATGTTGGGGCAGAGGAATAGAGTAAGTGATGCCCTGCGCTGTGAGTGTAAGACAAAAACTCAGAACCAACATGTACCAACACAGCGGTAGAAACAGCCTGATCCCACCCATCCTCCTGATGGCAGAAGTAGGTTTGGCAAGTGTGGTATGGTCAGAACAGTGTGTTTGGGTTATTGCCCTGATTCAGGTGGTGGTGACTGGGTGCAGAGCTGCCAGACAGGTACCTCCATGATTTACAGGTCTTATTGTCTCTTTTATTGTTTCTTGACTCTTCTTTTTGCTGCTGTTGTAGCTCTCTTTCTTCTCCCAGACCTCTTCCCAAATAAGCAGCTCAAACCCTCCAATTACTTTTCTCCACTGGTCCCAATTTTTATACCTCTATACCCTAATAGGGTATTTCTAACACTGTTATTCTGGTCATCTCAACCTAGCCTGTTGTTGCTGAGCTGGTTCCCCAGGCCTTGCCAGGTCCAGTCCCTGAAGGTCCCCAGTTCTCCCCTCCAGTGTTGGTGAGGTTTGGCTGTCTCTCACGTAACGTTCCCTTACCCACCAGTGAAATGTCATCACCCCTCATGGCACTGTCTGTGATTTTGTCAGCATCTCACATGGCTTTCTGTCATGTCTGGCAATTTCTCCTCATGTCCACTAGTTTTCCACATGCTGTTGAATTAGCTTAACCTCAGACCACGACCTAGACGTTGTCCTAGTCATTACCTGCTGCCCCAACAGTCTCTACATGTTTTTAGAACATTTCCTTTTTTGAGGCACTTCCACTTTGATCTTGCCTGGACTCTGAGCTGTCTGCTCTTTAACCCAAGGATTGTTTCCCGGAGGTACACTGTCCTTTCACTAATGGTGACAGCTGAGATGTACAGCCGGGTGCTCTCAGGATTGTGCTCATAGTGGATCCCTACAGGTGTTTCAGGAAGCAGGGATGATGTGGGATCAGGTTGGTGCTTTCAGTGCCCTCTAACACTGCTCAACAGAGCAACTGGAGATGTTTAGTCCTGTTTTAGGTTAGCAGTGTCCTCTGCGTGCTATGTTAGCAGTGGCAGACCAATGCAATATAAAAATAGATATAAACCATCATTAACTCCTGTATGGAGACCATGACACTGATGTATAGTGTTTGTGTTTGAGCTAAAACTGTCATTTTGCTGGGCTGCTGGCCTCTGAATGCAGGGTACATTTTGAGAAGATCTTTAGGACATCTGGATCTTCAAGACGTTCAAGGGCAGTTATGCACCATACATGCAGCATCTTCTGTTAGTGAACTGCCTTGTTCTGACAGGTTCTTGATGCCATATCCCTCTTGTGTAAATGAAACTGCCTCAAAAAGTGACCAAAGTTTGCAAATGGAATTCATGAGGCCAGATGAGGATGAGGTGAGGAAATACAGAGTGGTGGTTTTGCTTTGAGTAAAAAAGAGAATTTTCAGAGCATTCAGGTGGGAATTTTGTCATGTTTCTGGGAGTGCAATGGGTCCCCTCTGCCTGAGGACAGTGGCAAAGGTATAACTCATTGCTGTGACTGCACCCTGATGCTGGATGTTTAGGTGGGGACATGGTGAGTAGGACTGATCCCCACACAAGTTTTGAAAGCTTTAATGTGCTTGTGATACTACTCAATCCCTGAAAAACTAAAATTCTGGATTATAAATCATCTACCTTGAAATTTAACATATAAGTCACTCAGCAACCACTTGATTTAGTTATAGCTGGCTTTGACGGACTTTTCTCTGGTATTTATCTCATTTCATTGCAATTTTCTTGACTTCTGGGAAAAAATGCAGTCATTTTTAACTTAAAATGGCATTGAATCTGTAGG
>NW_009647680.1:3666545-3687434 GCF_000708025.1 Charadrius vociferus
TTTCTAATGAAAGATTATTACAGTCCCTTATTAACTATTCCTCTTTCATGATAATTCAGATATAGCTGTTCATCTGCTTGCGAAACTCTTAAATATCTTCAAATTCATCTCTGTCAATCAATGACAAAGTGAGCTGCATGAATACTAGGAAAATTACAATGGATTCAATTAACTTATTAATAAGACATTGGAATATTTTATAGCCCAGTAGCAGTGTGCTTTGGGACATGATGCATTCACTGATAAATCTCATGGAGCGCTGAGCAGAAAATGGATTCCTTTCTCAGTGATTCTGAAGTCACACTTAATCGGACAAAATCAGATAGATAATTCTCAGCTGCTGCCTTACGGAATAGTGATGGTGGAATCTGCAGAGTAGCAGAGATGAGCTGTTTTGAAGGACTGGGTACCCTCAGCTGAAATTTTGCTTGATTAGAAGAGAACTGGAGACTAAACCCTTCAAGACACAGACTCCATTTTGATTTGCGTCTATGTCTAACAATTGCAGTAGAGATGCTCTTAAGGATATTCGTGAGGCAGAGTTACCTGGACTCACGTGAATCTTTGACATTACATAAATGTTTATAATTGATTGATCTAGTAATACAACAGTAATTCAGACTGCTAAACACCTCACAGATGAGAAAGGTAAGATTCATAACGTGCAAATTCTGAGGAAAGTGGAATTTTGTCTCTGTTAATCTGTGCATGTTTTTATAAGTAGCGACGGAACCAGTAGTTTTCTGTACCATGCATTAATATTAAATGCACAGGAAATGTATTAATCTTGTAGAATATTGGCAAGAGACATCTTATTTTCTCTTTTGTTTTTAAAGATCCTAGGCTTGCCTTCAAAGCTTATTGCCAAGGTAGAGCTGAAAGAACTATTGCTAGTGCTCAAATACTGTGACTGTGTTTGCTGTTGTTTGAGAGACCAAGCAGAGTGTTTTGGCCTGAGGAGGTTTTGTCAACTACCCACAGCAGAGATGGTGAAATTCAGGAAAAACATTAATTTGAAGGACTGGTGTGGGCGGGAGGTTGGAGGAGGCTACTTATGCACACACACAGAGATAGATGCAGTATGTATACATTTTATTATTAGTATCACCGTATGATTAACTAGGAACGGGCAATCATTTCCTTAGTTGGATCTTTTTAATTTATGAGTTCCTAGTGTGGTGAGTTTGCTTTTCTTTGCAGCCATACAATGACTTTTGCTCCCCATCTGTTGGAAACTGTCTCTGGCTACCTGCAAACTTGAAATATAAGGAGACAAGGCCTGTTCTTTGCCAGTGGCATAGGTAGCGTGTCATGGTTTGTGTCCATATGGCTAAACTCGTTCTTCGAGCAGGCTGGTCCTGATCCTAATGCTTTTAGGGAATAGTCCCTCATCCGTGCTGTCCTTGAATTGTGCCTGCATATTGTCTGGGAGCGTGCTAGCTAGCATGGGCTGGTGCCTGCCTTTCCTCTAGCTGAGCCTCCGACTCTTTTCAGAACAGGCTAATCAATAATTCTCTATAGACCGTTCCTTCCTTCCCGTTCTGTGTAGTGTTTATACTGCTTCAAGACTTATGAGTGAAATTCTTTTCACTAAGAATGAAAATAAGGATTTTAAAATGTGCTACAAAAAATACCTTACAGCTCTCCAATATAATTGAACTACTTAAAGGAAATAGATGCTTTATTTTTTCTATATTTTAAGAAGTTAATTTATTTCCAAAAGTAAGCTGTGTTGACACTTTAAAGAAAAAAGCATATCAGAAGTTTTCTGAGAATTTCACATGGATCAGTAAAGACTTCAGCTTGTGCAGTTGCAAGCTACAGGGTCAGATCTTGATTTTACAAATACCAGAACTATTTTGCCAAACACTCAGTTTGCTCTCATATTCTGGAGAAAAACAGCCATGTGAGCTGGTCCAGGACCAGGGAACCTCAGCAAGAACAATTTTGCCTATGCCATTTTATGATTTACTGTGTTTCTGGTGGAAGGGCTAACGGGAAGGGACTGTAAGTTTTAAGACTGCAGTGCCCAGAGACCTTGCAGGTATATGAAAGAACCTGTCATCAGCTCCACATCTGTATGGGAACCTGCCTGGGTCTACCTGTTACAGCAGAATAGCATCACTCTACCGAGAGACACAGCTGCTGAATCCAACAGCCCAACCAAGATGGGGCTGCTGCAGCCCCATGCCACCAGGACCAAGCAGTAGCGAGGCTAAGCATGGGTTCCCAGCAGGCACATGTGCACAGGACACACGTATACAAGACACATGAGCAAACATGGTTGGCCACAAACACCAACATGGACAGAAAACATAGTGGTCACACAAATTGGAACTAGATGATGTTTAGGGTCCCTTCTGTCCTGGTTTGAGCAACACAGGATTGATTTCTCTTTCAGTAATTTTATGTTTCATTAAGGTCTCCTCTAATGCTAAGGAAACCTGTATTTTTAGAAGACTCTAGTGTCTGAATTTTTGAAAATATTTACTTTATAGCCAGATACGGTATCTGGGTTTCAAGGTCTCAGAGTTTTTGAGCTCACCAGGTGCAGGGATGAGGAGAAGTGAGACCTGGGCACTTGACCCAAGCTGGACAACAGGATTATTTCATACCATGAACGTCACACGCAATATAAATTAGAAAGTTTGTTGAGGCGTTTCTCTCTTTTATGACGGCTGCGATCCTGAGAACTTCTTGGTTTCTCTCTTTTATGACGGCTGCGATCCTGAGAACTTCTTGTCCCAATGCTGAACCCCTGAGCCCTTCCATTCCTCCTGAAGCCGTAGTGTTCGCAATGTCCCACATTTGCTGTCACTGCTGGGAGTGCACAGCTTCTACTGAGAGAACTGGCTGAGCGTAATCCTCGTGTATTTTATATTGGTATTGGGATCAATATTGGTTCTTTAGTGTTATTAATGTTGATTATCTAGTCTTATTCTATTAAATCTGTTTATATTTTAGCCCTTGGATTTTCTTGGTTTTTTTTTTTCCCCCTATTCTCCTTTCCGGGTGGGGAGGGGTCATTGGGTGACAGAATAATTTTCCAAACAGCAATAAACAGTAGTGGGTTTGTTCAAACCATAATGCCTTTTAACTCTAACCATTCTATGATTCTATAAATGCAAACACAAATGCTTTTTCCTTTTCCCTTCTCTGGCTGATAGTAGGGAATATATATGTGTGTGTGTGTATACAAATGCATATATTTATAAATAAATTCATTAAATATATATGTGCATATATATGTACATATACATATATATCTATGCAGATATGTACAATGTGGATGACTCGAGCAGCTGCACGCAGACATTTGTCTGCCCAGTAGCTGCCCCTGGATCCCAGCCTCCCCAGTTACCAGCACCAGGGCATGTGAGCCCCTGAGGTTGTAGTCTCACTCCAGCTACTGGTGCTCAGACCACGCCCCCCAGCACACACACATGCAAACAGGTCTCTCCATCCACTCCCAGATCCTGAAGTCCTTCCAGCAGTTGTCCTGAACTTCCTTGTCCCTCTAGTATCCAGCTTGGACTAAGTCCGATCTCTGTCCCCTTGTACCCATCACGCTCAAACATGAAGTCCTGATTTTGTGTTACAACTACAAAACAGTTTGCTGAGGATAGAAAGAAAGCAAGAAATGTATTCCACAAAAGAAAAGACTCTAATGCTTGGCCCTGTTTTTCTGGTAGATGCTAAACATTTTCTTTTTTTTCTTTTTAAACTTGTTTTGGAGGAGGAATGAAAGGACAGGAGAATACGCATGACATCCTTGCTCTTCTAAATTCAATGGCAAGACTTGCAAGGAGGAAGTTTGCAACCATCAAGCTTTTCCAGGTTTTCCATATGCATTTTTCTTTGTGAAAAAGTGAACCAGTGCCAGGATTTCAGGCAGTGCAAGCTGAATTAACTGCACTTAATCAATGTATCCATTTCAATTTTCCTCAACAGAAGACTTGGCCCTTGGTTTCAAAGGCAAGAGTGATAATTTTAAAAACATAAAGTTTTATGTGAATCCATTCTGCTGTTATTAAGGAAGGTGAAAGTGTTACACAGGAGGGAGTGAAATTAGCTTTGAAATGATTTTGCATGTAGCTACTTAGATTCCCCCCCCCCCGGCTTTTTTTCAGCAGAAAGGACGTGCTTTCTGTGTCTGTTTTGAAAAGGTTTGATCTGAAGAAGACCGGAACTTGCTGTTTCACTCTGACAACTATGATGTACTCTCTGGATGCTCGGTCCAAACACCACCAAGTGCCTTCATTACCTAGCCCCGTTCCTGTCTTTCCCATCTTCTATTCCTTTAAACGTAGGAGCAGTGCTTGATCACCTTTGAACTGAAGCTGTGCACTTATTACCAGTTTCATAGCCACAGCTGGGTAACTGCTTTCCAGAAGGAAATTAAATCTGCATGGAAGAAAGGGAAAAATTAAGGTCGTTTAAATAAATAAGGTATGTTTTCTCTATCTGCTAGTCTTAGGAACACAGAAATTGCCAGACTGGATCACGCTCCAGACCTGTCCAGCCCAGCATCCTGCCTCTAACAGCAACCAGGACGGCTGCCTTGGAGGAAGACACATGAACCCCAGCATACGCAGACATGGCATAATCTGTTCCTCTGTGATGTCTCATTTTTACTCTTTGGAGACTTGTATTGGGGTAATTATTGTAGTTCTGGGTCTTGTGTTACTGTGTAAACTTCCTTTTCTTTGAATGGGGCTTTTTTCTCATTTTTTTTTTTTCTCTTTTGTCTGGGTCAAAAGTAGATGTAATGATATTCCTATATAACCACAATTGAAGGGGAAATACTATTAAAATCTTCAACTGACTGCTATGGAATTTTCAGATAGATGAACAGTGAGTTTCATGGGGACCATTTTGTAGCTCCTGAGACACAAATGAGTCAAGCGCAGGTGTTATGGCAGGTTTCTGTCACATGTCTGGTGACAGGACCGTACTGGCATGGGGACTTCAGGGTGGTGCTGTCATGAGGAGCAGGTGAGCCAGTAGGTATGTGGATGCATTCTCCTGAAACAACCTCCTCACTGAGCCCAGCACCAGCATGCCATGTCTGCTTCAGATGGCTCTGCTCCTCACCGTGAGGAACCTGCGATGTGTTCCATGGCTCACAACGTTTTCTGCCCCACTTACAGAAAGGTTGGCTGGCCCTGCCATATGGGGTCACGGGTTGCAGCACAGTGTCTTGCCCTTCTAAATGTTAAAGAAACATATATATTTGCTGATTTTTTGGCACGTTGAGAATTTCAGCCTTTCAGAGTAATGTCATTTTCTTTAACAGGCAGCCACAACTAACATCCCTATTTGAAGAATGCAGAAGTCACAGTTCTCTGACTAATTTTGGCTAATTAGCCAAAGCTATCTGTTGTTTTGATAAGTTCTGCCAGAGGAGATTGAATAAAACTCCAAGCCATCGAGACAGCCTGGACATAAGAAGCACATGAGATTTTATTTCCTTTATTACAGGCTGTGATTTTTTTTTCCATTGATGAACTGAGACGCATATGTGTATCTTAAGCTACCTAAAGCCCTCAAAACCCACTGCTCAGCTGCTGATTAACTCAAGAGGGTTAAATGCCTAAATTTCCACTGTTGCACATATACAAAGCAGCTTATGTGCTGATCCTGCTCCATATTTTATGAGCTTCTTGGATCCCTCACTCAAACTGCAGCCCCAAACCTGGAGTTAATTCCCCTTGTCAGTCTCCCATAGTCCTTCTCAGAGCACTTCTCAACTGGAGACTGTTCCCAGCATGCCGACTCCTTGGCATGTCACTCCAGGCTTGCTGAAATCTTGCTTCCTATCCAAATCTTCCACAAAGCTCCCTCCAAATAAACCTGAAAACCAAGAGACCTCATTTATTATAGTTAATGAGAAGGTAAGCTCCTGTTTTAACTTCAGCCAAGTCCATACTCTGTTCTCCCAACTACTTTCAGGTGAGCTAGGCCAGGATTTGGAGCATGTACCCTGCCTTGCAGAACTGCTGGGGCCCCAACTCCCAACAAGGAATCAGCGGGAGAAAGCCACTATGTTCTTGGTCGTACAAGGAGCAGAACAAAGAGAACATATTGTTTGTTTGAGGAAAAGCCATGTAATAAAACTTGTTATGTGAAATTGAATGCAGTTGACCTCATCTGCAGAATTATATTTTTTGACAGCAAATTTGTTGGAAAAAAACATTTACAATTTTTAAATTTTGTTATTTTTTCGGCTCTAATGTACATTTAATAGCTTCCATGGACTCCTATCTGTACTGAGAAATGAAAAGTAAGGTGACTTCTCTATAGATAGTGCAGCCATTCATGCATACAAACATCAGCTTCTTTTGTAAGCATGTACGATCATTGCTGCATAGAGGGTGAGAATTACTCTGTGATGTGTATCCCATTCATTTCCAAAACAGATATCACCCTAGAGCTATTTCCTCACTTTCTCAGGGAGCCTCATAAGCTTACAAAAGGAGTTAATCTAAATCTAAAAAACTCTGCACTGTTCATTCTACTTTAATTCCAGTGTCCAAAGACTCAGAGCTTCTGGCCGTGATAATTTCTAATACATGCTTTCTTCTATATTACCAGTTTACATGCATATAACCTGTAGGTTATCTGTAAAGAAAGCTGGTGTTTCAGCAGCTGTGCGGATTACATTCAAGTGCAAGAAGCAAAAGGAGTATTTGGGAAACTTTTCTTCCGTAATAGTCTCTGTGCTTCTGGTTTCCCATAGACTAACCGCTGTCTCTCCCTTCTCCTCTTATTTGCCTCTAATGTTTTTTTTTGCTGGTCAACCGAGGGGAAAGTTTAGCTGAGATTTTATATTCATGTGCTTGTAAGGAGGAAATAATTACTGTAAATACACATAGTACTTAAGAATACATGGTTGCTATAACCTCTGCTGATGTAAAGTTCAGCTCTCCCAATTAATGCTGCCTCCTTTCAATTAATACTTTCATAGAACCATCATAGAATCGTAGAATGGTTTAGGTTGGAAGGGGCCTTGAGGATCATCTAGTTCCATCCTCCCTGCCATAAGCAGGGACACCTCCCACTAGAACAGGTTGCACAAAGCCCCATCCAGCCTGGTATTGAACACTTCCAGAGATGAGGCTTCCACAACTTCCGTGGGTAACCTGTTCCAGTGTCTTACCACCCTCACAGGGAAAAATTTCTTCCTGATATCTAATCTAAATCTACCCTCTTCCAGTCTGAAGCTATTACCCCTTGCCCTATCACTACATGCCCTAGTAAAAAATTGTTTTTCAAGCTTTCTTGTAGGTGCCATTCAGATACTGGAAAGCTGCTATAAGGTGTCCCTGGAGCCTTTTCTTCTTCAGACTGAACAACCCCAACTCTCTCAGCCTGTCTTCATAGCAGAGGTGCTCCAGCCCTCTGATCTTCCTCGTGGCTCTCCTCTAGACCCTCTCCAACAGGTCATTGTCTTTCTTATGTTGGGGACTCCAGAGCTGGATGCAATATTCCAGGTGGGGTCTCACCAGAGTGAAGTAGAGGGGCAGAATCACCACCCTCGACTTGCTGGCCATGTTTCTTTTGATGCAGCCCAAGATACAGTTGGCTTTCTGGGCTGTGAGTGCACGTTGCTGGCTCATGTTGAGCTTCTCATCCACCAGCACCCCCAAGTCCTTTTCAGCTGGGCTACTCTCAGCCCGTTCTCTGCCCTGCCAGTATTTGTACTTGGGATTGCCCCAACCCAGGTGCACGACCTTGCACTTGGCCTTGTTGAACTTCATGAGGTTTGCACAGGCCCACCTCTCCAGCCTGTCCAGGTCTCTCTGGATGGCAAGTATCTGAGTCTCTTTCGGCTTTCAGAGAAAGGACTACCAACCCCCAGTCACCCACCATACATACATTTTCCTGTTACATTGCCATCACAGAAGCAAATGTACTCATACTAGCCCGATAGCCCCACATAATTCATGACTTTGGAGAAAGAAAATTCATGAAAGAGTCAGCTGGAGGCTCAAGCCTGGAAGAACAGCCACAGAACCACTTGATCCAGTAGACAGCAGACTTAATGGTGTCAACGTGGCACATCTGAACAGCTCTCAGTGAAGAGGTGCTGATGAGCTGTTTGCACCTACCCCAGCCTCTGTATCTCAAGCTGAGTCTCCACTTACCTCTTCTGCCAGCTTTCCTTCTTTCTCTTACCACTCCTTCTTTGTATAACTCTTTCTTTCCTTAATTTGTCATTTCTTTGTATTTGTTGCTGCTGAATTCTCTTCTCTGAGGTCATTTTGTTCTCTTGTCAGGGCAGAGACTGTGGAATGCCCAGCAATGTCAGACCTCCATGTGTCGTTCATCCTCAGGCACCACTGTGATAGGCCTGTTAATAAAAATATGACAGGCAGAACCAGGAATTTGCTTTCAAAGCGTTGATGCAATTAAACTGAGCAGTCTCATATACTTGCAAATGACCAGAAGTCAAAAAATTTGGTCTTCTGAGTCATTCTGTAAGTATACAATCACGCACAATGACTTTGACTGGATATTAATGATGGCACACTTCAAAGGAAACCTGCCTACCGATACTTAACCTCTTTCCAATGGAAGACCTGGACTGCCCTTTCCACAGAGTGCCCAAAAGCTGTGAAATTATCTACATGGACCAGTCCTTTATATTCTCTTTACCAGTTTGTCACCTCTGAAACAGGGACAGCTCTGGTGCTCCTTAGCTGTTCAGTGATCACTGATGAGGAGCTGCTTGCCCAATGACAGTGGATTAGATTTTAAAAGTCAGTTAGTACCCTTGCAGGCCTCAGTGCTGTGCTGCTCATTTTCCAAGACATCCAGGTGTATGCTGAGGTTACCAGCTGTGAATTAAATAAATTCAATACAGAGCAAGAATGAAACCCCAGGTAACCCTGGGAAGCAAGTTCAGCCAGGACATTCTCAATGCCGGAAGTGTCACACCGATGAGCAGGGAGAAAAGGGTGGATGGAATCTCATTTAGCAGCAGTGACACCAGGTAAGCAGGATTTTTTTTTTTTTTTAACATTTGAAAACTGGAACATTTCATCATCTTTCATCCAAAAATCAGTTTTGTGGCAAGATCAATATTTTGCTCTTAGAACGTCTGAGCAGAATAACAGCCCTAGGTCTTTAGAAGATGATTTGTCATCATCAGAAGACCACGTAAATCCTGAAAACCATGATTATTTTGAGATTTGCAGTCCTGAACAAGTTGAGAAGTCACAAGAATTTATTTATTATAAACATTAGTATTATAACGAGAATCCTAAAGGGGTTTTGGTGGGGGAGATCTTTTTTAGGTTATAAACATTGGTACTTCAAAACATTTAGTTTTCAACAACTGCAGATAAAACTTTCCAAACAAAATTCTTCCAAGATTTTGACCACCAAACTCCGAAAGACTTTCAATGTAGAGTTTTTTGGCTTTTTTTTTAAGTTTCAGAGCTTCCAAAGGGCACACTTAGATAAAACTGAAATCTTTAACTTAAGTTAAAAAAAACTGAAATTGTGCAAATAAGAAAAATTTTCTGGCCTGCTCTACTATTAGTAAAAATGTTATATGCTTTGAAAGACACAGTATTTCCTGATGCTTATGTGAAAATTGTGTCTGGGTGGCACGGTATCATTTAAATTTGCTTAATGTTATATGTTAAAGAAAGGTTCTTAGCTGTGTCCTTCCCCATTGAGGTTTTAATAGCTGTTAATTCACGCCCTGTTAGCGCAACGCCAGAGCCCTCTGCCACAGTGCTGTTCCAGCGCACAGAGGTGTCAGGTTAAGAGTGGATTTTATGCTTGGAATTAGTTAGCAAAGCCAACATTTTGTTTCTTTTCAAGATAAATTATTAGCCGTCAATCTATCCAGAGTTTCATATTTATAAAAGAATGGATAAATGATTGTTAGGTTTTGATTGCAATTTAATCTGTTTATATTAAGAAGTTTTTAATTTACGGTCTTATATTGCAAAGAAGTGTCTCTGTAGATTTACCCTGATTTTATTCTGTTTCTCTATAACTTTTACTGTTGACCACTGCCAGAGGCAGGATAATGGTCTAATTGGATCATGGGTTTGATGCTGTACTGCTTCTTTTATGTTCCCACAGTTCCTGTACTTGTTTTATTGTCATTGCCTTCTTCTAAATATGTAGTTTGTAATCCTGCAATCCTTGTTTCTTACAGACTGTATTTCACAATACGGAGGGTAAGATTTTGTTGCCTAAAAATAGGAGGTTAACATCATTTGACACACAGACGGGTAACCTTTAAGGTTCCTGCTGCCTTTCCTGAAGGCTGCAGGTCTTCCAGACCTGTCCCCCTGCACGTGTTTAGGACACTCTCGGGTGTCCCAGATTACACTAGGAACCTGTAAAAAGGCAGCTGAATCCTGCCCAGACAGTTTTACACTGTTTTACACGTTACACAGTGTCTAGCACAATGAATCTCATATCCTGACAAGTGACTCTGGGTGCTATAAGCAATACGACACACTTTGTGAGACAGCCATAAATGTGAACTTAGAAAAGACCATGGATAGATCAAATCTGTGCTGTAAAATGTCTCCAGAGTGGAAACATTTCTTTTTCTTGTCAGAATTTGGCAAAGGCAAATGCATCATAGCAACAAATATATTCTAATTTAATTTCATTTTGAAAACAGGATAAAAATTATCTAAGTAAAGGACATTTTGATTGTCTGCCTCCAAATGGTTTTGTTTCCATTTTAAGATGTTATTTTACATGTATGTACACAAAATGACGTATGTCCATATGTCTATATTATGTCTAAGTGTAACGTATGCCCATAATGCACGAGGTGAAGTTGGAATGGAAACTTTGATTTGTGTTCTCATGGAACATTTACATCACCCTGGAATTAATTTACTTGCATTTCATTTTGTGGGAAATTTAACAAAAAAATTTCCCCTTTGTAACACAAAGAATTGTGTAGGAGGGCTGTTACTCGGGAAAAGGTAAAGTACAGCTCCTCACCAGCTCCATGGCTGTAGAATCTCCATAACCTGAGATCATCATGAATCAATTAAGGATCACCTGCCACAATGTTTATTTACACTGGACCCTGCTTTGAAGCAAGTATTGGACTAGGAGGGATCTTGGGGTCACTTTCCTATGATTCTCACTCAGTGAGTGTTGAACCACAAAAATCAGTATTTACCCACATGTTTTTTGACACAAACCTGAAGTACCTAAGTTAGGAGCATCGTAATTTTAGCCTCCCTATGTAAGCCACAGGAAAAAACTGAAGAAGGCAATTCTGTTCTAAGGTGGGTTGAAATGGGATCTGAGCTGGAAATGGAATCAGAAATGAAATTTTTCTGTCACTGCCATCTTTGATTAGGATCATCTCAATTAACTTCATGCTCCGAATATGAATTCTTAAAGGTGTTTCAGTGATTTTTTTTCCTAACCAAACAATTGATAATGAGCAGCTATCTCTTTTTATCACATATATTTTTAACACTAGGCAGGACTCTCCCTAAAAGCTTAGAGGTTTCCAGTTAGGGAAAGCTGGTTAATACAAAACCTAGGAAGGATCTGTTACTAAAAACTAAAATAGAAAGGAAACAGATTTATACACTGTTAAGATTTTAATCATCTCTAGATATGCCCTAAATACATTCCACAGAAAATACTAAATCAAAGTCATATGTAAAAAATTGGCTCAGTGGCCCCATTGGCTCAGCAAAGCGTGATATAACTGAGATAGACTCACTTGCTGGGTGTTTAACACAAACGAGACTTTTCTCAGCCCTATGTGTTGAACACCACTAACTGAATACTACACTGAATTTGACTTAGGAAAATATGGGACTATTCATTCCATCAACGTAAAATTAGTCTTGGTAGAAACCCTTTACTATAGGTTCAGCTCCTTTGCTCAACCCATCTGAGGAGAAAATGTCACACATTTTACATGACATCAACTTCTCTACACTGAGTTGTAATTTTCCCTGCTTTGGGAATAAAAGGTTTTTTACTCTGATCTGATTTTGCAATTAGTGTATTTGACCCATGCAAAAATAAACAAGAACCACCATCCAAACTATTATTTTGAATACTGAGAGCCTTTGTGTTTACATTTAAAAGCTTTAAAAGCAGTGACCATAAACACATGTAAGTAGAGCAAAGTAGACTAGCCGTAATGCAGAACTCATTAAACTATTTTCCCTGGTTTTTGAGTGCAAATGATCTGTGAATACAGTTGGGAATATATATGCATATATATATAAGTCTGAAGTGATTCCCCAAATGTTTCACACAGACAGCTTTCAGTTGATGAATTAGTTTCAGACTGGTATTTTTTGTGCTGCTGGTTTTGAACATCTATTTTCAACTAACGTTGTTGGCTACTCAAGTGACGTGTTGGTGTTTCTCCTCTTTATATTGCTTTATGAAACACATATAGGCAGGACAAAGGCTTAACTGGGTTGCCTGTGATGTAAATATTCAAAGAAATGTTAGAGGGACTATCACTATCATCAAGCTTTCATTGTTTGCAGAAAAGGAGCAGAAGGGAAGGATAACCTTGTGATTAAACTAGTGGACTGTGACTTAGGATATCAGAGTTCAGTTCCTGCATCTAAATGTATTGTAATACCAATAATCTAAGCCTCATCCTTTAATTTCAATCTATGTTTTTCTTTCCCCATCCTCCCGTTGCTTGGTTCAATCCCTTTGTGCCGCATGAAGGAGTATACTGCAGGTTAACAGTGAAAGGTTAACGCATTAGGGAACATGCTTTGAAACCAAATAACCTGAGTTATTGTTGCATTGAAATGACCTGAATTATTGTTGTGTTGATTAGTATGCAAGAGATATTGTGTGTGAGTCAGCATCATCCTAAAACAGCCTCATCTAAGTGGAAGGACATAAAAATATTCACCCCCTGGGCATTTTGAAAATATTTTTAGCTTCATTGGTATGGAACCAATATCCTCAGGAGCTGGAATTGAATGTTCTTAATGGGAGGCAGAAGAAGCAAGTGCAGCACAATAACAGAATGTGACATGCCATTAGCAGAGTCCCAGTGATTCTTGCTCTTCCTCGTTAGCCAAATAAATGTGCATCAGTCAGTAACAGAAATCTTCCTTTTAAGACCAAAGAAATCTTCCTTTTAGGAGCAGAAGACAAAAGTGTAGACTATCAGGCCTAGATATGGCTGATTTCAGGTGCAGTAATGTAGTAACCTGACAGAGCTGAGAAAAATCCCATGTGCGCAGCAATCATAGATCTCCCAGTTGTGGGGCGTCACTGTATTTTCCCATGGGTTAGTGAAAGAGAGCGAGAACAAAGACAGCCAGGGAACAGACATGTTTGATGGCAGGGAAAGTAGGAAGGCAGGGAAAGACATAGCTGAGGGAATAAGTTGAGCACCTGATCTCTCCTGGCAAGAGAAAGAAGGAGGAAACCTGCGAGGGATGGTAGTTGTACCACCCATCACACTTTTAGCTGAACGAGGACTCAAGCAGTATAGAAAAGAGTGAATTCCATCTTCACTGGATAGAACAGCAGTAGGCAGCAACGCCAAGAGGGTTGGGGATAAAAAAAGATAAGAAAGAAATAAAAGGAAAACCTGGAAAGGTGGAGAACTGCATGTCTGATCTGCCCAAAAGAGGCAGTGTCTCAAGCATTCTCTGACCAAAATCCTCTCCACTTTGTCATGACTCCTGTTTATTTGGAACAGGTATAGTGAATAGTCTATGTACTGTCCCCTCAAAAATGTGTTTGTTTTATCTAAAAGTATTGGTTGAATCCTTTTCTCCATCATCTCTTCAGACGTTTGTGACCACAGCAATGCCATTTCAGCTTTCCAGAGGTGAAATGAAACCTTGCGTGTCGGAGAGTGACAGTCAGCTTATTTCTTTTCTGCTGCTTTTCACAGCTCACCGAGCCTCAGCAAAGTTACTCTTTGCTGTACCTGATTTCCTTCCTCTGCCTTAGCATGCTGAAGAGCATCCTTGTTTCCAAAGAAATTTGGTCATGCCCCATAAAGGGGGCTTATTCTTTACTGGCATTGGTAGGAGACAAGGATTAAAGGGATTTCTTTTCCTACAGTCACCTCTGGTCAGTATGGCATACACTCTCGTATTACACTTCACCATCACGAATACTGGCAACTCCATCTCCAATGCGTACCAGAGTTGCAATTGGTTCTGTAATATATAATTAACATGAAAAAAATATGAATGACAATTTAGGAATAGAACAAGAACCTAGATAAAATGTATCGAGACTTCTTTTTGAAAAGGTTTTTAAAATCAGTTTTTTCCTAGGGTTCATTTCAAAACTGATGAGAATCATTTTTTAATCTATTCAGTCTTTTTTGCCTTGTAGGATATTTTTGGGATGGTGGTGGTGGTTTTTTGCTTTATTTTTGACCAGTTATTCTCCTGATCCTTTTTTCAGCTGATTATCTCCCTGAAGGTTTGAATGTGGAAATGACCATAATCCACTCACTGCCCTTCTTTGGCACAGAGCAGATGTAATCCATAAAGTTCTAAGTTTTTGAACAAAATTGTTCATTCATTTAGGATCAGGGCAAAGTTGTTTGCAAATTTTTTAAACAAAGGAATGCATTCCCTCAGCATTTGTGATCCATATGGTGTTTTAGATGGATAAGCCTATTGTGAATATTTTAAAAGATTTTGTAAAAAAGTATGAACAAGCAAATACACACTTGCACGTGTTGCTAAGCCAAATGTATTGCAGTTTCACTAAGCTAATCAAAAGTGGCCCAAAGCAATGATCACATTGGGGTCACAACCAAGAATGAATCAATGGGTTCAAATAATTAAACTTTCAAACTAATAGTGCAGGTAATCAAATCAAATTATGAGTTTGACACTATTTGAATCAGTTTAAGTTAGTTTTGCGTTGGAAAAATTTAAGGAGGAGCTAGATGCCTTTTATTTATGATCTCAGCTGCATGTACAAATCTTTCCAGGGAAAGCAAAAGACTCCCACAAGGTGGAACTGTACTTAATCTAAGTGCAGCTTCTCTCTCTTAACTTTGCTTATCTGAATGTTAGACATCAAGTTTAAAGTCATTACGTAGTCCCTGTGGAAGTGACAGAGAGGCACAAAACAGAGACCTGTTCTACTTTTCTAGTCTTAAACACTCAATTTAGGGCAAGGTGAATTGCCCTTTGGAAATCTCCCATTGTCCCCAGTTTGTGCAAAGAATATGAGCAGGATTAGCTTGGACTAGACAACTTTTTTAGGTATGAAAAGCCCTGCTTTAGTCATCTAACTTTTATTTGATTTTTAAGGTTAGGTAAAATTGATCTGGGCCTGAGCATTTGTTCTAGGCTTAGTCCTTTGACAACACAATTCAGAAGACATAAGTGATGAAGCCCCTTTGTTCATTTTAGCAGAGTGTGACTAGATGAATGCCATTTGAATGTCTCCTCCTTAAATCTCACTGCTACGCATTATTGTGGTTGTTCTTATTCCACCCCCTAACTTTAGAACAAAAGAACCTTTTCAAAGACTTCACACAGAGGTGATGGATAAATCATACACATTAACTGCTTTTGAATAACACCATTTTAACTTGAAAAATCTATTAATTCTGTGCTGTTTACTTTAAGAAAATTATTTAAGGCATTGTTTATGCATATGCTGACACATGCATATAATATAATTGAAAAAATAATAAGGAAAAAATAAAAGATGAAGGCAATTGTCATCACACACAAAGAGACTGAATTCTACTTCATTTCTTGGGAGCTTGCACTCAAGTGGATGTTGTTCTTTGTTATCTTTATGTAGACAGTAGATTTATAGTCAGGATTGGTAACACATTCAGCATATCTCATCGGACTGCAGGTGACTCATGCTGGCTTTACTAGCAAGTCAGGTCCCTCATCTTTCCCTTTCCTGTTTAAAGAAAAGTGGGCAGCTTTGGCTCTGATTTACAACAAAAGAGAAAGACTCATCATTCTTGTGCGAAGGTTTGTCTTTATCGGGATGCTACCCTGCCTGCTATATTCTGTGAACACACCTGTGGCTTTTTGGCCAGTTAGGTGAACACAAAAGCTCCTGGCTCAGTCCTTCTGTAGAGGGAAATCTTTAGTATATGATAAAGAATTCCATGACTGAGTAGCCCTAATGTTTGTAAAACCATCAATATTGATTGCAGATACAGGTATTCAGAGTGGATTTATAAGGGGAAGTCATGATGTTGACCACCTGCCTTACAATGATGGATGTTATACAAACAGTTGACAGAAACTCATCCTTTATAAAAATACTTAAAATTTACACCTACTAAAATGCATTTTCACATATTTAACACCTAGGGAGTTGCATAATTAATATCAAATCATAAGGGGAAAGGCAGAATGTAATCTTGTTCAGCATTAGCCTGTTAAATATTAGGTATCTAAGACACTTATTTGGTTTTCTTCCACAATCTGTAGAGAGTGATAGATGTCCCTATAGGGCAATTTGTCCCGTCCAATTTAGACTTTTCTCTCACTGTGGTATAAATTGTCATCTGAAGGAAGCTATATTTGTATTAACTGTGGAGTGAGTTTAGGTAATTAGCTTAAGCTTGGCAGTTAATTTTTTAGATGACAAATATATCCAAGGGTTTCTGGCCAAAGCTTCTTTTTGTTTTTCTGAACGTGCCTTCTTCACACTGAATTTTCCTTGGTACAATTCAAACCTCATCCCACTTTCCTCATCAGATGCAGAGCTTAAGACAACTAGCTCTGTTTAGGCATCTATATTGCAGACATGCAGTCATTCGGTAGCCTAGACGCAGGTTTCTGGTGCCATCTGAGGTGCCCCAGGGTATTCCATGTGGCTCTGAGTGGTGCTCCTGTAGCTCATGTCATATCTGTCAGCCTTTTGTGGATGATTTGGACACTCCAAAACGTTGCAAATTGAACCATATGTTTGGGCAACTGAACGGAGCCTGTAGGGTGGAAGTCAGCTCCAGATTAAGACATTTATATTCAGATGGCTGCATCTAGGTGTCTGCATGTGAGTTAAGTGCCTAAGCTCCTGCTTTAGTCAATGAAAATTTAATCACTACACTGGAGCCTGAAAAGCAATTCAGCTGACCCACCGGCTTTAGCCAGACTTAGGAGAAATTGAATTGCTCTAGACTCTACTTCGTATTGACAAGGGACTTGGGGCCTGTGGCTGGACGCCAGACAGAAAGCTTAAGTAAGGGCATCTCAGATAGCACTAGAGGCTTATGTGAGGACAAATGAATTAAGTTAGTCTGTGCTGCTTTAATAGGATCTTGGACACTGCCTCACATGTAGAGACCTACATGCAGGTATATTAATTCAGTAGTTTTATCTCAAACTGAATCGCACGCTAAAGTTGAAGGAGATAAATCCTGTGCTTGATATCAGGGCACATGGCTACAGGTGCTAGATATGTCACTTTTCTCATGATGAGCAGTGAATTGTAGGTGCATAAACATAATTTCAACAGCTTCAAACAAGATGGGACACTAAATCACCGCCAGAGCTGGAGTTTATGTGACTTAAGAAACTCAGCACAGACTTCTGAAACAGTAGACCAAAATCTAATAGACATCAAAACAAGCAAAAATGACAGCATGAAGCTGAAGGCAATTACTGACTTGAAAAAAGATGTGAATTTAGTGACTGCACTTGATGAGGCAGACCCAGCAAAGTCTGTGAGCAGCAGACAGATTGATGCAGATGAATGGTGTGATGACTCTGTGTTGCGAGGAAATACTGAACAAAGAGATTAGGAGGCGGAGGAAGAAGCCAAGTAGAAATACATCAGAAAAAGTTATTTTAAAAATGAGAAAGGTGCCAATTTTGACACTGTGTGGGCTGAGGCATCTCTATGGACCAACTCTTTGAAACGAGGAATCATTTATCGTTTATAACCCTTAGCTCATGCACAGTAAAAAACATTCCCTCTACCCAAATACGTAGATCTCCATGTTCGTTGCCAATGGTTCTGCTACTTGAGGAAATTTTGGCAAGGGACATTGACAAATGCAATTAGCAAATATAGCATAGACTGGTTTATATTAAATATTTTGAGACAATTGCCCTTGAGGTTAGTGGGGAGAGTCTTTTGGCTCCCACAAGTAAAGCTGGCTGGGGAGGAATGAAGGAGGTGAAAATAATGCCAGTCCACAGTAACGACCCATCGGGAGTGCCGTATGCTCCATGAGCTGTCAGGGAACCTTTAATTCCAAAGAAATAAGGATATTCATTTATGTCTTGCATGTGTCAGACACGTTGGAGCTGACATTAAAAAATCAAGCTAGGCAAGTGCTGTAGTGTTACATCTTACATTTAAATTATTGTGCTGGCAATAATTTTTTATTTGAGCCTATTGGGGTGTGAAAAATGCCTGGCCAGAAAACTCTTCCACGTCAAGGCTCTATTAATAAAAGGAGATGTTATGGTGACTGAGACTGACAACTTTTGTGATTTGGCTTTTTTGGGGGGAGAGTAGGATTTTTTGGGGGACCTAGTTCACGGTTCTTGCCAAAGAACCTGAGAAACAACAAATGTTTTACAGGCAAAGCAGGGAATTAATTCACTGGTTTGTGTTATATGATAGGGTCATTATACCAATGCTGGCTGAAAGCACACAAAATGCCTTATTCATGTTTTTCTTGAGAGCTTCCTCTGCTGGGAAACCATTCATGAGAACCCTGCACACCTTCCTAATCTCTTTCCCATGACTAGAATTGGACTAACACAGGAGAGGTGGGGGGAGGAAACCGACATTATTATCCAACCCATAGATATACTTGCATGTTCTCCATGGTCATTTTGCAGTCTAATTTTACAGTACCACCTTCAGTTCTAGTTTGAAACCTCAACCTCATGTCATATTTTGTACAGGTACATCTAATATGCTAATCCAGCCTGAAAATTAGTGAGAAGGCAGCAGAGTTATTACCGTAACAGTTGAGAAACTGTGGTGCAGTGAAATATTGAGCCCTGAGTACAGAGAAATTGGAGCCTGGCCTACATCCATGTCAAAGAAAAGGAAAAAATGATATTTCATACTTGAGTCTAATCACTGAGATATGTTCCTCATTATTAGGTAAAATACGTGCATTGACAAATCAGTGTATCTAAGATATCGGCAGTCAGTCATGATTATCTTACATGTGATCCTGTCTTCAAAAGGTGCTGCTACTTGGCTGTTAGTTAACACTTTTCCTGCTGAGAGGAGATCACTGGTCATTTGTAGGGCACTAATGAGGTAAGAGCCAAAGGAAAATACGTTAACTTAAACCACTGAAAAAAATTCATTACAGACACATATTGTTACTTTATTTGTCTAGTTGGACTTTTTCACATTGCTTTTGGCTGGTGGTTTCTCTTTTTGTAACCAGTGAAGGCTGTGTGCAGGGACTAATTTTTTTTTCTGTCAACTGCCGCGCAGGGAACTAAAAGCCACTTTGAACCTCTGCCAGGGTACTTCTTTGTGTTTGGGTTTTGCAGAACCACAACATCATTCTTCACTGGTGACCCGCTTAGTGGATGAGGGAAAGGCTGTGGATGTTGTTTACCTGGACTTTAGTAAAGCCTTTGACACCATTTCCCACAGCATTCTTCTGCAGAAACTGGCTGCTCGTGGCTTGGATGGGCATACTCTTCGCTGAGTGGATGGCTGGGCCAAAGAAGGGGTGGTGAATGGAGTTAAATCTAGTTCGTTACAAGTGGTGTTCCCCAGGGCTCAGTGCTGGGGCCAGTTCTGTTTGATATCTATATCAATGACCTGGATGAGGGGATTAAGTGCACGCTCAGTAAGTTCGCAAACAACACCCAAGTTGGGTGGGAGTGTCAACGTGCTTGAGGGTAGGATGGCTCTACAGAGGGAACTAGACAGGCCAGATTGATGGGCCGAAGCCAATGGTATGAGGTTCAACAAGGCCAAGTGCCGGGTCCTGCACTTGGGTCACAACAACACCATGCAGTGCTACAGGCGTGGGGAGGAGTGGCTGGAAAGCTGCCCACAAAAAAAGGACCTGGGGATCTTGGTCAACAGCCGGCTAAATATGAGCCACTAGTGTGCCCAGGTGGCCAAGAAGGCCAACAACATCCTGGATTGTGTTAGAAATAGTGTGGTGAGCAGGACTAGGGAAGTGATCGTCCCCCTGTATTCGGCACTGGTGAGGCCTCACCTCGAGTGCTGTGTTCAGTTTTGGGCCCCTCACTGCAAGAAGGACTTTGAGGTGCTGAAGCGTGTCCAGAGGAGGGCAATGAAGCTGGTGAGGGGTCTGGAGCACAAGTCTTATGAGGAGCAGCTGAAGGAACTGGGGTTGTTTAGCCTGGAGAAAAGGAGGCTGCCCTTAGACACACTGTCTGAAACTGCCTGAAAGAAGGTTGTAGCAAGGTGGGGGTCGGTCTCTTTTCCCAAGCAACAGGCAATAGGACAAGAGGAAACGGCCTAAAGTTGCACCAGGGAAGGTTTAGGATGGATATTAGGAAAAATTTCTTCACAGAAAAGGTTGTCAAGCATCGGAACAGGCTGCCCAGGGAAGTGGTGGAGTCACCATCCCTGGAGGTATTTAAAAGATGTGTAGATATGGTGCTGAGGGACATGGTTTAGTGGTGGACTTGTCAATGTTAGGTTTATGGTTGGACTCGATGATCTTAAGGGCCTTTTCCAACCTAAACCATTCTATGATTCTAAAAGCAAGTTGAGATTAGGCAGGAGTACGTGAGGGATGGCTTCCCACAAGTACCAGCTGTACTCCGTAATGCTTTGCCCGTGTGACAGGATGAGGCATGATAATATTGGTCTCTAATGGGCATAATTGTGTCAGCAAGTTCTCCATATACTTAGTTTTTGGTCGTAAGAGAGGAGTCTGCTTAAATAGGTCATGTCATTGTAGGGAATGACTTATCT
>NW_009647680.1:3690829-3701391 GCF_000708025.1 Charadrius vociferus
TCCTGCTGAGAGGAGATCACTGGTCATTTGTAGGGCACTAATGAGGTAAGAGCCAAAGGAAAATACGTTAACTTAAACCACTGAAAAAAATTCATTACAGACACATATTGTTACTTTATTTGTCTAGTTGGACTTTTTCACATTGCTTTTGGCTGGTGGTTTCTCTTTTTGTAACCAGTGAAGGCTGTGTGCAGGGACTAATTTTTTTTTCTGTCAACTGCCGCGCAGGGAACTAAAAGCCACTTTGAACCTCTGCCAGGGTACTTCTTTGTGTTTGGGTTTTGCAGAACCACAACATCATTCTTCACTGGTGACCCGCTTAGTGGATGAGGAAAAGGCTGTGGATGTTGTTTACCTGGACTTTAGTAAAGCCTTTGACACCATTTCCCACAGCATTCTTCTGCAGAAACTGGCTGCTCGTGGCTTGGATGGGCATACTCTTCGCTGAGTGGATGGCTGGGCCAAAGAAGGGGTGGTGAATGGAGTTAAATCTAGTTCGTTACAAGTGGTGTTCCCCAGGGCTCAGTGCTGGGGCCAGTTCTGTTTGATATCTATATCAATGACCTGGATGAGGGGATTAAGTGCACGCTCAGTAAGTTCGCAAACAACACCCAAGTTGGGTGGGAGTGTCAACGTGCTTGAGGGTAGGATGGCTCTACAGAGGGAACTAGACAGGCCAGATTGATGGGCCGAAGCCAATGGTATGAGGTTCAACAAGGCCAAGTGCCGGGTCCTGCACTTGGGTCACAACAACACCATGCAGTGCTACAGGCGTGGGGAGGAGTGGCTGGAAAGCTGCCCACGAAAAAAGGACCTGGGGATCTTGGTCAACAGCCGGCTAAATATGAGCCACTAGTGTGCCCAGGTGGCCAAGAAGGCCAACAACATCCTGGATTGTGTTAGAAATAGTGTGGTGAGCAGGACTAGGGAAGTGATCGTCCCCCTGTATTCGGCACTGGTGAGGCCTCACCTCGAGTGCTGTGTTCAGTTTTGGGCCCCTCACTGCAAGAAGGACTTTGAGGTGCTGAAGCGTGTCCAGAGGAGGGCAATGAAGCTGGTGAGGGGTCTGGAGCACAAGTCTTATGAGGAGCAGCTGAAGGAACTGGGGTTGTTTAGCCTGGAGAAAAGGAGGCTGCCCTTAGACACACTGTCTGAAACTGCCTGAAAGAAGGTTGTAGCAAGGTGGGGGTCGGTCTCTTTTCCCAAGCAACAGGCAATAGGACAAGAGGAAACGGCCTAAAGTTGCACCAGGGAAGGTTTAGGATGGATATTAGGAAAAATTTCTTCACAGAAAATGTTGTCAAGCATCGGAACAGGCTGCCCAGGGAAGTGGTGGAGTCACCATCCCTGGAGGTATTTAAAAGATGTGTAGATATGGTGCTGAGGGACATGGTTTAGTGGTCGACTTGTCAATGTTAGGTTTATGGTTGGACTCGATGATCTTAAGGGCCTTTTCCAACCTAAACCATTCTATGATTCTAAAAGCAAGTTGAGATTAGGCAGGAGTACGTGAGGGATGGCTTCCCACAAGTACCAGCTGTACTCCGTAATGCTTTGCCCGTGTGACAGGATGAGGCATGATAATATTGGTCTCTAATGGGCATAATTGTGTCAGCAAGTTCTCCATATACTTAGTTTTTGGTCGTAAGAGAGGAGTCTGCTTAAATAGGACATGAAAAAAGAAAGACTTATCTACACTGGCAAAAGTGCAACATCTATTTTCCTGTGCAAATAACTCAGCAACAGCTTTTTTGCCTAGAAATCTTCTGGGCTCGTGTCAACCTAAAGGCTCATGTGGACAAACTGAAGCTAAAGAAAAATGAATATGAAGGATTAAGGGGTTAAAAAAGCAAACCTAAACACCTTCCAAACTGTCCTATATATAACAGCTATGCATTTACATGGTTTCACTCACCTGTTCAATTCTCTTCCCCCTACAGGCCTGCTAACTAGTGAGACCAGCACACCTCATTAGTATTTATATTCTATTGAGTGCTTCATTAGCCTTGGCATTGTATTAATGATAGCTGGGGGAAAATAACCCAGAAAGGGAAGCTTTGAAATGGAGACTACTTAGAATGTGATCAATTGAATAAATATATAATTTCATTTAAAAGACTGGAGGAAAAATTGATGTGAATGTTAGTCCCAATCAATATAATATATGGAAATGAGCAGAGGTATTTGTACATGGCTGCCCTTGCTGTTTTGCTGATGGAGTGTTGATCACTCCCATACCACCTTTTTATTTTGCTGATGTTGCACCCTTATCCCACTTACTGACAGGAGTAACTACTGTCCTTTACGTTTTCCATCAACAGGTGCCCATTCCTACAGCTGCTGAACGCTTATCCGCGTTGCAGCCGTGAAGAGCGTGTGTGTTACCATTTCTGCTGATGGACTGGGCAAGGCAGCAGGGGGTTGCACAGACAGTCACATGTAATGCTATGCCTGCTGACCCATGGAAATCCTCTACATGTGCTCCATAGATGCAAAGGTCTATATGCCTCCTTACTCTGCATGTCCATGATCCCCACTCTTGATGTGCTCCAAGAGGGAAAGTCAGTGCTTGTGTGTGTGTATGTGTCCATTATAAGACACGGGCTCTGTAATGACAGAAGCTAGTACATGTTCACATTTAGTTTCTGGCGTAACAACCAGTGGTTTCAGAGCAAAATCTGTGGTATTAGTCCCTGCTGCCAGAAAGAAAGAGGGGGAGCAGGTCTGAGAGCACTAAACTGGGACTTTGAAGGCTGCAAGACTTTTCATCTGCGATCCACTGTGAGACTGGGAGTCTTTTCATCTCTCTGTGTCAGTTTTTCCTTTTCTCCTCCAGTTCTTTTCCAGAAGGCCTTTGGGAAACAGGGCTGCCTCTTTATATATGTTTTTATCTTTCTTTTTTTTTAAAAAAAATGTTAGTCTGATCTTGAGTGGAATTTTACAGCCTTGAAATTCTAGTAATGGCTAATAATAATAACTACAGTTGTGTAAACAAGTAGCTGCTACAAAGACCTGCACTTACTGATTAGTGACCACATATGTTCAAACATGATCTTTTCCTTGGTGTTTGAATATTTCCTGGCACATATTTATATATACTTATACTTTTTTTCCCCCCCTTTGACAGCTCTGCTAACTTTCAGTCTGCAGGGACTTCATAGATAGGCATACAGGAAGTTTTTCACTTTTTTTTTTTATTTTACTTTGCTTATGATGTATGCATTTGTTGCTGTAAAGGAACGTCTGGGTGTTGCATAAGCTGTTTTTTAAAGAGCATTCCTCTTGTCACTGTTATTGACGTGAAACGGTGTGTGTTTCAGCACTTAATTGGTGGCTTAATACATTTTCAGTGTTCAGCACTCTGCAATTCTGAGATTGCTTTCACCTGGGCTGCGTACAGGAAAATGGGAACATTGGGGACCTCGTGTCAGTCTTATATCAATAATAGCTGGAAGCTACAGCACTCAGGTCTTAAAAAAAATTATGACACATGAGACCATTTTGTTTTCTCATCATACTATGCCTTGAACTGACATGAAATCATGTGTTGTATGTGTATAGGAGATGTTGCAAAAGCAATGAGGTTCCTGATCCATGCACTCCTCTATTGATCTTCCTGACACTGGAAACAGGAAAAAAAAAGGATGCTGTACTTTTCCGAAGTTCCTCTGGAGGAGGAATATAAAAAAGCTCACATCTTTCTCAGTTAAAGACTTCTGCTTTCTGTGTAAAGATTTAACATTGGATTTCCACTCATGTACACTTTATGGAAAGGACCTAGATGAATTCAGAGCGATTGCTCTCCTTGAATGGGATATTCCATGTACAAGTTCAATTTGACCCTTGACATATTTTTGCAAGTCAAACAGAAATCACATTAAAACATATCCTCTGCAAGGCTGCCCTCTGCATAATGCAATCAATATTGTTTAATTAAAGGATGATACTATTGATTCTAATTAAGCAAAATTGCCTACCTCATTCGTTTACAGTTCATATGTGTTTCTAGGGACAAGATGATTTAGTACTCTTAATAAGACTTTCCATATACAAGAGAAACACACTTACTTTAAAAAAATCTCAACTACCCAGTGCCCCATGTCATTTTTCTCCTGATGAATGGACAATTTGATATGTATAAACATAATTTTAAAATAATAAATTATGTAAGTGGGTGACCTAAAAGTGCAAACATAGAGTTTTGGAAAATTGAATTTTAAAATGTTGGAATCACTAGATTACTGAAAAAGCTCTGCAGCTATTAATGGCACACTTTAATAGAGCTTGGAGCTAATATTTTTCACTCCAAATAATCTGTCAGGAAATCGTTTCTGTGAGATGTGTGCAAGTGTTGTAGGCTGAGGTGTGCTAAAGAGAAAACCTTATGAGAGTATTTATCATTTCATTTGAAGAGAGGTATCTTGTTTATATCGATACAGCATGCAATCTAATACAAACCCTGGAATGGTTATTTATATTCCTTTTTCATGATGGGAACTGACATGTAGCCAAGGATTAATGACCTTCAGTTCTCCGAAAAGCTACATTTTAATTCTCATTGGGTGATAATTTAAAGAGGCCACTATACATGGGAATACTTTTGTGTTAACCCCTAGGGTTGGTATGGCCGTAGGATGGTTTGCTTAATTACACTTTTTCATGTTTTCTTTTTTTCTAGGAAGAACCATTAGACAGTAATTAGAATATTACGATATAGGCTGAAAAATATATTACCCGAGGGCTCCATGTATGATTTTGCAGAGGAGGTATACTATGTATACAAGAACTGTGAGAGTAATGGATTTGGAAGACATTAAGTCTAGAATGTTTATGAGAAAATTTAAAATGAAACAAAAATAAGCAAAAGCAATGAAAAGCCTGCTGCCGTTTAATGAAAGCAGCGAAGTTTGTAAGTGTCAGCTGATGTACTTGATTTATTTCTGAGATAGACCTGATCTGATTTATTTTCCTAGTAACACCAGCAGATAGGCTTATAAGAACGGCTGTGTTATCATCTACATGGAATATTTCAGCAAAGCAAATGTGGAAATTCCCAACAGGGTTTTACTGATATATAATTTGGAGCATCACAGCTACAGAGAGTGGGCAATGATGTGACAAATAGTACAGCATAGATTATTTCGGCAGATACCTGGATTACTGAAAGCTTGCCAAAAACACTGTTGCTGTGCCACAGGAGATGGTATAAGTTGTTTTATACAAGCCTCTTGACTTATCGGTTGTTTGAAATAAGCTTTGATCTTATAGCTAATTTTGCTGAGGGGGAAACAAGTAGCCATGTGGTAGCCAACAGACTTCAGATGAATACTTTTCCTGGAGCCGGCCATTCAGTAAGGGGATGTGGGTGATTTTATGATTCATGCCCTCTTATTTAAAAAGAAAACCAGAGCAATTAAAAGGTACATAATACAGTTAGTATACTCATCCTTTGTTACAAAAATGCAACATTAGATATTGTGCAATCTCTCTTCAAGCCCTAAACCTGCAGGGGTAAGTTTTGAAAGTAGTCCAAAGGCACTGGAGGCAGTCCAATTTCTTCAAAACCGACCAATCTATTTATATGGCTGCTCCTGTTCTTTGGAAAGTTGAATGAATAAATGCAAGAGGAAAACAAAGTTATGAATGATAAAGGCTCCTTGGGCGCTCAAGCTGAAAGAAAAGCACACTTACAGGTTGTCATTAGTTCTATTTGAGAGTTCTAGGAGCCTAGTGAGGGACTGTCTGCCAACCAGGACTGATACTTGTCATCTGCACTGGGTTTAATAGATAAAACAAGCCAGGGATGGTTAAAAAAAAGGGATGGTACAGCAGCACAGGGCATCTCACACCCATATGACTTAACTCTTTCTTCTAGGGGGGTGACTTTTTCTATATATTCAAGTGAGTGGGAACTGTCACCAGGTTGGTCTGTGCCATCCCTCACTGATCCCAGGGATGGTCTGGGATCATGGACACCAGCCACGACTGTGTCAAGGAGCCCGCCAATGGTTAGCTGGCATGGATGATCATGCACCAGTGCTTGAAGCTGTATGCTTATCCTGTTTACCTTTTTAACACAGGAATAACTGGTGTCATCACCATCTCCTCACAATTTTGACACTTAGTTAAATGAGGTAGAAAACTGTTGATTCTGTCTCTTGCAGTACCTCGGGTAGATTCAAAGCACAACAGATGAAGTGAAGCCACTGGGAAGATGAAAAACAGGGAGCTATTATCAAGAGATCAAGATAAGGGGTAAGGTACCTTGTTATGTTGCATCATGTATCTTCAAGTTTCTGCTTATATATAGTCAAATTGTGTCCCCAGATACAGATAACTGAGAGGAGCCCTTACACATGTACACATCAGCACAGAAATTAAACTGCTTGGTACATGAATAGAGATACAATCCCTGTAGGAAGCAAAAGCGTTTGTTTGGAGGAGGCAGCGATGTGTCGTAAACTCAAAGCCATTTGGCTGATGGAAACATTTTTCAGCGTAATATGTACCTTATCTGCTATTCCACCTATTCTTTGTTTGCTGCCCTTGTGTCTCCTGCATGCTGCAGCCAGCTATCTGATTACAGTGATGAAGAGAGCCACGTGGCACTGAATTTCAGTCATGCATTGATCTTGCCGGGAATTTGTTAAAAAAAAAAAAAAAAAAAATCAATTGGAGCATCTTGGTCACCAGCCAAAAAAATAGGATGTAAGTAGCTCAGAGTCACTGTATGATGGGTCAGCTTAACAGGTGCTCTGGATAACTGACATGACAGAACATAATGGTTATTGTGGAGAGGCAGTAATAGTATTGACAGGAACATGGAAACATTTAGAAAAAAAAGGAAGAAGCAGATTGAGACATCCATGGTGATGCCAGAGCCAAGTGATTTGTTAACACTTTCTGAATGAGGGCCACTGCATCTTTGCCACAGGAAGGCTGGTCTGTAGAGTGAATAGATACCCAATATCTTGCATTTGGTAACCCATTTGGTAACCTGGACCAAATGCTTATATGTAACCAGATTGAGAAAATTAGAGGGTAATTTGAGTAGATGAAACAAAATCCTCAATTGTAAAAATAATAAACAAAGCACCTAGGCTAGGAAAGAGCTCATTATATTTCTCATTAATTAAAAAACTTAAAAATCATTATTAATCTCTAGGTTCAATGTATCAAATCAATCTGCAGTTTATACATGGGCTTATAGCCTTGGCTTGCCCCAGCCTGCATGAAGAAGAGAAAACTGCCAAGGGCAATTTTATCCTCTATTCTCTGGAAAGCACAGATAACGTGCATGCCTAAAGCTTAATCAGAGAGGCTGAAAGAGTCTCAGACTTCCTCCCTTGCAAAACTGTCTGCTTATGCTGGGGAAGTGGGCTGCCTTGTATTCATTCCACCATGGCCTTACTCTGCTTTGTAGTACACTGGGCAGAACTGGGTCCTCTTGTATAAAACACTTTGGAAGTCCATCCACCCTCACTGTAGCCTTAAGTAGAGCATACCAAGGACACATAGAATCATAGAATCATCTAGGTGGGAAGGGACCTTTAAGATCATCAAGTCCAACCATCAACCTAACACTGCCAAAACCACCACTAAACCATGACCCTAAGCACCACATCTACCTGTCTTTTAAATACCTCCAGGGATGGTGATTCAAGCACTTTCCTGGGCAGCTTGTTCCAATTTTTTATAAACCTTTCAGTGAAGTTTTTCCTAATATCCATCCTAAACCTCTCCTGGCACAACTTGACGCCATTTCCCCTTGTCCAATTGCTTGTTATGCAGGAGACGAGACCGACTTTGAATCTTCAATGTTAGGGTTTATTTTGGAAAAAACTATGAGGGTGACCTATGAAAAAAACTCTCGCTTTCTGTCTCCTCCAAGGCTTGGCAAAGTTATTTCCTCCTCAGTCTTTTCAGTGGTTTCCCATTTTCTGTTGATACTACAGGCTTCCTCATGGCCGGGTCTCTCCTCTCCTTTGTCTTCCCTGCCTAACCCAGAATCACAGAGGTTTTTCCTGGCTCAGCACCCTTAGATTCTCTTTGGGAAGATGCCCTTGTCTTTTCTTCCCAAAGGGCTGCACATGCCACAGGGTGAAGTAGCAAGGAAAATGAGCACACAGCCTACACTGAGCAACAAAATATTGCAAATCAGCAAAACACATCCACCTTCTGTCATGATCCATATATACTCATTTGTGCAACTTATACACAACATACGAGAACAGATATTCTGTCTTATCCCAAATGGACTGGGTGTAACTACATAAAGGAAAATGTACCGAAGTGTGTGCTTGTATTTCTGAACTATCTCATTTTCTATACAATCTCCATATGTACTAGTGCTTTAAATACCAAGACAGCCTGGGGAGTCAGTAGATTTCATCTACGCTATGAGGGTGATGAGCACTGTGTATATCTAGTGTTCCTCTTACTTTTAGGGATAAGATGTAGGTGTGCACCATATTTCCATAAATTCTGGTTTGTAGGAAACAAGAACTGCAAGTGCACTGGAATGGAAGCCCATTTTTAAGAGAAACTTTTAGCTACAGATAATAGAAGTGAAGATTTAAACTATATGTTGTTGGAGTTTTTTTAAGCAGGAACCCATTGCCTTATTATTGAAAAACACTGGGCCAAATTGATCAGCTGTATAACTCCCTGATTTCAACAGAATTACAGCAGGGAGAAAACTGTCCTATTTCCCCCAGTCAAATGTTGAATTCCAGCCTGTTTTGGTCTTTTTTAGTTTGCAACAGGGTGATTTTCTCAGCAGTAGGCAAGAGGTTATCTGCTTGTTTTTTTCCAGAAACCTCTTTGATTTCCATGTAACATCTGATGACCTGAGTTATATTTCCAGTCATGTTCTATGTTAGCAATTCCAAGGGCTGTGAAAAGAAACACACGCCCCCCTTTTTTTTTTTTCCCCATGTGATTCAGGACAGGAACAGAGTGAGATTTAGGCATACATTTCACAGGGTTTGGTTAAGTTGCTTTATACTCCAGGCTAAGATACCAGTATCTCTCAGTACTCTCTCATTCCCATGCCCACATGTACCTTGTACGCTAATTCACCCACCTCTATTCTCTTTTCCCAGCTCCGTAGCTTGGGAGCAGCAAAAGCAGAAGGAAAAGTGGTTTCCTTTCCCTCAGCTCTATTGGATTGGGTGACTGGCCCATCTTTTCTCCTGGATTTCAGGGAGGAGTAGGACCTGTCAGGATATGTCCTTCTTTATGCTTTTCAGCCACTAGATGTCTCTGATGCTGTAGAAAAAAAAATCAGAAAAAAAGGTATTTGGACCCTGGTAAACAAGAAAAACAAAGTTGGAAGTGGATCATTGTGGAGATTGTCTCTTTGGCCATAGTTCGTTGCTCTTTTCTGTAATAAATAATTCTTACTTAAAAAGGCCAGTCCTCATCTTTATCTCGATAGTCATACTCCTTGCATCTTATTACCAAAACCCCAAAGTTAATGTACTAATTTGTCAAGTATCCTCCTTTCTACTAACTTTCCATCTGGGAAATAGGTAGTCAGTTCTCAGACCTGTGATACTACCTCCACTTTTGAAATGGGAATTGGCTTTTTCAAGGGGTCTGAAAGGCCTGAGAATGTGCACTGGTAGATTTGCTGTTCATAAATCAGCTCATGATACAGCAACCTCAGGGCAAATTCAGAGGACACAGCATTTGAGGGCTAACGTTGATTGCTTCAAGGAATTGCTTTGACAAATCCTATGGGAGAAAGCTCTAGAGGGTAAGGGGACTCAGGAGAGCTACTTGATATTTAAGCACCACTTCCTTTGCCAAGCTCAGGATCAGTGCACCCTGAAGAGCAAGAAATCAGGCAAGGGAAGAAGGAGACCTGCATGGCTGAGCAGGGACCTTCTGAAAAAGCTCAGGTGAAAGAAGGGAGTTTACAATAGGTGGAAGAAGGAGCTGACCGCTTGGGAAGAGTATAAGAATGCTGTCAGAGTATGTAGGGAGGAAACAAGGAAAGCCAAGGCAGCCTTGGAATTGAACCTGGCGAGGGATGTCAAGGCCAATAGGAAGGGTTTCTTTAAGTATATAGGAGGCAAAAGGAAAACTAGGGAAAATGTGGGCCCACTGTTGAACGAGACAGGTGCCGTGGTGACAGATGATGCAGAGAAGGTGGAGTTGCTGAATGCCTTCTTTGCTTCTGTCTTCACTGCTTGGGCCAGCCCTCAGGAGTCCCAGACTTTGCAGGTGACAGAGAAAGTCTGGAGGAAGGAAGACTTTCCCTTGGTTAATGAGGAACAATTTAGAGATCAGTTAGGTAAACTGGATATCCACAAGTCGATGGGGCCTGACGGGATGCACCCACAAGTGCTGAGGGAGCTGAAAGTCATTGCTGGGCCATTCTCCATCATCTTTGAAAGGTTCTGGAGAACAGGTGAGGTGCCTGAGGACTGGAGGAAAGCCAATGTCACTCCAGTCTTCAAAAAGGGCACGAAGGATGACCCGGAAAACTACAGACCGGTCAGCCTGAACTCCATCCCTGGAAAGATGATGGAACAGCTTGTTCTGGGTGTCATCTC
>NW_009647680.1:3701803-3745490 GCF_000708025.1 Charadrius vociferus
AGGGATAGAGTGTACCATCAGCAAGTTTGCTGATGACACAAAACTGGGAGGAGTGGCTGACACGCCAGAAGGCTGTGCTGCCTTACAGCATGACCTGGACAGGCTGGAGAGTTGGGCGGAGAGAAACCTAATGAAATTCAACAAGGGCAAGTGTAGGATCCTGCATCTGGGGAGGAATAACCCCATGCATCAGTAGAGGTTGGGGGCTGACCTCCTGGAGAGCAGCTCTGTGGAGAGGGACCTGGGAGTCCTGGTGGACAACAGGATGACCATGAGCCAGCAATGTGCCCTGGAGGCCAAGAAGGCGAATGGCATCCTGGGGTGCATCAAGAAGAGTGTGACCAGCAGGTCGAGGGAGGTCATCCTCCCCCTCTACTCTGCCCTGGTGAGGCCACATCTGGAGTACTGCATCCAGTTCTGGGCTCCCCTGTTCAAGAAGGACAGGGAACTGCTGGAGAGGGTCCTGCAAAGGGCTACGAAGATGATTAGGGGGCTGGAGCATCTTTCTTATGAGGAAAGGCTGAGGGACTTGGGTCTTCTTAGTCTGGACAAAAGAAGACTGAGGGATGATCTTATTAGTGCTTATAAATACTTAAAGGGAGGAGGCAAGGTAGATGGGAACAATCTTTCTTCAGTGGTGCCCAGTGATAGGACGAGGGGTAATGGACACAAACTTGAACATAGGAAGTTCCATCTGAACATGAGGGGGGACTTCTTTCCTTTGAGGGTGGCAAAGCACTGGCACAGGCTGCCCAGAGAGGTTGCGTATTGCCCCTCTCTGGAGACATTTAAAACCCCCCTGGATGCCATTCTGTGCAACCTGCTGTAGGTGACCCTGCTCTGGCAGGGGGGTTGGACTAGATGATCTCCAGAGGTCCCTTTGAACTCTGACCATTCTGTGTTTCTGTGATTCTGTGATTCAGGAGCAGTAGCACTAGGATCAGCAGCAGCTAATGAACACGTTTCACAGCGTTTTCTCTATCTTTTCTTCCCCACCCCCCCCTCCCTTTACCATTGAGAAAAACCTTGTTGACATACTGTTTGGAAGCAGAGGGGAAAAAAAAAAATAATTGTGAAATCTTAAAAACATTAACAGGATAAGAAATTATTTTTCTGTCCAAGTCCAGTAGCATCCCATAGATGTTAGCACAGTGGTATGGTTGGATATAGAAGCTCCTAAGTGACTTTGAAAGATCTGTCCTTAGATTTTAGGACCTCTGAGAACTGTGTCATTTGCAACCATGATATTGAAGTTATTGCAAAAATTTGTTTTCATGGGACTGAGGCAGACAGACCATGGGTTGAATCAGGTCTATGTAACTTGTGACTAGGCATCAGACAAGATATATAAGGATATTTTATTGAAGGAAGCAATGTTAATCTTAATGGTCTTCCAAATGGGAATTTTGCTTTCTGTCTTTCTTAATAAACTTTATACTTCTGAATAACCTCACTTCAATCTATAGACTAACCTTTTAGAGACAGTTCTACAAAATGTTTCTGGGGATAAACGTTCTTAATTTCTTCTGTAAACTTCCAGTGTTCACAGACTACAGCACCTGAGTGCCAGGCACTGAGAAAAAGTGTACTCTTAGCTATGAACTTGTACGCTTAGTTATGAACTTTATGTGATTATCAATAATAAGCATGTGCATGACATTTTATACAGCACTTTCCTAGCTAACACTTCTGTAGCGTTCAACTTCCAATAGCTATAAATGAGTTCCAGTGGTATTTCCAAAATGCTGATCAAAAGAAAAGTGCATAACCTTAACCTGTTATTCACTTAAACCTCAACCAGCCTCAACAGTGACATCCCAGATTGATGTCAACAGTTCTTCCTATCTTTTACATAATTTACTGTGTACAGTTCTGCCTCTCCCTAGAAGTGGCTATGCCTTCTTTGCTACAGGAGATGTTTACATTGATATTTTCCATTATCCAGTTATTTACACACTTTTAAACTTTTTCTGTAGTTTAACATTTTGCTTTTTGTTCCTTGCTTGGGTCTCCTTTTCTGTTTCCTCAGCCACAGCACAGCTCTTGTAACCAGCATTCATTTTCTCTTGCTATTCATTATTTGGTTGTCTGTGCTTTTTGTCTCTCTCTACTTATATTTATACATAAATTAAGTGTAATGCAGATTCTCTTTGCAAAGGTACTTGGGACCACTTCCTGCCATTTTGATCTGAGCATACTTGTGTCCTTATATTTCATGTTGAATCACAGCTTGGGAAGCATAATGCATCACAAAAGCATTTTGAACTTCACCAAGCAAATGTAAAAACATGGGTTTTTATAGGTTTTGGAAGAAATTATAGGCTACACAGATACTCCCAGCGTTCAAAAGAGGGAATACTATAAAAAATATTGTCTGGTTGTAGGCAGCATAGATGTCTAGTTTTTATGCCTCGCTACTTCTCTTTGAAACAGAGCCAAATTTGGTAGGCCTGGATAACGGAGGACTGAAATCTCTTGAACTGAGACAGTGTAGACATTGACTTGAGTTAGTTGCCAACTTACAAGTGTCTAGTGTAATTGGATATGCTGGGCGGTAGATATGATGCAGGACGTACTTAAGATCTCTGTCCTGGAGTGGCAGATGTTGTCCAAACAGGACATTCCAAAACATCTCAAATGATACTAGACTGTGTGAGTAAACAAGCCCAGCCCAAGACACACAAACTGAGCACTGGAGGCAGGATTAACCTCACACAAATTTAGTCATCTAAAGCTAAAAGTCTAGTCCAAGCTAATCATTCATTAGGGTGGGTTCAGCTACCCAGATACAAAGTGTTTTCTGTGATTTGAGATGATCTAAGATATTCCACCTTGTCTCTCTCTACTGTGCCATAAGAGCACCTGTAGATCCTGTGCCATACCTGCCAGTCCCTTATGGATGTCTTAGATACTCTAGGGTTTCTGAAATGGGATGAAATAGGTATCTGTGGGCAACTGAGTATCTTTCTTAGGCTTCCTTTGTAGACAAGAGAGAGAAAAAAAGATAAAGTGAGCTCCAGAGAGTTATCAGTCTCATTTTACGGAAGATTTCTGAGACAATAGAATGAATTGTTCCATAAAGCTGTCTCCGATTCTCCCATGATATAGACAAAGTATACATAAATATTTTATAATAGGTACCTAAGTTTTAGAATCTAGGTGGAATGAATCTGAAACAACCTGGTATCTCTGGAACCAAAAGTCATCCATTAAATGTTTCTTGATAGGCACCTATTGTATATATTTTGACTGCAATGCCTGATATTTCCAGTCTAAACCCCAACTTGGTTGGCTTTACCTACAGATCAATGACTATACCCTCCCAGTGATCTTCTTTTCCGATATATAGATAAAACACAAATCTAAGTAAAAAGTGCCTTGGAGCATAGCCAGTGAGGAGAGATGGGTGCCTTCAAAGGGCAAGTTGGAATGTCAGCATCTTAGGTGCCTCACATTACATGGGATAAACTGAAGCCAAAAGGGCATAGCTTAAAGATCCAGGGTGCGTATCTTAGAAATTGCTTACCAAGTGATGTCTCCTGGCCCAGCAGAACTCTGGGTAAATCCCGTATGGGGAGAAGTCAAAGTTTCTCTAATACGTCATTTCCACATGATCAGAGGATTGTGGCTGACAACTGGTATGCTTTTAGCTGCACAAGAAGTAGCTACAGTATAGCCAAGTTGAACAGAGCAAATACAAGACAAGATAGCAAGATCTTTGGTCTTCCTTGTGTTGAAGGCAAACTTGTCCCAAAATGGTAAAATGGAGAGCTGTAAAACCGATGTATACAGAATGTGATTGCAGGATATGAAGCAGTAATGACAGCTAGCTCTTTTATAAGTCATTATTACCAAGTGATGTCGAAGTGTTTCAACAGCAGGAGTAAGAACAGTTGTCCTACTCTCCTTTCTACAGATAGCCAAAATGAAACCCAGAGTTCAAAGCCACAAAAGAGGCTGAAGACAGCTCAGCCCACAGTGTGCTGCTGCTGCTGACTTGGCTACCCTGCCTCCTATAATTATTGTGTGATGATGTTAATCCCAATCATCATTTAATAATATGTTTTCTCCTTATTTACGTGGTGGTTTTAGTCAACCGACAGAGATGAACAGTGGTCATTCAGAGAAGCTGAGCAACTTTTTCACTCTGATTCTTGTTCTGTTTTATAAGCAAGTTGCTATAACTACACGTAAGTATCGTTTCCTTTTTTTTTTCTCTGATTAATGTCAAGCACAAGATCAGATTTCTTGGCTTTTCTTTTAATTTAAAGAGAGTGCAATGAGCTAGAAAAGCAGCATGTATTAGAAGAAGCAGATGCAACGGATCCAATCCTATGAACACAATTTTCTAAACATCTGCTATGACTGTAAAGTACTAAAACCAAAAGATGAAGACATTAATGGCTCAGTACACTCAAGAATATGGCTTAGAATCTATACAAAAATTGTGCCAAATACACTTTCACAAAATAAGACTCACCCACTGCACTAGGCCTAGGCCAGGTGTTGTTTTTCCACCAAAAATCTGTAGGGGAAGCAGAAGCAGGGCATAGAACTGACCACATGTTTTTGCTGTATGTGGCATACCTCCAGAAAAAAAATAACTTTTAATTACACTTCTGTAGAGGTAGTACATGATTGGGTAGTAAGCAAGAAACTACAGGTCATAAAGCTACATGACTTGAGACTACCTGGGTTTCAACATCCAGACACTTACATGGAGACTGGGGCATTACATCCAGTGCCTTATGCCATAGTCTGCACTGAGTGAGTAACTGGAGGAAATGTGTGAAGCTATAGGGAAATCATGTTATTTCTCTGTGACTCAGACCAGTTCAGATGAGCTGATTTTGCCACCCAAAGGCACATGTGCGCTTCATGTAAATGATGTACCAATTCTTGGTGGAACTGCCTAGCAAAAAGACATCAGAAGTGGTGGGGAAATGTCCCTTCTGTGTATTTTTCCCTATATCCTGTGTGGGGCTTGGCAAATCCCTTGTCTTTGGCATGTGTTCAGATAAAGAACTAAATTCCTCAATCTAAACTGTCAGACAGGGAGGATGGCAGCCCTGCTCTGTTGTTAATTATGTGCAAGGCAACTTTCCCAGGGCCCACTCCGGTCTCTGTATGTGTTTCTGGTTAGCTATGAAGACCTCTCTAACCACCATTTGTCCATAGTAGATTATAAAAAAGGAAGAACAACACCACAGGGAGATGAAAGATGCAGGAAAGACTGTGCCTGGGATTACATTAAGTGGGTTTGGGTTGCAAATGTATATGAAGCAAAAGGAGGGAGGGACTGGTGACTGCAAAATGGATTATTGTCCTCTAGATTTTAATAAAAAACAGTAACCTTCCTGTAATTTTTGACCATATAATGTAATACTCCCCTTATACACTCCTTACACAACAGTAGAAATATTACCATTCTTCATTAATCTCAGTACAGATTTAGAAGTAATTTCTGTCTGCTGATCTCACTCGGCTGGTTTGTAGGGGTTCATTTGACCAGATGTAGACGTATACATTTGAGCTAGTTGTCTGGGCTTCCTTTGCACTCAGTGCAGAGTAACTGCAAATTGTAGGATATGATTAATTTTGTCCTAAAACCAGTCAGATGGATCTGACTAGCTCTGCTTCTTCCCAGTCACTGTAACAGGAGTTAGTTTGAGGTGACTGGCTCAGATCTTCATGACTGCACTATAAATGTCTGAGGATAGGTGAGTATCGTGGTTTCAGTTAGGATAGAGTTAACTTTTTTACTAGCAACAGGTATAGTGCTATGTTTTGGATTTGAGACGAGAAATAATTTTGATAGCTCACTGGTGTTTTTAGTTGATGTTAAGCACTGAAAGTCTTTTCTACTCTTCACACCACCGCACCAGCGAGTAGGCTGGGAGTACACAAGAAGCTGGGACACAGCAGGGAGAGCTGACTCCAACTGACCAAAGGGATATTCCATACCATATGATGTCGTGCTTAGTATATAAAGAAGGGGAAGAAGAAGGAAGGGGGTGATGTTCCAAGTGATGGTGTTTGTCTTCCCAACTAACTATTACATGCGATAAAGCCCTGCTTTCCTGGAGATGGCTGAACACCTGCCTGCTGATGGGAAGCAGGGAATGAATCTCTTGTTTTGCTTTGCTTTCGTGCCAGGGTTTTGCTCTACCTATTAGACTGCCTTTATCTCAACTCATGAGTTTTTTCTCACTTTTACTTTTCTGATTCTCTCCCCCATCCACACTGAGGGAAGTAAGTGAGAGGCTGCATATTTCTAGCTGCTGGCTGGGGCTAAAACACAACTGTGAGAAGACTACACTTTTTTCTTTCAATCACTATGAGGTCTTTAGTAACAATTTACTTAAAAAGTGCCCCGACTCAATTTTAATATAGTTAGTAGAAAGGAACTGAAATGTCCCCTGAAAGATTGAGTACTGGCAATTTACAGGTGATCCTTCTGAACTGGGAAAATGGCCATATTTCATTTTCTAAAAGAGAAACGTAAATAACTAAATAGTATTTGCTGATGTTATGGTTTGAGCAACCCACAACAGCTTATTTCTGTTTAGACAATTACTCTGTCACCTGATGACCCCTCCTCAGCCAAGAAGTGGAATCAGGAAAAAACAAGGAAACCCGAGGGTAGACATAGAAACAGATCTAATAGCATAAGACTAAATAATTAACATTAGTAATACTAAGGAGCCAATATTGATCTTGATACCAATATAAAATATACAAGGATTATACTCAGCCAATTCTATCAGTAGAAGCTGTGCACTCGCAGCAGGGGACAGAAAATGTTGGGTACTGTGAGAGCTACAGCTTTGGGTGGAAGAGAAAGCCTCAGGGGTCCGACAAAAAGTTGTCAGGATCACAGCCATCATAGAAGAGAGAACTTCACAAAAAAAGTTTCTCATTTATATTGACTTTGACATTCATGGTATGAAATAATCCTGTTGGCCATCTTGGGTCAAGTGCTCAGGTCTTGGTCGTTCTCATCCCTGCACCTGGGGAGCTTGAAAACACTGAGATCTTGAAATCCACATATCATAGCTGGCTATAAAGTAAATATTTTCACAAGTTCAGGTGCTAGAGTCTTCCAAAAGTGCAGCATTAGAAGAGAAATTAGTCCTGTGTTGCTCAAACCAGCATAGATGATCACATCAAAGTAAAATATAAATGGTTTAATATTAACAGACAGGAATTAGAAATTGTTTATTGTGTCTTTTGCCTCTCTTTTTTTTCTGTGCAGAGGGCTCCTTGATGCACCTCTTCTTCTCAATTTTGGCCAGTATGCTTACTTTTTACTTTTTTGCAAGTTTAATTCCTTAGTTAGGAGTGAGTTTGACATAGTATATGACACTATGCATATATCCATAGTACAAAGCATTTTTTTTTTTAATTATTCTGGTGCACTCCCTGAAAGCTGACATACCACAGAGAAAATCCTGACATTTAGTTTAGATGTAAAGTTCACAAGAAGACAAGCAATTTTCATTATTTCTTATAAGGAATTGGTTTTGGTTTTTTTTTCTCCTCAAAAAGAAGAGTGCTAGAGTAAAGGCAGCATTTGCTTATCTAATAAAAATGCATTTTTGCATTTAAAATTCCCTCATTTTTATACAAATATTTTCAAATCACTGCTCATTTCTACTTCTTAAAAACAGTATAATTGGCCCAGGGCCTTGCCTTCCCCTCCAAAATGTTTGTTAAGCTGCAAAGCTGTATGGCAAAGGATTTTCTCTCTTGACCAGGTACAGGCAGCCAGTGGAAGTAAAGTGAAGAGAGATGATGAAGAGGAATGTGACCAGAACTTATTCAAAGCTGTTTTCTAAATAATGGTCCTTGCTTCAAGTGCCTAAATTGCCAGAAGATAAGAAGACTTGATGCAAAAGCTGGAGACAATAGCTTTGGGGAAATGTTGGCAACAACCATTTGTTTCAGGAGATACTCACTTTGCTTTAGGAATGGCTGTGGATTGGGCCTAAGATATTTATTTTATTTTTTTTTTTTATTAGGGAAGATTTACAAGAATGTGTTTCATGATTAAACTTTCTTTTTTTTTCTTGCAAGTCCTGTGGTTTTTTTTCAGAATAATGCATTCTTGTGGTACTAATTTGTTAGGAGCATGCTTTCTCTGTTGCCCAAAATATATGTCTGTAATCAGATGTAAAGGTGAAGAAATGCTGGCCGTTTCCAAGCCCACTTGTGTCCTAAGGCAGCAAGGTGTCTGAAGGCACCCCTGAAAACATTGGGTCAGGACATGAGTGAATATCTACTAAGTCAAATGTAAAAAAAATGTCCTTTATTTAACAAAGCCTAAGTGCATCTAGGAAATGTCTTCAGGGGAAGTTTCCCTTCCATAGCACTCAAAGTTCTCTGTCTTGTTTAGATTAGACCACAAATCCTAATTTCAGTTTGGCTCCAGAAAAATCAGCCTTCATTTTTTCATTGTTTCTTTCAACAGCCTTATATATCATACTAGAGTAACATCTGGAAGCAGCCTTTTTGTGTTTGATTAGCCTTGTAGTTAAATGATAACAAAGGTTGATACCAAAGGCAGCTTTGGAAGAATAAACATAAATGCATATTTTTTTGTCCATCCTCGGGAGATTGTAAGTGATCTCAGTACTTTCGCAGGCTCAAATGAGCCTGCTGGCATTCAGAATGAAGGATCTAAAGATTTTTAAAATTAGTGCTAACATTGTCTCAAATGGCCTGTTCAATAACCTTTAAAAATTAAGCACAAGTTGGGACTGAAGGGAGCTGTAATAAGCGACTTAGTACCTTCATTGTGTTGCACTTCAGACGAGTGATTTCCAGGTGCATTGCTTTATAACTGGATGAGTGCTGAGAGTGCAATCAGTAACAAATTTCAGCTTCTTTCTCTGTGTAACACAGTCGGTAACTAATCGTTTCACAAAATGGAAAGTCTTGCCGAGGAGCGTAAGCCACTGGGAGTGTTAAAGTAACCTTGCAGCTCTGATTAACAGCCTTCCAGATGCTAGATTAATGAGTGGATCTGAAAAGTTTGCATCAGCATAAGCTTCACTCTTGCTAAAATCAGTAAGCTTTGTTGCTAGCACGCTGCAGTAAAGGATGAGTGATGGATCTATAGCATGTGGAAGAGCCTTTTGCAAAAAATCCCCACATAACATCTAGATACCGAAATGTGTGTTTTTTCCCCCCAGCAACAAAGCCTCTCCAGGCTGAGATAAATCCCCTTCTGCTGCTCATTTTGGTCTCAGAAGTGCAATGTGTTGTCCTATTTGTATAGCTGTTTCATTTACGGCTGCATTGTTGAGAATAATCCCACTAAAACAAAAAACTGAGCCAAAGATAATAGATTCTGTTTAGTGGTGGCAAGGAACTCCTTTTGCTCCAACTCCTTCCCTTCACACCTGAAAACACGTCAGTAAAGCAAATTGTTGGCTTTAAAAAGGAAGCAACACACCCTAAACATAGACACTTTGGAAAATGCTGGATAAAAAGTTGCCAGACAAGAATAAGAGGTGACAGCAGTGAAAACTGGGAAGGATTGCATCAAAATCAATCTTGTCCTTTTCTACTTCAACACGCCATAGCAGAGCTCTCACCTGAGCACATGCCAATTTTTTTACTTATTTTTGTGTAGAGGCCAAGTGCATTTTTATACTTAGGGTTGATTAGTTAAAGCCAGTCAATGGCAGCCAAATAATGGGTGATAAGCTTGATTACAGGTGTCATCCCTCTGATGCCATTTCTACACGCTGCCAAGCAAAGAAAACTGTGTGGGAAGTACCCTGATGATCCATTTGTTTTCCTCTGAGCAGCTCGTACAATGGTGTAAAAAGACATTTCACCGTTCCTTTTGAAATTTACGCTCTGTCTCTGGTCAGTTATTTTGTTGGGTCCTTAAATGAACTTTAGCATTGCTGCTTGTGCTAAGGTGCATTTATCTGTCCGCAGAGGCAGTTTTGGCTGTCAGCTCGCACTATATATTTTGCAACACCTGCTGCAAACTTGTTTTATCTTCAACAGTCAACCTATTCCTTTGTGGAAAGGAAAGATTTAACAAAAAATGGCAAAAAAGTATGTTATCGTTACCACAGTGATTTATTTCCCGTTCAAATAGTAGATTTACTGGCAAGCAGATAACAGAATGCTGTCTGTAGGCTAATTTTGATTGGATTCATAAATGTTTGGCTGACATCATTCACACTTTCTTTGCTGAGTAAGATTAAGACCTGTTACTGCTTGCATGTCGTGCTATGAAGTCCTTTAGTTAACCAAGCGAATGGTGCTGGGATGCCAGCACTGCTTTTTTTTTTTTAAGCTTCAGGACAAGCAGTCCATGCTCTTTTTTTCCATGGAGGATGAAAGGAAAGAACATTGCTGAGAGTGAGTGATGAGCTTGGCTTTTGAAGTGTGCATTGACCATTTTGAGGTCAAAGTGACTTCAAATTGAAAACAGCTTGGGAGCACTTCTCTTCCTTCCTAAAGGAGAGAACATACACAGCAACAAGACATCTGATCAACTATGTGAACAACAGAAGAGACTCATAACAGATACAAGGTCGAGGTTCACATTTACAGCAGCTCTTAGCAGCACTGGTCTCCCAAGGCTGCTCTTTCTCCTCTGAGGTTCCCATACATAACTACCTCCGGTGCCCCTGGGAACTCACTGTCCGACGCTTCACTGCAGCTGTGTCTTACAAAGTGTTTGTCCAATCTGCCTTTCCCGAAAGAGCTAGCCTCTTTACAAGTGAAAAATAAGAATAATTCCCTGTTTTGACCTGGATTTTAGGATGCAGCAAGCCCTCTCCCACTCTGTGGTTAGAGGCTAAAGCTCCCCAGGCCTTCGTTGTGAATTTGGTTCCCCTCCTGCGGGTCTGTGTCAGCTTTGTGGCAGCAGAGTTGCACCAGGGTGGAAGGAGGAATGAGAAAATGAGTGTTTCCAATAGCTCACAGGCAGCATTCACAGCTGACACTGATGCTTTGCCATCTGTGTGCTTGGTGTTTACAGTACTGACTGCAGCGAAATTATGATCGAAGAGCAGCTCAGTAACATTTCTGTTGGTCGATTTTGTTCCAGAGTATCTGCCTCTAGGGCCGATTTGTGACTTCACCTGAACAAGTGAAGTCATCTCAGATTCTAATTTTATCTTCTCTTTCAATCAGTAGCTGTAAACGGCACTTTTCAGTCTCAGGAGTACTTTAGCCCTGAAGCCGACAGTAGCCCTCTAACAAATAATGATGTAAATCCAAGTTCAGGGACAGAAATCTTGCATTAAATATAAAATTATTTAGTACAATAATTGAAGGTTGAAAACTCTTGTCAGCTTTTATACATGTCAGACAATTTACCATCTGCAGATTAATCCCCCTGGTCTCCAAAGATACTTACATGTGTAGTTGTGGGAGAGAGTTTGTCTGATGCATTTGCTCTGCATCAACCATTATTTGCTCTTTTCATGTCACTTTTGGATAGATTTATTCAAGTACAAATTAAGAAGGCACCTCTCAACTCTTCCAGCACTGGAAAATTTGCTACAATCAAGCCATTGAGGGAGTTTGCAGGGTTCAGCCTTTATTCACAAACTGTTCAGTTGCTCCCTTTCCAGAACGTACCTGGAACCACTGATTTTAATAAATATGGGAAAACACGCAAGCCAGGCTACTACAAACAAGCAAACAGCTATTTGATAGGGGAAAAACAGATGATGCTTCTGACTGCTGTTAGAAAGATCCCTGTAACCCTTGGCATCTTTGGGGATGACTCACACCTAGAAATTATTTATTGTTTTCTGTTTTGCTGCCAGACCTTGCAGTGCTCCTGTCAGGCTTTGCTGAGCTGGCTTAGAGCCACCCAGAGAATGGAGGAAACACCACAGGGACCTAAACAGTCAGTGGTCTTTGTGCTGGAACAGGGTGGTTTTAAGGAGCTGTTGCCTCTTTAGGCTGGTTCTTGAAGGGTAAAACTGAGATCCTGTCAACCTGGCAAGATAGAGTGGCCCCTAAAGACAGAAGGATTGTTTTGGAAATGGTTGAAATGCTGTTACACATCCTATGAGAAGCAAGTTAACAATATCTGAAGACACAGAAGGGCCTCTGTGCCTGCTGAGGGAAAGTTCTCAAGTAATTTTTTGCTGTGTCCACATTAACCACAAATTCAAGATATACAGCAAAGCAATGGGAATCAATTTTTCTCAGGTATCTGTGGATAGACCTTGATAGCTGTGTGCAATCCTAGTAAAACTAGCCAGTATCTATTAATTGAAGCCATTTTTTCAGGGAAAAAAAAAAAAAAAAAGATGAATCTTTGTCAACACTAAAATATTTTTCTCAGTTGTCTCAGTTTTAGCAGCTTCAGATGTAAAAAGCAGCAAAGGCCGTTCAGGGAATGCTAAATCACTTGATTCAAGATGAAGTGTTCTGCTTCAGACTTCCACTCTCATCCCAAAAGAAGCTTGAATCTGAAATGAAACATTTCATTTCAGGATTGAATGAGCTCCTGAGTTTTGAAAAAATGAAATTCAGACAGATAAGAATATAAATGTAAATGTAAATATAAATATAGATATAAGCATAAGCACAAACATAAGCATAAACATAAACATAAATTTGGCAACAGTCAGTGATTTGCATGCAGTTGCACAACAAACTTCCTTATGGAAATAAATTCTTCCCTTTTATGAAGGTATGTGGGTCATCTGATTCACTTGCCTTCTCTGGCCTCTGGATGTTGTTGTTCCAAAAAAAAGCTGTGCTCAGTTACCTGCGACTTAAGGGGTGATAGTGAGGTTTGTTTGCTTTGGCAGTGAACCTGTCATAAGAAGTTTCTTTCTTGCTGCTGGTTCTTACATCATGACCCAGTTCACTGCTATCTCAATGGTGCTGTTATAACTGTCGGTGGGATTGTGATTTGTTTACTGCCTGTCCTCTCTACAGACTTATGGTGATGAAGGACAGTGGAAGGGGAACACCAAGGCTAGCATGCTGGATAATTTAACTATGTGATCCAATAGGAAATACACAAAAGAAAGTGCATGAAATTAGATTTCTAAGCCAGGCATTGGGGTTTTTTTTGTTTTGTTTTGGTTTGGTTTTTTTTAAGTGAAATATAAAATGTTTTACATGTTGCTATGTATAGTTGAGTTGCAGAGCCTAAAATTGTTCCTTGACTTAGGAGCCTAAGTCATGTATTGGTAATGGGCAGCTGAAGTTCTGTCTTCTGTAACTGCTGAGTGTCTGGTAGATTGCTGCTACACAGAGCCGTGTAATAACCTTGCACGGAGGTAACTGTGCATGAAGTGGATCTAGTAGGGGGGTGGAACAGGAGACAATGTTTTTTTCTTCACCCCTCTGTTGAAGCTGAATGACCATGTAGCCATCAATGTAAAATTCATGGGCCCAGAGCAGGAGCTGGAGCTGGAGAAGGATCCTGTACTCCACTGGTCAGTGCAACTGCCTGGTCCCTTTCTCCAAGACTGCACATTCATCTTACATTAGACAAAGTAGAATTAGCTGAGGGAGAAGTCTTTGCCCACAGGCGTGGAAATGTTCTTTTCAATTCTGTTCTGCCACCTAAATAAATAAATTTTGTAAGAGAAAAGAAGGAAAATAGGAATTGGTGAAGGAAAATAGGCCAGTGCCAGGGCTGGGAGTACAGCCCAAATATTCCAATTCCTGGATCATTGATTTGCTCACTAATCTGTGCTGTTTTTTTTCTCTCTATAACCAGACTCATTCATGTTAAACTGACCCCAGTCCAGAGCTGAGATAGATAGAAATCTCACTAGTCATGGTTTACATCCATTTAGGTAGCTTTAACATCAGTGGGTACAAAGTGTATCTGAACATCCATCTTGCCCTTATCTCTTTTTGGCAGATATCCACAATGAAAGATTCTGGGCTGATGGTTAAATTATTAAGAGATTTTATTCTGAGATCCTTGATATATTATTCAAAGACAGACATGTGCCTGGGGTTTATGTATCAGAACAGTTGATTTTCTTTCTCAAATTATACAGTGGTATTTCAGGTTCCTAGAGCCAGAAGCCAAAGAACAACCCTGTCCAACCTTATAATCACTTTGAAAGCTTAAATATTGGATGAACACATTTTGGAAATGGCTAAAACCTATATTAATTTTATATAATTTCAGACAAGGGGGAATTGCAGGCATAAATGACTGAGTGACATTTCTGAGAGAGCTCCTTTCAGCCATAGATCCCGGAACACACCTTGCAAAATCCACTCCTCACCATTAACCAGCTCGTGGAGGGAGAAAAGAGACATGCAAACAAAAAGGTTTTCTTGACAGTCTTCATGATATTCCTCTTGCTTTCCAGATACTCCCCTTTTTATTTCCCTGTTGGCACAACAGATTTCAAAAATTTCAAAGTTCATGCTGGAGTTAATACTAGTGAAAGCACTACTAATTGGTGCAGATGTCACTGGGGCCTGTGATGGGAATGCATCCAACAGCAGCTCTGTTGGAGCTGGGAAGGAAATAAAGATCTTACAAATGTGATTAGTCAAGCCTTCAGTGATACAGACCCCAGAGACCCCAGGATTTGGGAGACAGTTTCCCAAGGGAATGACTCTATGCTTCTTCTTTTAGTAGAATAACAAAAAGAAACACCTCTTGTTGAGTCTACAGTTATCTGTCTTCTCTTGGATTGCAGATTTTACTGCAGGACATATGCAGTGAAGAAGCCGAACCTTGAAATGCAGCAGTCTGTAACCAAGGCACCAATGTTATGCAAGCAGTGTCTCCTCCATTGCAGGGAAAGGTAGCATGTAATATGCAATTATTCACCTGGAAGAAAAACAAGCCACTGGGGCTATCTTCATTACTACTGTTGTGAAGAGGACACGGGATTTTTGTTGTGCATGAAAGATCATTAGCTGTGTTTTATGGCTCATCTTGAGCAGAGCATCTAGCATTGAACAACTTGGTATGGTGTTTCAGTGATGATTCATGAAGAGTATTTTCAATACTAATTCTGTTTGCTGCAATTCCTGTGATCCACAGCAGTCACCCATTCAAATATTGAACAGGATTGCTTTGTTTGAAGACGTATTGAAAACAAAACTTATGGGACTATGTTGCTGTCTCTCCGTAGAATCATAGAATCGTTTAGGTTGGAAGGGATCTTCAAGATCATCAAGTCCAACCATCAACATAACACTGCTAAAAAACCCCACTAAACCATGTATCTAAGCACCATGTCTACCCATCTATTAAATAGCTCCAGGGATGGTGACTCCACCACTTCTCTGGGCAGCATGTTCCAGTGCTTGACAACCCTTTCTGTGAAGAACTTTTTCCTAAGTTACAATCTAAACCTCCCCTGGCGTAACTTCAGGCCATTTCCTCTTGTCCTATCGTTTGTTACTAGTGAGCAACCAAATAATGTTCATCTCACTTCAGATTTCTAAAATGTAGGCGTCTGGTCTAAACTACCTGTATATCTTCTTGCTGTACTCAAAGGAGAGAGAGGTATCTCCCCGTAGTTATTCATCCCACAAATTTTCCATGCTTATCTGCGGAAAAGCTGAATTTTCCTATAAAAGTGTCTGTCACTTTCCATTGACGGTAGTCTGATCACCTATTACTACCTTGAGTTATCATCACTGAATTGTTGATGCCTAAAGTAAAATAATCCATGTGTTATCCTAAATATTGAATTTTCAAAGCATGCTATGGAATTTTTGAATTCTTGTTTCCCTGAGGGCACAAGACAGAAATTCTCTTTCTGCTGTCTGCTTCCAAAAATTCTCAGGCCTTTTGTTTTCAGTTCATTGCTCTGAAAAACAGCTTCAGAATTAGTTTATCCATACTCAGGTCGGAGATTTGAGATTCCACTGTGATGGGTGCAGTATAACAACACAAGCGGAGCATAAAAAATTAATTCCTTTAATGCGGTGGGGTGGCTTGACACTGACTTGCAGAATTTATCAGGAATTTTGACAGCTTTCAGTAGGACCAGAATTTCCATTTCCTGTTCCTATTTCTGACAAAGTGTCAGATCTGGGACAAAAATTAAATACATAAAACTATAGCTAGAGGGGGACAAGGAAAGGACCTAACAGCAGGTGCTAGTTTGGCTTGCAGTGTGATTACAGTGTTTATGCCATTCACACTTATAGACTGATCATTACTCCTTTGTTCCTGGAAAACATGGGCCATGTCTCCAATATCAAGTAACTCCAACATTCACACATGGGTCACGGTTCAGCGATAGTTAATACTGCCTGGAAGTCATTTAACTCCTGGGCTTTTTTCTGAATTTTCCCTAAAACAAAACCTGGTCTCAAGTCTATATAAGAGCCAGACCTAGACTGGATCTCACAGATGTTGCAGTTTTTGCAGCAGTGTCTGGCCTCTGCTTCTATGAGATCTTATGGAGCTTCTGGGCAGTGGGGTGGATTGAGAACTGGCTGACAGATAGAGATCAGAGGGTTGTGGTTAGTGGTACAGAGTCAGTAATGAGTGGTGTTTCCGAGGGGTCAGTTCTGGGTCCAGTCCTGTTCAATATAGTCATCAATGACCTGGATGGAGGGATAGAGTGTACCATCAGCAAGTTTGCTGATGACACAAAACTGGGAGGAGTGGCTGACACGCCAGAAGGCTGTGCTGCCTTACAGCATGACCTGGACAGGCTGGAGAGTTGGGCGGAGAGAAACCTAATGACATTCAACAAGGGCAAGTGTAGGGTCCTGCATCTGGGAAGGAATAACCCCATGCATCAGTACAGGTTGGGGGCTGACCTCCTGGAGAGCAGCTCTGTAGAAAGAGACCTGGGAGTCCTGGTGGACAACAAGATGACCATGAGCCAGCAATGTGCCCTGGTGGCCAAGAAGGCGAATGGCATCCTGGGGTGCATCAAGAAGAGTGTGACCAGCAGGTCGAGGGAGGTCATCCTCCCCCTCTACTCTGCCCTGGTGAGGCCACATCTGGAGTACTGTGTCCAGTTCTGGGCTCCCCTGTTCAAGAAGGACAGGGAACTGCTGGAGAGGGTCCTGCAAAGGGCTACGAAGATGATTAGGGGGCTGGAGCATCTTTCTTATGAGGAAAGGTTGAGGGACTTGGGTCTTTTTAGTCTGGACAAAAGAAGACTGAGGGGTGATCTTATTAATGCTTATAAATACTTAAAGGGAGGATGCCAGGGGGATGGGAACAGTCTTTTTTCAGTGGTGCCCAGTGATAGGACGAGGGGTAATGGACACAAACTTGAACATAGGAAGTTCCATCTGAACATGAGGAGGAACTTCTTTCCTTCGAGGGTGGCAGAGCACTGGCACAGGCTGCCCAGAGAGGTTGTGGAGTCTCCTTCTCTGGAGATATTCAAAACCCACCTGGATGCTCTCCTGTGCAATCTGCTGTAGGTGACCCTGCTCTGGCGGGGGGGGGGTTGGACTAGATGATCTCCAGAGGTCCCTTTGAACCCTGACCATTTTGTGATTCTGCAAATGAGAAGGGTCCCAGACTCTTCTCAACACTGAGTACTGACAGGACAAAAGGCAGTGGGCACATTTAAAAAATAGGAATCTTGATCTGGACACAAGAAAACACACTTTTACTTGTGAGTGTGGTCAAACACTGGAACAAGTTGCCCAGAGAAGTTGTGGAGTCTCCATCTGTGGAAGTAATCAGAATATGACTGGACATGATCCTGGGACACCTGGTGTAGTTGACCCTTCTTGGGCAGGGATTTGGACTAGAAGAGGAGAGATGAGAGTCCCTTCCAGCCTAAATTATTTTGTTACTCTTTCGAGAGGTGGTTTGCTCCAGGGACCCCTCTTGCAAGCCACATGACTGAAACTATGTTGTGTGTTGGCTCTGTGCCCTGTAGTGTCTTCTGATATTACTCAAGCATGGCTTATGTTCCCAAGCACTTCCACAATCTCCTCAGGGCATATAATAATCCTTGATTTCATGCTGTAAATATATCAATCCATCAGGTTGTGACATTGTTCTTTCTTCATTCTGAGAACCTTCAACTGAATCCACCTGCAAAGTAATAACTATTTTTATAACATAGGACTTAAACAAAATTCACTGCTGTGGCATACATGGACTGTTCACTTGCATTGGTCATGTGTTATGAGCGACATGAACATACTTATTCTGTACTACTTGGCCTGCAATATGGGATTTGTTTACTCGAGCAGCAATATCTTTTGTTGTGGATATAGCCTTACTTGACCAAGTAACATGCAGCAAACAAGAAGGAAGCATCCTATTTTACTTTTTAATCTCTAGGAGTGGCTAGGCAGCAGGGAGCATAGCACACTTGAGAGCTGAATCCTGTTTTACTGGGGATATTTCCTGCATGAAACTTAAGGTTCCTTCTGGACTGAAGAAAAAATATTTTGGAGTACAATGAAATGATGTTTTTCAGTTTCAGATTTGCAGAAGTGTGGACTAATTCCAAGGGAGCTATGAAAAAATAGCTAAAGAAAGTACTGTCAGACAGCACAAATTTGCTATCCTGGAAAATTCTGAGAGTTTTACAAAGTAGGGAAAAAAGGTTGAAAGGCACTACTCTACAGACAGAAGTGTGAGTCCATGTTCTTTCCATCATGAGGTGTATAAAAGTCTCTTTGTTCTAGAATGGACGTGGTACAGGTGTGTAGTGAGGCATAAGTGATTCTCCAAACAGAGTTCACATTCTCAGTTTGCAAACAAGCCTTCAGCTGGCTCAAATAAGATATTAGCCCTCGTACGTGGCAACTCAGAGCTCCACAGTATGAGTGCAAATCCAGAGGAAGTTTCTCTAGAAAGCAGCACTGGGAAAAAGATGGATTTATTCTAGTGTGGGAGCAACATCAACGTTCAGACTGACTTGGAACTATGGAGTACAATTATACCACTAGCATCTCTTGTCCCCTTTCAACAGTGATAAAATTCATGCAAAAATAAATTATATATGAGAGATGAGTAGCCCAGGTGTTCTTAGCAAATGCTGCCATGAAAATTAAATAAAATAAAAGCCCTTTTTAGGGGGATCTGAACGAGCAATCTTCCATGTTTCATACTGAAGCCACTTGCCCACCATCACGACCTCACTACAGATGAGGAAAGAGACATTTTGAGGGCTCTTGAGCTTTATGAATGATCGCAGTGAATCAGCACAGAGTGATTTAACACAGGTGTTCTGTAATTGGGCTGCACAGGAAAAATCCCCAGTTCATTCAGCGATTCTCAATGTCACCTTTCCATTGGGGAGTTCAAGTGTAAAGTCCGCCGACTGGCATGTGAATAAAACAGCTAAATGTGGTAAATATACACAACCTCACTATTTCCCCTCCTTTACATTTTTATAGGCTTATTTGTTAGAGGTACTTATTTTTATTTCAATAAAAAGCATTTAACGGGTGGAATACCTTAAAAAGCCCCAACTAGTTCTGAAAAAGTTACTACTGAAGCACTTCTGATTGCCACGTTCATTCTGAAATGGTGCTGCCCCTTCACTTGTGCCCTGTGGCAATTCTCAGCACCTCGTCAAGCATCATTAAAATCTTATATGATTTCTACTATTGAAATTCTAAGATCAGTTTGAGGGAGAATAAAAAAAAAAACAAAACCCAAAAAACAAATCAAAACAGGAAAAACAGAAGGGAGAAAAATGCATCAAGATGCATGAAAAACAGATGAATACATCCATCAGAGAGACAAATACATTCTCCTGGAGTGTTTGCTGTATGGGATATTTTTGACTGTCAGAGCTGAGCAGAGATTGGGTTTTTCACAGATTCAGAGTGAAAACCAAAAGCAATGTAATGAATTAAATCTGGAAACAAAGTGGAACACTTGTGCTCTGCACCGCCTGGGAGAAACCCAGAGCACTTTCCACTGGAGTTTCTTTAGCCTCTTTCAGTCCTAACATTAAAATGTGACTGTTCTTACATACTTTCAGTAATTAGAACATATTGTTTTTGTGCCAAGAGAGACAGGGCTCTGTGAAAAACATTTCCCCTGAAGAATATTTCTTAGCTCCTTTTCAGCCTCAGCTCTTTATATGTCACGTTGCCAAAGCTATAGAGAACTAAAGCTCCCTGTTAATACATCAGTCCCTCAGTGTTTCCTATGCTTGGAATACAATTTTCCTTTGTTGAATTTTCCCCTCAAAGCAATCAAAGTTCCAGGTAAATTAAGTCTCATAGCAGTGAGGTGCATGCTGTTACTTCAAAAATGACAAATTGAAATTGTTAAGCCCGGTAGTTCTTTACTGCTGAGAAGAACCTGGTCCAAAGACCCTGCCACGCTGAAAAAGCAGTTTCCAGCTTACATCCAAGCTCTGCAAGCCCTGGCTTCTAGCCACAAAGGTAGTTCCAGCCCTCCAAATGACAGGCTTGCCTGCTCCAGTGTGCCTGCCAGAGTACCAGCCCGGGGGTATGCTCAGATACATGAGATCGTAGAATCATAGAATGGTTTAGGTTGGAAAGGACCTTAAAGATCATATAGTCCTACCCTCCCTGCTATAGGCAGGGACACCTCCCACTAGAACAGGTTGCTCAAAGCCCCATCCAGCCTGGCCTTGAACACCTCCAGGGATGGGGCCTGCACAGCTTCTCTGGGTAACCTCTGCCAGTGCCTCACCACCCTCAGAGAGAAAAATTCTTCCTAGTATCTAATCTAAATCTACCTTTTTCCAGTTTAAAGCCATTCCCCCTTGTCTTATCACTAGAATATCCTTGTAAATCCTTGTAAATAGTCCCTTTCCAGCTTTCTTGTAGGCAACCTTCAGACGCTGAAAAGCTGCTATAAAGTCTTCCTGGGGTCTTCTCTTCCCTTCTCCAGGCTGAACAGCGCCAACTCTCTCAGCCTGTCCCCACAAGAAAGGTGTTCCACCCCTCTGATCATCTTTGTGTCCTTCCTCTGGATCTGCTCCAATAGGTCGATGTCCTTCTTATGTTGGGGGCTCCAGAGCTGGATGCAATATTCCAGGTGGGGTCTCACGAGAGTGGAGTAGAGGGGCAGAATCACCTCTCTTGACCTGCTGGCTACGCTTCTTTCGATGCAGCCCAGAATATGGTTGGCTTTCTGGGGTGCAAGTGCACATTGCCAGCTCATGTTGAGCTTCTCCTCAACCAACACCGCCAAGCATCTCAGTGCTCTGGAGCGTGCACTCTGGCCGTAGTGAATTCATGCAGGCATGTTTTCTGATTGAATGAAGTTAGCCTCAGTGTATAGGTTATAAATTGTCAAAGTCACAGTGGGTCCCAGGGCAGAATATTAACTTATTTTCCATTTCCTATTGTAGTAAATGATATGTTCACCCCCTTTGACAAGTAATCAGGCAACATTCACAGCATCCTTGTGATGGCTTTTTGACATTCACTGTGATCGTGGTACACTTGTGACTAAAACTGGGATTTCTACCCTATCTCTAATTGTTGGGCTCATTAGGAAGAAAAGCTGCTGAGAGTTAAAGTAGATATTTTACCTGTTGTAGTGCTAAACCAGTTGATAGGAAGGTGTGTTGGAAGGAGTTAGACCTGCACAGTATCCTGGTCTCTAAATCAGAGACATGGATTCGACAGATGGACCACTCGGTGGATAAGGAACTGGATGGACGGTCGCACTCAAAGACTTGTGGTCAATGGCTTGATGTCCAAGAGGAGACCAGTGGTGTTCCTCAGGGGTCGGTACTGGGACCGGTGCTGTTCAACATCTTTGTTGGTGACATGGACAGTGGGACTGAGTGCACCCTCAGCAAGTTTGACGATGATAACAAGCTGTGTGGTGAGATAGACATGCTGGAGGGGAGGGATGCCATCCAGAGGGACCTGGACAGGCTGGAGAGGTGGGCCCAAACCAACCTCATGCAGTTCAACAAGGCCAAGTGCAAGGTCCTACATCTGGGTCGGGGCAATCCCAAGCACAAATACAGGCTCGGCAGGGAATGGCTGGAGAGCAACCCTGAGGAGAAGGACCTGGGTGGGCTGATTGATGAGAAGCTCAACATGAGCCAGCAATGTGCGATCACAGCCCAGAAGGCCAACCGTATCCTGGGCTGCATCAAAAGAAGTGTGGCCAGCAGGTCAAGGGAGGTGATTCTGCCCCTCTACCCTGCTCTGGTGAGACCCCACCTGGAGTACTGCATCCAACTCTGGAGTCCTCAACATAAGAAAGACATGGACCTATTGGAGAGGGTCCAGAGGACGGACACAAAGATGATCAGAGGAGTGGAACACATTTCCTGTGAGGAAAAGCTGAGAGAGTTGGGGTTGTTCAGTCTTGAGAAGAGAAGGCTCTGGGGAGACCTTATTGCGGCCTTCCAGTACCTAAAGGGGGCCTACAGGAAAGCAGGGGAAGGTCTTTTTACAAGGCCATGTAGTGATAAGACGAGGGGGAATGGCTTTAAACTGGAAAAAGGTAGATTTAGATTAGATACTAGGAAGAATTTTTCTCTCTGAGGGTGGTGAGACACTGGCACAGGTTACCCAGAGAAGCTGTGCAGGCCCCATCCCTGGAGGTGTTCAAGGCCAGGCTGGATGGGGCTTTGAGCAACCTGGTCTAGTGGAAGGGGTCCCTGCCCATTGCAGGGGGGCTGGGACTAGATGATATTTAAGGTCCCTTCCTATCTAAACCATTCTATGATTCTATGATAACTTGTGCAAGTGTTAAATTGATCCTGGCCAATATTGTGCAATGGACTGTGCTAAGATTTTATCTTTGGACTTGAATTATCTGTGGATAATCATGTGCAAAGGCTGGAGTTTATGCACAGGTCCTATTTAGTTTATTAATATGGATACAGATTCAGACACCATCTTATCCCACTGTGCAAGAATGTTTATGTGAAAGACAGGCAACACTGCTAAAATGTGAGTTTATTTGCATTTAATACAGTGATTAAATAAATGACTTTGTTTAGTTTCCATGGAATGGTTAGACAACAATGGGATTTGTTTATGCAGTAACAGACACATTTTTAAAATTCTCCTTCCCAAAGAAAAGGTTTAGTTTATTTTTGTCTTCAGAGCAGAAAGGAAGAAGAGACAAGTGAATGTAGAGATATGGGAAGCCTCTTTTCAAAACTGCCAGAAATGCATATCTATAACTTGTGAAATCCATACATTTAAACAGATGAACATATGCTTTGCTTTCATGCAATACAGAGAAGACACAAAACAGTCTTTCTACAACTTAGTGTGAGAAGTAGAGAGGATTGCAGTAAGAATGGTATATTAACACCTTAAAATTCTTAGACAAAGCAAAGATTTGACCTGATCTCTTCCCTTCACCTTGCACACACAAAAAACAGCTTTTGAAAAGCTCCTTTTGTCTCCTCAATTTTATTTATCCCAGAGAAAAAAATCTTAGTGCAGCTGTAAAGAACACTACAAGATACAGACTCCAGAAAAGGGATTTGGGATGTTCAGGGGTCATTAGAAAAATAGCAGAGAACCTTAACTCACCTGTCAAGTTCAGGCGCAATATACTTTATTTTCCATCCGCCACCAGCTGGCTGGTGCAGACATCTCAGACTCTCCAGAATCTGCACTCCTTCACTAGCTATTTCAGTGCTGCATGCTAGGATCAAGGTTTATCAAAATAAATCACATTTGGAAATCCAATTCACTGAAGTTTGCAGGTGTTTGGTACTGGAGCTTTGGGATGAATTTCTATTGAGATACACAAACGTTTGCATCTGGATTAGCATTCCTACATATTCCCGTAAAGCTTGGGGCCCTCAACAGTAGGAAGAGATTGCAATGAAATTCTCAAAAATCTTTCAGAAAGCCTTTCCACTTACCATATTTCTATGATAAATACGGGGAGAAGAGTTTAAGAACAGAGATACAGAAAAAGATCAAATCCCCTGAGGTATTTATCAGGGAGTTAGCACGCATAGCTAGTAATGACAGGAAGTAGCTTACAGTGTGTTACCTGAATCCTCCCCATGTATAGGGTTAGGCCCTCAACTGACCCAAGGTCTCAAAAAGCAATCTACCTCACTTTAGTTAATCCTGTAAGCAACTACATTTATGAAGATTCTCCCTACTTATTCCGAAATTTCTAACTTCAGCTGCCCACTGAAATGCAGGAGTGCCTGCCCTGGGGAGAAAGGTGAAAGTTTATATCCCTTCTATAAGCCTCCAAATTTTTCTTGCTTGCTGTTTTTCTGAGTTCACTGGGGTCATGCAGGTAGGCCAAATTCATCCTATAGATGAATAGGAACACTGTAATCTGGGGTATCCCGTGGCATTAGAGAACACTATGATCTATTGAGCAATCTGAGTTCAGTCCTGTCAGGTTGAACGGAGCTGAAATTACCGAACCTCTTGTTTCTCTTTTAACTATCTGGTTATCATGGAAAAGGACTTGGCAGAATGGGAGTAGATTCCCACTGTTTCTTATGTTTATGGCAGAAGAGAAAAACCCCTAACTTAGGTAAACTCAATGCTCTTCAGAAGTGTCTAAATTCCCTATTTACTCAGACAAATACCTTAGACATCCATTACTGTATGGGAAGAGTTGACCATGGCAGTGCCAGTCTCTTGCTGTCAGTTAAAGCAATATGTTTCAACTTGACATCTATATTTTAGGCAGTTAACATGAAATAAGATGAATAATATCCCAGGATGAATAAAATCCCAGGAAACCATGACTAAATAATCCCTCTTACCGTGATACAGTTACACGTTGGGGCTGAATGATTTGCAAAAGCAGTACTAATTCCACAACCTCCTAACTTTTAAGTGTTTGAATTCACAGTCCTAACATTTTTAATATGTATATTGCATATATAGAGATAGCGCCTCAGTTTCCCTTAGAAAAAGTCACGTTACTGTGGCACGCTGCTGAGGAGACAAATGAGTGCTTGGAAAGCTCTTGCTCAGCTCCTGCAGGAGGGCCGTGCTCAGTGTGTGGAACATCTAATGGCAGGAAGAAGCTGGGAGCGGTGGGAACATGTTCAGCGGAGTCACAATCTGTGGAGAATGAGTCTGCCAAACTGAAACAAAATCCAAACTGGAAATTTTTCAGAGGCAGAAACTCTTGGGAAGTCTGCTTTTTTTTTTTTTTTTTTTGTTTCCTGCTTTTCCTTTTCAGTAGAAGCAGCAATATGTGTATCTCTGATATTGGGCCTTTTCCCCTCCCCTTCCTGCAAAATTTCAGGTTCTTGATGCATTAAGTCTAAATTCTAGAATTTAGTGAAGTTGTCACAGGATAATTGCAGTTCTTTTTCTTTTAAGCATGGGGAAAATATACTTCCTACTTGGATATAGCTTAACTGTTTTAGTTAAAAATTCAAACTTATTTAACCTGTGGCAGAACCTCAGTATGGAGATTTAAGCCTGTGGTGTTAAAATTTGGCAGTTAGAAGTCAATGAAGCAGTCTCATGATGGAAAGTGTGAAAGAAGTTTAATTCTAGACATAGTTGCCTGTGCTGCTTAATATCCAGCTTTGTTCTCCAATTATAAAGCACAGAGAGATGGAGTGATACGGTCTGCAGGGTGACTCGCTGTCTAAAGCCCTGTACACGGTCCTGGTTTTTTGTTTTTCACTTTTCCATGACATGAAAAATTAACATTTGAAGTTACTTACACCGAAGAAACTCAGTTTCCTGACCAAATATCAGCCACACACTCCCATGTTTTGTCCTTTTTTCCCTATGTCCTGCATTTTTTGTGTTGGCAGTTGTCAAGAACAAGCAGTACATCAAAAGAGAAAACTAAACATAATTAAGATTGCTCAGACTGATCTAAGTAAAAATACAGTCCCCTTTTATTTTATCATGGCTCTTAATAAAATACCATGAAGACTTTTAGTACTGTAAGTAGAATCAGAATGAAAAATAGCCAGACTTGTGTTCCAGCAGTATCTTACCTTGTTGTTAGAGAAGAGTCTGCTCCTCCTGCCAAAACAGACATCACACCTAAGAAGATATATGAGTTCATCTGTTTTACAGGCTACTCTTCTAGGAAATTCAGCTGAGATGGCTTTGTGGAATAAATTGTTGTGCATGCAGAATTCACAGACAAATGCTGATTCTTCACAGATGTGTTCAAAAACATCTGGTCTCACTGTCAGAAATACCTACCACTTACAGCTTGCTGTTAACAAGAGCTGAGGATGTTTAAGCTTTTAACTCAAGGCATTTGAAAACAAGCTTTGGTTTATCTGAAGGCATGCAGAAAAGATATAAAATGAGAATGTGCTACTGACTCTTCCTTAGTAAATGCTTTTCCATGCATGGGAGGGATCGCAGTAGCATTGGTGAATAGCCAGGGAAGGACCTAACACTGTAAGAAAGGTATTACTGACAGATAAAGCTAGAAATCAAAACATAGAGAGCTGTCTTTAGGAGCAATTCTCAGTAATATCCAGTTAGCAGAATCATATAAATGTGGTGGACAACTTAATCTTTGCCAAGGAACTTTAAAGATTAAATTAGGGCAATCTTGCCCTAATTTAAAAAGGAGAGGCTACACTGGAAGACTCTCTTGGTCTTTTGGCAACTCCAGTCCTGTCTGTAATTGCTGTGAAGGTTTGTCAATTTGCCAAATCTGTTAATCAGTCATTTTACTGTAGGGACTGCAATTGTAGGGTTTGTTTTAAAACAAATACATAAATAAATATAAATGTAGGACAGCAGCTATATGACTTGTGTTCCAAATTGTCTTGTCTGAAACATGTTTCTGGTGTAAAAAAGTTTGATCCTCTTTAAAGTCTATAAATATTCAGGGAGAATCCAGTGTGTTAGGTACAAATAACTCAGACATCAAGTTCCCTTGGCAACGAGAAAGCTCACAGAGTTTGTATGTTCACTTTAAAATCACACAAGGTACCAGGGAAGAGCAGCGGGGATTGGAGCATTTTGAGGGGCTACAAAGAAGATGATGTCTTAAGTACTTTTCTGCCTGCTCTGTCCCACGATGCCAGGGCTTAGCTGTTGGCAGTGAAATGAGAGGCACACACTTGCTAAGCCAGGCTAGATAACTGAAAGGAGCAAAGCAACATTCGGAACTAAATACAGCAATTGCTGCAGTGTCTACTGGGAATTTGGGTTCAACATAAGGTTCAAAATGCTGAGTATACTTCACATTTCTGGTCTCAGTTTTGTCCCTTTATCACCTGTTTTTCACTCTTCTTATCAAACAAACATGGGTTCAATGTCTCATCTTCTCAGCTTTCAACGGATGGCTGGCCTGTTTTAACAGTAATTCAGTGTTTTCTTTTCCCCTGGAGTCAGTTTTATCAGGCCTTCCAGATACCAAGTAACAACCTGCTAATTTTTCTGCATCTTGAAACAGAGCATTGGGTGTTGGTGCAATTGACCCAAAATATGGAATCTAGTGGGTGTTTTGATTTTCTTGATGATCTATGACCTGTGGTGTAGACACATGGAGGGTCTGGGTTTTTTCTTTACATTTTAATTATAGGCTGTATGATTTATTCATTCATCAGCAACTCTCTGCAGCATAGCAACACTTAATTGAATTTTACTGTTATTATCAAGATCCTTTGACTTTTTCTATCACTATAATAAAAGTATCAATCAATTTATCACCACAATGATCTTCTGGAGTAGTTTGTTTTTTCAACTAAATTCTACAGAAAGGAACAAATAGTTCCACAAATGTGCATAGGTTTTTAACTCTTACATAGGCATCTAACTCCTCCTGAAGGGAGGAAGGCAAGAAGAGTTAGACACTTAAATGCCATTCAGGATCTTTGGTTAGATAGCTTGTCTGTGGTTGCACAAGAAAGCTGTGGCAGAACCGACTCCTGAGCCGTCATATACATAGAGCCTTGCCCATTAGGCCGTCATTTGGTGACTGGTTTTGGTAGAATCATACAATTGATTCAGGTTGGAAGAGACTTTAGGAGATCTCTTGGTCAAGCTTCTGCTCAATGTAGAGTAGGTTGCTCAGGACCTTGTCCAGCCACGTCCTGAAAACCAGTAAGGATGGCACTTTTCTGGGAAACCTCTTCCAATGATAGTTTCCCTCAAAGCCTTCTCAGCTCCAAGTTGACCAAGACCAGCTCCCCCAGCCTCTCCTCACAGGGGAAGTGCTCCGGTACCACCATCTCAGTGGCCTCCCCTGAATTCCCTCCAGTTTGCAAGCATCTTTCTTGTACTGGAGAGCTGAAAACTGCATGGAGTATTCTGGATGCAGCATAACAAGTGCTGAATAAAAAAGGAATCATCACTTCGCTCAGTCTACTGGCTACCCTCATACTAATGCAGTCCAGCGTGTTGCTACCTTTCACAGCCCACAGGGCGTGCTCCTGGCTCATGTTTAGCCTAGGGTCCATTAGGACCCTCGGGCCATTTTCAGCACAGATGCTAGCTAGTCCTCAAAGTTTTTAAAAGTGATAGTCATTTAAAAATGATCCCTGAGGGCACAGAGACCCATCCAGAGAGTCTTCACAGTGCAGAACTGAATTCGCAGAAAAACTGCAAGAGGAATAGTGGGTCATTTTAAGGTGCTGTGTTTGGTGAGTAATTTCTATCACCCAGAAGGGTTTATTAGCTTGGGCTTACTGTGAGAAAGGCTCAGCTGCTCTGGGCATCTGTCTATGCATTGCTCAGGTGTCTCTCTATGACTGTTTTGAAAGGGGAGACAGTAATCACCAACTGGATATTTAAGCAACAATGGGAGGTGGAAAAACTGCCATATAATTTGCTACATGGTGGAGAAGAAGGCCCACACTAGTAAAGCCAATAACGGGACTCAGCTAGTGTTCATATCCACTAATTCTTTCTGGTGTTTTCTGGATGATTTGGACTCTTGCTTGTCACTGCAGGTGACAAGCAGGGTGGATCAAACCTGAATTTTCAGATGCAGTTCTCTGATGTCCCTCTATGGCCTCTCCATGGCTGTCTGCTTTTGTCAGAATGCCCATTTTGTGGGTGTGCCTGGAGTTGAACGGAGACCACTACCAACTGAGTGTATAGCCTTGTTTACGCTATAAATCAGTGGAGCTTGGCTGATTTGCTGTCAAATGCTGCTGGTAGCCGATGGCTCCAGTATACTGAGATGAACCTAATATCTTAATTCAGTGGCTGAGGAAGCATCTTGACCTATTGCTGCTAACAAATTAGGCACCTGGTGTGCTAGGAGGTTTCCTTCAGTGCTACTGTTTTTTTTCTTTTTTCTTTGTTTTCTTTCTTTCTTGTTATTAACTCACAGCTTGGGACTCTACATCTGAATGTTTCTTTTTACCTCTGAGAATTTCTGAATTAATTTCAGTAGAACTGTGCTAGGACTCAGGATGTGTGTCGTTGCTTTCTGTATGAGCTGACTTTGGGCAAATCAGTTCATGTCCTCATGACTCAGTTTCTCAACGTGTAAAATGGTGCTGATAATTCTGACTCTCTTTAGAAGCATTTTGAAAGCTAATGATGAAATACACTGTTATGGATCTGAACACTACCCTTTGCTTTCAGTTCTTCAATTGATTTCAGTTTTGACTTGTTTGTACGTGATGAGGAAACATCAGGGAACTCATAAAGTCGATGTGTAAACTGGCAATGAATTTGAGAGTCTCCTGGCAGCCTTTAACATGCCTGCCTGGGAATTGCTGCCAGAGAATATAAAGGTTTAGATGAGGTGCAGTTCTCACCATCTTGCAGGAAAGCAAGATGTGTGTGCTGGGAATCAGCCAAAGGTTACTATCCACAGCTAATGCTCTTAAGGAGATCTCAGCTTTCCCTGAAGATTAGGAGGAGGTTTCTCTTGATTCAATCTGTGAGAAAAGAGAGTCCTCAATTAGTGAAATCACCTTCCTTCCCTAGGTCTGTAGTAGTGGACAAGAGCCTGTGGTTTTCCCTCAGTGAACTGATTTTACTTCCTGGTTGATTACTTGTTCCTCTCAAGAGTCTTTATCAAAGCAGCTGTAGCTGTTGTTTGCTTAAAATGAAAGACGGTGAGACCAGTCTACAAGACCCCAAGCTATACCTGCCATTACTGGTAATAGGTTCACTCTAAGAAAGAGTGAGTCTTCATTCACTATTGCTGTTTTACTTTAGAATAAGTCTAGTTATATCAATACATTGGTAAATTGATCTCATCTGCATTCTAACCCACGTCTCCTTTTGATTTAGGGAGTATGTTTATTGTGTCTTGCTCCAAGCAGCTAAGGATTGGAATTACTCTTAATTTTCAGATACTCAGGCTTCTGAGAAAGACAGTATGTTTCTCAGAAAGTGTTGTGGAGACCTCACATGCAAATCCTCATAAATATATTTCTTCCATGCCAAAAAAAAAAAGGGCTTTGAAAAAGTGATTAAAATTTTCATAGTCACTTTTTAATCCTTTGAATTGTAACAAAGAATTTTGAGTTTCCCTTAATTTCACATTGAAAAACAAAATAAAACAAAAATAATTGTCAGTTTGTTAAAAAAAGATTTCTAAATTCTTACTTGCCCTCCTGAGAATAAAATCAAATTAGAGAGAAAGAAGAAAAAGCTACAAAAAGAAAACTATTTCTGAAAGAAATATGACACTGGTTGTCTTAAAAAGAAATAAACAATTGTAAAACTAAGTGAATGGGGTTTTTTTGCTTTTAGGAAAGTTTTAAAATATTTTTAATGAAGTATATTCTTTTCCTATGAAACTCAAATATCTGGTTTTGCAATTAATCTTCTTCAAGGCACCCCAGCATTTGTATTTCAGTCTTAAACCAATATCTATATAGTATTTTCCATGAAAGACTTGAATATTTTTCATGATCTAACTTTGGGAAGTAAAGCTCTTCCATTAACTTAATTGTCTCCTTTTAACTGTGTTAGCACTTAGGCTACCTCTTAAACTACGAGAAGCAACCTTTTTGATGGGAAAGGCATTTTGCTGTTGTGAAGAGAGTTTGCCAAAATTTTTCCAGTTTACAAGTTCATAAGATGAGTTTTGCATAGTTTTTTTTTTTTTCTCTTATTTTAAATTTTTGCTTTCACTTTTCCTAGTAAATAATGAGCTTTAATTATTACCTGGGACTGAGTAGTGATATGACACCTACTGAGAAAGCTACAAACATTTTCAATATTGCATGAGGAAGATGAATCTAAAAGCTGAGCTATGTCAATAGAGAGTGCCTGCCATCTCTGACTGACTTGTTGGGAAATCTGACAGTGATGCTGGTGCCTCCAGCTCCTGCTTTTAATCCTCTACAAAATGTGGAGAAGACATTGATTGTCACATTTACAAAATAAAGTATCCCACCATTATGTATGTTCGACAGGTAAAGAATACACTGGGAATAAAAACCCACGATGGTATTTGAAATATAACAGGTTAGATCCTCAGCACCTGGCAATAGACTTCAGTGAAGTTACACCCACTTGTACCTGCTTCTGTTGTTCTGCACTATACTATAGGTTTTATAGAAGAAGTCAGCTCTAAGCCTTCCTGCTGTGTGCTTTTCTTACATCCACAGAGATCATGCTCTGGTTCCTAAATACTGTAGTGTCATGCTCAACATGAGCCAGCAATGTGCGATCACAGCCCAGAAGGCCAGCCACATCCTGGGCTGCATCAAAAGAAGTGTGGCCAGCAAGTCGAGAGACGTGATTCTGCCCCTCTACTCCACTCTCATGAGACCCCACCTGGAGTACTGCATCCAGCTCTGGTGTCCTCAACATAAGAAAGACATGGACCTATTGGAGAGGGTCCAGAGGATGGACACAAAGATGATCAGAGGGGTGGAACACATTTCCTGTAAGGAAAAGCTGAGAGAGTTGGGGTTGTTCAGTCTTGAGAAGAGAAGGCTCCGGGGAGACCTTATTGCAGCCTTCCAGTACCTAAAGGGGGCCTACAGGAGAGCTGGGGAAGGACTTTTTACTAGGGCATGTAGTGACAGGATGAGGGGGAATGGCTTTAAACTGGAAAAGGGCAGGTTCAGATTAGATATTAGGAAGATTTTTTTTTCACTCTGGGGGTGGTGAGGCACTGGCACAGGTTGCCTAGAGAGGTTGTTGAGGCCCCATCCCTGGAGGGGTTCAAGGCCAGGCTGGACGTGGCCTTGGGCAACCTGGTCTAGTGGGAGATGTCCCTGCCCATGGCAGGGGGGTTGGAACTCTATGATCTTCAAGGTCCTTTCCAACCTAGACCATTCTATGAATCTATGATTCTTTGATGCTATATTAAGCCATTGGTCCTTCTAGATTGGTATCATGTTTCTGACAAAGGTGAACACCTGGCTCTGTGAAGGAGGATTCTCTGGTAAAATAGCTGAGCTATTATGGAATAATACTCAAGGTGTAGGGACAGATGGACATTCTTGTACTGACCACCATGAGTGACTTGTTTGCATCTTGAAATATGAATTTCTGTTGTCCATCTTGTTACGACAGCTTGCATGGCAGTGCATATCATTATTAAGCAATAATTTATCCAACCTCCTTAACAAATCTGGACATAGTGCTAGACTTAATGTTCTTCTGCGACAGTAAATTCCAGAAGGAGGCTACAGGCTGCGTATAGTCCTTACACTCTCTGTTTCTTCTACATGGACTGCCCTGTCATTTAATCCTCTGTCCTGCTGTCTTTCTGCTATGTAACATAGTTCAGAGGAGAAACTGTTTAGTTCCTATGACCTTCATAATCTGAATATCCTCTCTTCCCTTAGTCTCCTCCTCTCCAGGCAAATACATTTAAGCCTCTCTGATTTTACTAATCTCATCCCAAATATTTTTACTATTTTTATTACCCACACAGCCCCTTATGATCTTTACTGCTTGGTTTCTAGGGGTTTAAAGCCCTGTGGCATCAAAAGAGTAATCTCACCAGCTCAGCCGTCCTCAAAAATAGTCGCTTTCTATCAGCTTTCAACTGCAATGCAGTTTTTCAGAGGTTTTTCTTCCATCAAAGGTTCTCGGCAAGTCTTCAGCAGAGCTTGCTCCAGTCCTAGCTGTGAGGTGTTGATTTTCTCAGTGCTCCAAATGGTGGGTGCATCCCAGGAGTCTAGGAACTTCACTCTCCACCCAGAAAGACAGATATGTATGATTTAAAAAGAAATATCTCCACAGAAGCCTCTTCATCTTTAATTTTTATCCTCTTAAATCTAAGGAAACAATTTCAACTGACAACTCAGTTTCAGCTGACGGTTCAGGTTATTTGCAAAGAGGGATCTTGATGCTGTTCCCATCAGATGTGGTTCCCACCTTGTTCTTTATAACACCTAGACTCAGCAACCAAGATGGGCAATGATGTATTAAACATGAAGGAAAAGAGTGGAAGGATAGCTGGGGCTATGGACAAACATAGATGAGTCTCATACATTAATCCAAACATAGATGAACCCAGATGAGTTGCAGGTAATAAACCGTAGAAAAGATTGATGAGAAATGTCCTTGTTAGGACTTAACGTTCTGAAGACCTTTGCTTTCTCCAACTAAGATAGCTTATTGAAGACATACTAATCTCACAATCTCAACTTTAAATGTGTGGGTCTTGATTTCAAAAGAACTACAAGGGTTATCCAGCTGTGATACAGCTATCAGTCAAGTCTCACCTGTTCAGCTGGAGGAAATGGGTTTCCAACTGTTAAAAGCTTAGGGAAGAAGATCAGGAAAAACCTGGTCTGGTGTTCTCCCCTGAAGTCAAACCAGACTCTTTCAAATCTTTCCCTGTATGGTATTTAGCTCTGTCTCATTTTGCTGAATGGTTGAGTCATCAGTGTTAGATCTCATTGTGCCCTCTCAGAAAGCGTATGACCATCTAGCTGTGCTTATCCTATTGCTGCCGGTAATTCTGCTATTACCCAGGCATACAGTGAATCAGCTAATCCAAAGAGTGCTGCTGCTTAAGGCTTGATGAACTCTGGGCTTCTCCAAGAGAAAGCTTTTGGCAGCATTCACACTGCAAGGGCTCGTGCTGTTGCACAGAAGGATTTGTTTGAAAGGTGGCGTTTCTTTTTCTTTTATAAGCCAGGGGAGGCTAATTCATCTTGGCTCACTACAGCCTACTGCACCGTCTGTGCTGCCTGCATATTAAACACTTGGGTTTATATCCCCTTCTTCCATTTCAGAGTTTACTTATACTTCTGCTTGGGAAGAAGATTTTCTGTTCCTTTTTTTATCTTTGTGCACTAGAAAGGCCATCCAACCCAGCCAGAGCAGGGGTCATCTGCGATTTAAATCAGGCTTCCAGGTCTCCAAGGCCAAACCAAACTTGTTGTTGGATGAGTTATGACTAAACTTGGACTCAACTCAGTTGTCACTCAGTCATCTGGTCTAAGTGCTAAGTAAGCATGAGGTAATGGGCTTGTAACGGCACCCAAGTCAGCCAGGTATTTGGGATGGCTTCATCTGGACTGTTTTTCCTTTATATTACACTTCCCAATGATGGGCTTGTAAACATAAAAAGGTAGTTCAATTACAGAACGTTTGCTTGATCTTTCAGACAGACAAAGCTCAAAATGATTAGGTCAGAAGACTAAATTTAAAGAGGGGGTAAAAACAACTTCTTCACCCACTTGGTAATTGTTTCCAAGCTGGGTTTTTAGCACTTCAGTGAGTTTATGAGTTGCAGTAAATATTGCACAGTGTCCTCTGATCTCCAGGAAGTTTTCTTTTTGTTCCCATGGAGGCTAGGATATGTCTGCCTCTCTCTCCGCTCAGATGCTTCTCTCTTTCTCTCTCCATGGTCTTTACCACAGGCTGTAGGGGAATCTCTGCTCTGGCACTTTGAACAACCTCAAAATTAATGCTGGGATTTTTTTTTTTTTGTAATTTTATATACATCACTTCTGTTGCTGTGAGTTCCTCTTGCTGTGACCAGATGTAAAATGGACTACCTTTAATTTTTAAAAGAAACAAATCCAAACAGCATTATATATTGTTCTAAAAGCAGTGCAGGAGAAATTCTAGTGGATTTTCATCTAAAGGATATAATTAATATAAAGGATTTGAATAAGGCTTGTGATATAGAGGATGCAATTTTTTCTAGGCTGTCTGTGGTATTTCTTTTACAGATGGCCAGTAGCTGCTTCTTGGTTTGAATGTGTGACGTCAGCTCTAATCTCACAGCTATGCTGTCATTTGTGTTTCAGATGTCAGCCATAGGAAAGAATGCATAAAAGAAAAGGTGAATCCATAAGAAATAGCATGAAAAGATGAAATTTCACAAATACATTTAATGGACTTCTTATTTGCATTTTCTTAAATACCTGTCAGCCCAGGAATTTGATCAGGAATGTGGTCCTTAACTTTATCATTCATGCTGTCATTCAGACAGAAGAGGTGACTTTGTAAGCTCCATCTTTGCTATTCTATTACAATTGCAGTTCTGTGCCACTCCTGGTCATAAAGGCAACACAAGGTGTTTGGTTCTGTAGATACCTGCGGTGATTAATTATCAGTGGAATTTTATGGAAAATCTTTAAAAAGCTGGAGGCTTAGCTTTAAGCACAACATGTGCCTCATTTCTTCAAAAGAAGCATTAATTGGAGTGGATTTAAAGCTTTAGCTTGTAGAACCTAATCAGAAACGACTTGACTTATACCACTGTCAAGCAAAAACTCTGCTGAAGTCAATGGATATGAAGGGAAAATTTGTCTTGCTAAATGCACGTCAAGCCAAGAACTTCTAGGAGGACTCAGAGCCTTTTACGGAAAACTGAGGAGTATACTGTAGCTCCTTAAAAGTCGTAATGATCCATTCTTGGGTCTTTCCCTGGGTTACGTCTCCCCTAAATCTTGTAACTGAAAAAACTGCTCTTAGAAGTTTGTCAATCTGCTCACAGCAATTTTGTGAGCTGACATGTACGAATGAATAACGAATCAGACAAGAACAATGTTCCTCTTAGAGCTACAGAAATTGCTCAGCATGCTTATTTATACTCCATTAACTAAACATTAAAGCATAAAATGTCAATTCATGATGCTCCCAGAGAAGTAGCCTTAAACCCTTGCACACAGCATCTCTAGAAACTAGGAAGGTCTTGGTAAGGATGTGCTCACTAGATAGTGTTATGTGCAAGCAGAATGCTCTGCATTATAGAATAATAGACAATCCAATTCCAGCACCTTCAGCTGGCTTTTGGAATGCAAATTTCAACTGTCAAGACTTAATTAAAAACTACCAGTCAGCACTATTTAAAAAGGGGAAGAGAACTAAGTGGTAGGTTGTTGCGGAAAATGTGCAAGTTGCATGCTAAAAGAAGTAGGTAAGGTGACAGGTATATAATTATCATCACTTCAAGTGAAGGACAAGAAACAGTCTATGGTTCCTGAAGGGGTGGGGGCTTCAGCAACCTGCAGTGTGGCAAGGGGTTCTTCAGACAGAGTTAATTTGTCATTCCATTTATTTGAAAGGAGAATCTCCTTCTATGCCAAACCTCTGTGAGCCTTCAAAACTGGTGATGTGCTGGGCGATGTTCACACATAAAGAGATTAGTGTCAACACCAATGCTTGTGTTTCATGCATCAGTTAGGATGAGTTTGAGGCACAATGTTGTGTTCAGGTATTTGGAAGTTTCTGTTCAGCAGCGCATCACAGCTGTGCTGTAATCCCTCATTCAACAGAGAACCAGAAAAGCAATGAATCCAAGGCCCACTGCAGTTGATCATCTGAAGGCAAGAATCTTCAGCATCTTCTACAGGCAGCAAAACAAATCTCCTCTGTATGCTACTAAAAAGTGAAAGTTCTGGGTAAAGGATCATTTTTGCTACCTATGAAGAAACCACTCAGAAATACCATGCAGCACTCCTTAAGACTATGATATTAATGCTACAAGGCTGAACACCACCATCCTCTTCCCCATAGCTACACAGAGGGTGACCTTCTGCACAAAGATTTGTTCCGGTTGAATATATCGGTACGAGGCCACTGCAATGCTGTGTTTGCTCAGGTTTTACAGAACAGATCCTTTGACCTTCACCCACTGCTGCCATTGGTGTGTAAGTGCATTGAGGGACAGCAGCAGCTTTGTGTCCTACACCCCCAATCCACTTGTTTGAGGTCCATTCTCCCTTGTGTGTCTGTATACTGCGTGCTTACATGTCACCTGTGGTGTCAGTGTGGTTACAGAAACTGAAGAAACCTTGCAAAGAAGAGGTGTCACTGATAATCCTTCAGAAATATTTTAAGAAAACAGTGCCAATTCTGACTTTGAATTTTCTGATTTTGTCAGCTTAAGGTTGAGCACGGGAAAAAAAAAAAGGTAATCTTTTTTATATTTAACCTGAGAATTTGGCTAAGCAGGTTTAACAGTCAAAGCTCAATTTTAGAAGTGGTATCGTGCTAAATGAACCTTCCTCTTGTCCTTCCAGTTAGAAAACATTAGCCTTTAAATCTCAGCAGGTTTGAAATATCCACTCTCCTGGATAATACATAGTCAGTACTGGAGAGGAATAATGTATTAGCTACTCAGACATCTGTCAGAAAAAGTCTTTCTGTAGCAATTTTCCACACATATGTAATCTATACTTGACACACTTGGCTTGACCAATTACTCATAAGCAAAAGTATTGTATGATACTTAATTACTGTCAGAGCCTTGAAGGCCCTGTTAGGCTTTAATGGCCCTGTGACCCCCAGGGCCTCCCCTCACCATGCCCATGGCCCAGGACCCATAGGACATTGGTCTCCAGCTGCCCTCAGACTGGTCACCAGCCCTGCTGAGCCAGGCCCACCTATGGGCTCATAACCCCATCCCCATGGCCTTGCCTGGCCATCTTAGGGCTGTGTCTGACCCTGGTTCCTCTCACTGGGCCTCACCCTGATTCCCATTGCCCTCCTCCCCAGTGCTGCACAGCCTCTGGCAGCCATCAGGGCTGACCCGAGCCCAGTTCTTTCTCCCCTTGGCTCACATGGCCCCTGGGACCCCTTGGGCTGGCTGGGCACCTTCCCCACCATGGTTATCACTCTCAGCCTCCATCCCTTTGGGAGCAGCTGGATCCTGCTGCTCCCTGACAAGTATAGCGCCACATGAATCCTTCATTAAATTAAATTCAATTTTCTATATGCTCAAGTTGTACTGGGGGCAAAAAAAAGAAAAAAAGAGGGAGATAAAATGGAGGCTACTACAATTCCTATCTCCTCATATTTGCTGGTTTTATTTATTCCAAGATCTTTGGGACAGTGAGGATTGTGTGGCTTGCCTTGGGAAAGATGATTCAAGTTGAAATAAAACTACTTGGATGGAATGAATGTTTCTCATCTTTAGCATAAGTTTGGACTGTTTATGGCGACTGATCTGTTCTTGCCGCTATCAACATGAGTGCAATGATTTCACAACTCTCATAAATCAAAATAAATGAAATTCTACAAAAGGTTGTATGCAAATTCTGTCCTACAGGGAGGCAAGTAGCACTGAATTCCCACTTGTCAGAAAGGTAAATAAAATCAATGAGCTTTTAACAGATACATTATTTCATTATGTGACAGTTAAAGCACAGTGTGAAATCTAAACAGAAATCAGACATGGCACCTGCCAGTGCTTGTTGAGATGTGTGGTTTTTTCAAGCTCATGATTTAAAATCTTAAGAGCTGGAGTAACAGTCTTTCAAGTTTTTCAAGTATTTTTTCTCTGAAAATCCCCTGAGAAACTCAGATCTGCATTTGCCAGCACACTGATTGTTTTTGATTGCTCGAATCCTCCGTGCTGTGTCTTGGTTTCCTGAGGTGTCCATTGCTATATTGTAAAAGCATAGGAAAGTCTTCCCCTGAACTTCATGGCACCTCATTCTCCTCTTTCGTATGATGTCTTAAACTGTGTTGTTCCCTGAAGGTTGCAAAAAACATGTTTGGTCACTGTGTAGCTCAGCATGGGGTTGTTGTGACCCAAGTGTGGGACCCTGCACTTGGCCTTGTCGAACCTCATACCATTGGCCTTGACCCACTGATCCAGCCTGTCCAGATCGTGCTGTAGTGCCATCCTCCCTCAATTAGATTGACAATCCCACCTAACTTGGTGTCATTTGCGAACTTACTGAGGGTGCACTCGAGCACGCTGTTTAGCTCAGCTCTCTGTTGGCCAAATCATTGTCATTTTGTGCAGATTGTGTTGATCAGTCTGGTGGGGTTCATGTGGCATGACATGCCTGGTTCTGTTTCTTGTCTTAGAACACCAACATTTTGGAAAGACGGTCGTTTTTTTTGGTCTGTGCTTGTGCAGATGGTACTATGTGGGGTCCTGGTCAGTGGTGGGGACTCGTAGGAGCTACCAAATCATATGGATAATAATCCAAGTATTTCTGGCAGAAGAGGCAGTGCAGATTTCCTGAAACAACCTTACAACCTTACTCACCTGCTAACCTCCTTATGAGAAAGAAACTTAAGGGTTCAGATTTGTCCTTGAAAAGTTTATTTGCATCTGTGAAGAATGAAAGGAAAAGAAAAAAAAAAAGAAAAAGAGGCTTAGTTTTAATGACCAGTTTCTTGTTATTTCCAGCCCTCTGGAAAAACAAATTAGAATCTGTACTTTTACTGTTTGCCTCCCATGGAGAAGAGAAATATTTAGTTCTATAAATATTTGGTCTAGGCTCAGCCACCTGGAAAAGCTTGTAGAGGAGGAAATAAACTCCAAGAGGCCAGATCGTCTCTTGGTATCTGGTTCACCATATTGGACACAGAAATATTGGGACACATTTCCCAGGGAAGCTCAGGGAACATTAGTACCAGCTGGTGTGGTATGTGCTCCCACACTATATGACATAGCTCTGTTATGGAGTCTGCACCTGCTTCTGTGTGGAGCCAGGTTTGTGGGTGGGATTCATCTCACTCCAGTTTAGGTGTCCACATATTTAGTCTCTGCATCATAGACAAGTCATCACAGCTTCTATTTACAGCCAATGGAGAGTAATAGGCATTTTAGAATATGATTCATCTGATATGTTTCCAATGTCTACTCAGAATGAGACTAATTTCATTCTAGAAATACCTGCTTTTCTGTGTTTATTGCGAAGAAAACCTAGAATGACCAGTTCATATATGGACATAGCTCCTTCATCTGTTGAATGCCAGCCTGTTTCATAAGAAATATTTCAGATGCTGCTGTCAATCTTCAAGTGTGGTGACCTTGCTGAATTTTTTAAATTGATTTACAATCCAGGACTGGGTAGCAGGTTAATATTTATGGTTGTCTGTATGACAATCTCTTGTCTGTGAATTCAAGAAAAAAACGAGGATGTTAGAAAAGTAATACAACTTTAGTAATATAACTAAAGATAGCAGCTGTAGGGAGAAATTAGAGAGTCATATTACTATATGACATCAATCCTATGGCCATGTGCTATGGGTATGACCCTTGGGCAGAAGCTGGCACAGAAAAAATGTTTCTTTCCCTGTAAAGGATATTCAAGTCTTGTATTCTGGGCACATGCTAGGCTGCGAAGTAGTTCTGAGGAGAAGGATCTGGGCGTCCTGGTAGATAGTAAACTATCCATGAGCCAGCAATGTGCCCTTGCTGCCAGACAGGCCAATGAAATCCTGGGCTGCATAGGGAAGAGTGTGGCCAGGAGGTCGAGGGAGGTCATTCTCCCCCTCTACTCGGCACTGGTGAGGCCCCAACTGGAATACTGTGTCCAGTTTTGGGCTCCTCAGTTCAAGAGGGACAGGGAACTGCTGGAGTGAGTCCAGCAAAGAGCAACCAAGATGACTGAGGGATTGGAGCATCTCCCTTATGAGGAAAGGCTGAGAGAGCTGGGACTCTTTAGCCTGGAGGGGAGACCTTATTATGGCATACAAGTATCTAAAGGGTGGGTTGAAGGAGGATGGAGCCAGGGTCTTTTCAGTGGTTCCCAGTGACAGGACAAGGGGCAATGGGCACAAGTTGGAACATAGGAAGTTCCGTTCAAATACACAGAAAAAACTTCTTTACAGTTCGGGTGACAGAGCAGTGGCACAGGCTGCCCAGGGAGGGGGTGGAGTCCCCTTCTCTGGAGATTTTCAAAACCCACTTGGATGCAGTCCTGAGTAATGCGCTCTGGGCAATCCTGCTTTAGCAAGGGAGTTGGACTAGATGATCTCTAGAGGTCCCTTCCAACTCTAAAAGTTCTGTGATTCCTTGATTCCTGCAGGATGAAGTTTCTTGACAGGAGTCAGGACAGAGGCCTTGCTCTCTCAAGGCAAATGTACATCCTGAAAAAACATTTCCCATTCATTGGGTTCAGCTCCTTAATGGTCCCTGTTGCTGAGGTGGCTTAAAGCCACGAGGAAACCATGTCAAGTTATTCAAAGCAGAGCTGACTGAATATGTTTGGGTTGCATAATTTATGCAGAGAATTCTGCAGTCATATTTGAATGCATTATTCATTGGGTTTCCCCTTCCTCCCATCTTTCACTGAGTTCATGAAGTGAATAATTTGGGATTATATAGCATAGTGCAAGACTTTGTCAACACATTTCAGAGAATATTTCATGTAAAATCATTGTATTTTATTTGCTCAGGTTTAAGAAACCAGGACAAAAGGAAAGAAGAAAAGCAGATATAAAGTTTTCCTGCTGCTTAGATACTAAGGATGAAGGGCAACTGATGGAAAGGAAAGAAAAGCCCTGCTTCATTACCTGCACCGAGACAGAGCAGGCTTCCTGTCATGACAGTATGTCAGCATTTAGCCAGCAGACAGACTACATACTACTGCGTGTAAGTATAATTCTGTCTGAGAAAAGAAGGTTTATTGACATCTGATCGACATTGGACTTTCTCCCATATTTAAATGGGTGTTCAGCCGTGGCAGAGCTCATGTTCTCTAGTGAACCTTGAGGTGATTCACCTCAACGTTTCGCTTTGGCATGTGTAGTGTTCTGTCCTTAGCACATAAAATACACCTATAGGCTTCACAAGGAAAGAGATGGCCAGATTTTAAAGCCTCTGGGGTTTTATAGTGGACTTTGGCTTAGGTCCTAAAATAAATAAACATGAGGTAGGACTAGAGGAGCATCTGTTGTGTGTGTGCAACACTGAGGTGGGAGGAGGTAGGCAGAGGACAGAGAGATCTTTCTGAAAAGCATCACCACTGTTTTTCCTCTTCTCTGTGCTGCTGGGGGAGCAGTTTAACAAGCAAAACATGCAGGCAAACAGTGCAACAGATGGTGCAACCTACTATTGAGGAAACATTTCAAAGGGTAACAAAATATGGTTGAAACCAGCTTACAGTTTACACACTGAATGCAAAACCGAACATGCTGTTTTCAGCAGGCTGTAGCTGTTTTCGTTTGTTGATGCCAAATGCTTTGGGGAGCCGCAGCTCCAAAGTGGTTAGAAAAAAATCCCTGTAACCGTACATATAGACTTGGCTCAGCTGGGTGGGTAGGGTAGGACTTCATTCTTACCTGCGAACGGGCTTTAGTGCGAGCAGAAGGATCCCTCAGGGACACTTCCAGTGCAGTATCCTGCAGTTACTCTTACTCTTACTCTCTCCCTTTCTATCCATGTACCACCAATAACTTCTAAACCCAGGAGATTTTGATAAAGATACAGAAATGGTAAGGAAGATCTCAGAAAAGAAAAAAAAAAATATATCCAGGAGAAGTTGTAGTTTCCCAAGAAATCATACAGTATTTCAGTGAAGAGAAAGGTCAGAAAAAAATATTAAAGACCTTTGGCTCAATTATGAAGTCTTTATTCACTCTAAATGTTGGGTATGGATAAAGGAGAGGCAAGCAGAGATCATTAGGCACACATATAGAGCACCAGGAGCAAGGAGGAGCAAAATCAGAACGCACAATACAACATGAACTTTAGCTAGCAAGAGAAACTGGAGGTAACAAGAAATCATTCCTTGACTGGATTAGTAGCAATAGAAGGCCCAAAGGACATTTTGACATTGCCTTACACTGCACTCTTGTAAGCAAACTGGGGAGACATATCAAAAGTGAAATTACAGTTGAAGAAGAGTGTAGAATGGCACATAACCAGGTAAAATTTTCAGTCGTTATCTGTCCAACTGCAAGAATGGTTCCCTTCACTCTGATTTGTCAATGACATAAATTACATAACCAAATCAAGATTATGCTTATTAAATCCATAGATGACATCAGGCTTATAGGAACTGATAGCCTGTCAGAGGACAAGACTATAATTCAAGATGATCTTAATAAATTCAAGAAACAGTCTGAAAGAAGCCAGGAAACAGGCAGAAATATTCTGCCTTTTCTTAATAGAATTTTGACCAAAAGTAATTAATAACAATAAAACTTCAGTCTTTAAAATTGAACAGATGCTGAAAACTATGGGAAAAGGAACAGCTGCAATAGTGAATGGGGATCAGGTAAATTAGAAGAATGGAAATGTTTAAAAGATTTAGAGAAAGGGAAGGATGAAAATTCTGAAACAATCCAGAAATGCTAGCTGTAAATAAACACTGGGAAAAATATTAACAGTCTATTTTCAAAAGGAAATGAATGCTGAAACCCATCAGGCACAGGTTTAAGTGTCAGCAGTCCTATTTTAAAGCAGAGGAATGGATTAAATGACACCGTTAGGCCCTGCCACATTCCTTCCATATTTTCTATTTATTTTATAGAGTTTATTTATCTAAATTATATATATTTATTTATTATTATATGTTTCTATTGAATTTTATAGAATGATCTGTAAAGTACACTGGAACTGATGGATCTTAGACTACTATGGTTTCAGACATCTGATGCTATTTTAAAAAGTGTTTATTTTGACAATTTTCTGAGCATTACTGTGCCTATTTTGTATTGACAGATTCTCACAGGGCGGAATGTCACTAATTGAATCTAATGAATATGGCTGGGGGCTTTTGGTAGACTGGGGGGGAAA
>NW_009647680.1:3745505-3809845 GCF_000708025.1 Charadrius vociferus
CAGGAATATGTCCATCAACAGAAAATCGCATCATGGCTACAATTTGCATATTCAAATACCAGGAGCTTTGGAGAATTGATATAATAACAGCAAGCATGCACTGTAGGAGAGCGTGATTTTATGGGTTTATGGACAACATATATGTCAAGAGAGGCAGAAAACATAATGAGACGGAAAATGTGTAGTAACTTCGAATGCTCAGAAAGATTTGACAGGAACTGTTATATAAGTTTTATTCTGGATGTCTCATTGAAAGAGTTGTGTATGACTTGTACATTGATAAAATTGTCCTGAGAATGCGATTAAAGAACTGTTAGTATTTGATCCCTAAGACATATGTTACTATAAGAGACAATAAATATACAGACTTCCTTTCTATTGATGATAACATTTTAGAGTGAAAAGAGCTTGTTGTTACCACATCCTGTTATCGGTGTCCATCAGAGTTTAGACTTCCACAGGGGTAGGATGTAGTCAATGTTGGTTAATTTTTAGTTATCCTCCTCAATATTTCTACTTACAGACTGATTTTTTAGCTTGATGGATGAAGGGATCATTATGACGGCATCAGGAAGACATCATGATGAGAAGGGATCATTAAAGTCATCTTGTGTTGGGTGCTTTGCCATTTAATGAGTTGAGTTACCTCTGCTGAGAGCAGAGAAAAGAGCTGGAAATGCCATGGCTATCTAAATGAGAAAGACACAAGGACTGAATCTTGCCCTGCATGTCAGTGGTCATGGACTGGTTCAGGTCCCCACAGTTTTACGACAGTCCTACAGAGCAGACAGGCTGGGTTTCTGCTATTAATGGGTTGTTACATACTCCTTTGCTGCGGGTCTCCTCTGGGCCCCACGTGCATGTCACAACCTCAGACACTAACAAACTGCATTAAGAAGAGCTAAAAAATGAACTTTTAATGATTTTTTTTTCCTTAGCAGAATATTATTGCATAAGGCTTGATGTTAGTCGGAAACCCTGGGATCCTAATTAAGGGATTTGTGTTCATAGGAGTTTGTTTCTTCTGCTCTCTCTATTTGCCTTTTTCAACTACAGGAAGAAAAAAAAAAAAAGGAACATGCATTCACATAAGGTGATTATTCCTCAATTCTAAGAGAAAAAACAATCAAAATTTTTGTGTGTAATGAAGCTTTTTATAACTACTTCAGAGGTTTGTTCATTTGTTTGTTTTTAGAAGCATGTCACTCAAGTCCTTGTTATCCTTTTTGTGTGCACTACAGTACTGCACAGTTTAACTGTTCAGTCTTGGGACTGAATAAACAGTGGCTGTTAAAAGGTGGAAGCTTGTTTAGAAAATAAAAATGGCTATGCACCAGGCTCTCCAATAACAAGAAAGAACACCTAGACCATGAAATAGCCATAGAAAAAAAAAATCACTAGAAAGTATAGTATCGTGAAAAACATTGACTTTGATAAGAATATTATACATGGAAGGCACTTCAGATTTACTGAATACAATGAAATGGGATGTAGTGAAGGAGAAGCAGACTTTTCTGAGAAAAAATACGTTGTTCATAAAGATTGTTTTGCTAATAAACACAGAAATAAAACAGACCAGTGTGAGTGGTCTGTTATAGAAGTTTATAAATAAGACCAGGAGAAAGAAAGAAGTTTTTTTGAAGCCTAAAATATCAGAATGGAAATATAATAAAAATATATATTGATCGCAGTTTAAAAGTATGAGAATGTGTTAAAGCAAGATTAAGGTAGTAAAGACATAATAAATTATACCTTTCCTTTGAAAGAATTGCAGTGTTGTTTAGTCAGAACTTTGGCAGGTAAACAAGAAATCCTGCTCAATCATCCTCCCTCCCGGTCTGCTTCCATCCACCTGCTGTCTGCTCTGTTATGCTGCAAGTACAAACTCCTTGGGGCAGTGAGAATCTTTTTGTTTGCATTTCGACAGTGCAAAGGGTGCTTGTTCATCATTACTTCTTTGCATCAGTATCTTACAAATAAAATACATATGGTAAAATAATCAAAGGTGGGTATTTCAAAAGCCACAGTAGGCCATGCTCAAGGCAATCCTGAGACGAATGCTTAAATCAATCTTTTATCTTAAAAGGAAAGAGAAAAACTTATAAACTAAAACAGAGTATTTCCTTAAATGACAGGATGGATTGTTCTGAACGCCTGATTCTGATGTATCCCTGCTACAGACAGTAAATGTGACTCACTGAGCCTCTTAGATACGCATGCAATGCAAGTAATAACAAAAAAAATATTGTTAATGTAACAAGTTCTCAGAATGCCAACTTCATATTTGTCAGGTAACACCCTGGGAGAACAGCTCATTGAATTTTGATACATTGCAGTCCCATGAGAATCCTGTTCCTGATTATGGACAGGCCAAAATGATAGTATTTGGTCCCTGCATGCTGCTTCCCTGTAAATAGAGTTGGGATTTTCACAGTTCCTCAGTGGCTCATGCTCAATATTAAATTGAGATAACATGTGCTAAAGCCACTTCCCAGGACAAAACTCATAATGCTCAGACTTGCTATTGTTAAGGTTTTTCCCTTGCCCTTAAATTGAAGCTCAAGCCTGTTTTACAGGAACTGTAGTGCACCTGTTATTTTTAAACCACTGTGCTGAAGACTGAGGATACAGAGCAGACAACCAAAAGGGTCAAACAGATTCTGCAGCGGGGAACGTATTTTTGTGTCCACGTTTCAGACAGACTCCAGACATCAGATATCTGTAAGATTAACTCCAGGCACTGAAGAGCTCCTAAGCCTGTGATTTGTCTGTAGGAAAGATGCTGGAAATTTTGATAAGAGTTGGGGATTAAGAAGCATTTCAGAAATGTTTAGTATGATAAAGAATAGGCTTGAGTTCAAAAGTGGGCAACTGCTTCAGAGGAACTCAAGTTCTTTGAGACCATTTCTGAGTAAAGAGATGAGGGTAAAACAGAGACATAATTTATTCATATTTCAGTAAAAGGGTTGGTATTTGAATAGATAAAAGATTCCAGCCCTCTCCTCCTATGCTAATAATTTTGTGTAAGAAATAATTTTTAATAGGACTCTTAAAAAATCTAAAGAGACAGAAAACCTACATTTTTAGAGGGCCATAAGGAGGTTCACAAGGAAGATTTGGAAGCGTGAGCAGTAGTACGTGCTTGTCCCTCTTCCAGATTTTAGGTGTAGGTATTGCAAGCATTTTCTTAGGGAGGAAGATAATGTGTGTCAGTGCAATCAGTGACACCTCCACATGCCATCCTCTCCAAAGGTTGAACAATGGGCTATCCCACCTGCAATAATGATGGCCATGGCCCTGCCACCTGTGTACCCAGCACACCTGTGCCTTCCCTGGCCTTACCTTCCTGACTGGTGGAGGACCATCCCAACAGTGAAGTTAAAGGAAAGAGGAGCAGGAAGAGATTCATCTTAACTGCTTTGTGTTTATCCTTGAGGCTGTGAAGTTATTTTTTGCCCATGCTAGTGAGAACTCTTCAACCATCTGTAGTTTTGCTCATGCTCTGCTCTGACCAGAACGTCACTGAGCAGTGTGGTACCAAGGCCAACATAACAAGATCTGGGGAAAGTCAGAATATATTTGCTGAGATTCTGCAACACAGTGAGGTTGACTGCCTAACGCAAACCCTGGGTTAGTGGTAACGTGATCTCAGTCTCAGCACTCCTATCCCCACAGTCCCCCAGATCTTCATAGGTAGCAATCTGCGCAATCATAGAATCATAGAATGGTTTAGGATGGAAAGGACCTTGAAGATCATCGCGTTCCACCTCCCCTGCCATGGGCAGGGACATCTCCCACTAGACCAGGTTGCCCAAGGCCACATCCAGCCTGGCCTTGAACACCTCCAGGGATGGGGCCTCAACAACCGCTCTGAGAAACCTGCGCCAGTGTCTCACCACCCTTAAAGTGAAAAACTTCTTCCTAATGTTTAATCTAAACCTGCCCTCTTCCAGTGTAAAGCCATTCCCCCTCGTCCTATCACTACATGCCCTAGTAAAAAGTCCTTCCCCAGCTCTCCTGTAGGTCCCCTTTAGGTACTGGAAAGCCACAATGAGATCTCCCCGGAGCCTTCTCTTCTCCAGGCTGAACAGCCCCGACTCTCTCAGCCTGTCCTCATAGGAGAGGTGCTCCAGCCCTCGGATCATCCTCATGGCTCTCCTCTGGACGCGCTCCAGTAGGTCCATGTCCTTCTTATGTTGGAGACTCCAGAGCTGGATGCAGTACTCCAGGTGGGGTCTCACGAGAGTGGAGTAGAGGGGCAGAATCACCTCCCTTGACCTGCTGGCCACACTTCTTTTGATGCAACCCAGGATGTGGTTGGCCTTCTGGGCTGCGATTGCACATTGCTGGCTCAATGCAAGACACCAGTTCTGGATATCTCATTCTGAGCTGGAACCTAGCTTAGTGGCATTCAGCATAAGATTAAGAAACCTAGATTTAAATGTCGCCCACATAGGGATATACAGTTGTCTAAACTCTCCAGTGGGTATGGTCAATAGAAATCTTGTTTCAGTTGTCTGCAGATAAGCATATAATTTCATCTGAAACACACTAAGGGTATCAGCTGGCCTCCATGTTTTACTCCACAATGACAGATGTCTTCCATAGATCTTCTGTCATAGCTGCCAGGATTGTACAGATGTTTGTAAGCCTCTATGGAGGGTTAACTAGTACTAGGAACATATGTTTTAGCAGTTGTTTTGTATCTCTAGTCAATACAATCAATGGAGTCTAGAAAGTGATTCATCTATCTGATCAAGTGTAGGTGTCTATTGAAGGCAGTTGGAGCTTACAGGTAGACTCCAATGCTGTAGAAATCTGAAGTCAACTGTCTGTACCTGGCATTGAATCTCATCCCTAAAGTTGCATGACATTAATTTCTTCCAAGAAGATGAGAGTTCAGATCTCTTCTCAGCTTTGGCACTGACCCAGATCATCAATATCAAGCATGTAAATCTGGCTATACTTGAGAAAAAGGTTTCTGACAAAAGCTGTTTAGCACGCACAAAAAGTAAATATGCTTATATGACCCACTGAAGCTGATGTTTAAGAGCTGGCCTGATTATCACAGAATCACAGAATTTTTAGAGTTGGAAGGGACCGCTAGAGATCATCTAGTCCAACTCCCCTGCTAAAGCAGGATTGCCCAGAGCACATTACTCAGGACTGCATCCAGGCGGGTCTTGAAAATCTCCAGAGAAGGGGACTCCACCACCTCCCTGGGCAGCCTGTGCCAGTGCTCTGTCACCCGAACTGTAAAGTTATAGTTACATCAAGAGCTCCAGCTGGAACAGGTGTATTATGCAATAATAACTACACACTCAAGAGAATGACAAGAGGATATTTAGAGTGACTGGGAGTTTATAGGTTTATAGGTTTATCATATTCTTATGAAAGATACAAAATACTATTATTATGTAAGTTTTAAAACATTATTTTGTTGAATCTTGTCATATCCAAGCCTTGTTGGATGTACTGTCATGAAAATTTACGTTTTGTTTTATAATAAATTACTGTAAGGACACATACTTGTATTATTTTATGTTTAAAATTCACTGTTTTGCCGAACTCTATCTTGCCAATGCTACAGAGGGGTTACAATGGGAGATCCTGTCCTTTTGCATAGGACATTATTACTGACTGTGTAACTTCATGTAAGTGTTTTCAATGCATTCGGCAATGCTTCACAAATCTGCTGTGATACATTGAGAACTTCAAGAAATTACTCTTTTCCAAAATAACTGTGATTTTCTTTTTTTTCATACGTTATGGTAAAAATAGTGAATGGAAACTGGACTGGTGCAATGCTGCAACAGAGGGAGCAACTCTAGAAAGAACTGGAGCAGCTGAATATGTGAGAGGCACTGAAGGATGAAACAAATAAGGAGACTTAGTATTTAAAGTGAATAAAATGGAAAAGAGATTATGAAGAACACTAGCTTACTGTTACCTATAGGTAATATGCTAAAAACATCTGCAAATGATGGCAAAAGATAGTAGAAATAGAAAGACAAAAAGAGAGACTCATGTTGTCTTCCTGGAGGCTCAAGTCTGGAATACAAATCATTAAACCATCTCTGGCTAGATAATAAGGCACTAGTAATTAAATTCAGTTCAAAGATCTGGCCCTACAGTCATTGCTAAAACAACACTCCCATTGAAGTTAATCAGAGTGTTGACCAAATAATCATGCAGCCCTGTGCCTCCAGAGGGACTGTGCCGCGTGCCAAGACCGAACCTCACCTGACCTGTCTTCTGAACAGGAGTTCCTCAAAATTGTCCTTAGACAAATTCTTGAGACTGTTTGTCATTGACTCTCTTCAGTCCAAAAAGTTCTGCCCCGGGTTTGCAAACATATGCAATGCTCATGACTATCTGTGCAGTTCACATGCTGTCATCTCAAGTACCCAGTAAATGTTTGAAAATAAGATAATGGGAGTGCACATGAAGAGAAGATGAGGCAGGTATTTTGAAGGGCTGCAAGGGATTAACATGAACCAGAAAAAAAATGTGTGTACAATAGATGTCCATGCCTGAGCCCTGTGTTTGCCCCCATAAGAAGATAACACCATTTCTGCCTGACCTCTCATGCCTGTCCTGGTGGGGAGGTGGTGCAGGCAATCAGCACAACAAATAGTTCATACCTCCTCAGGTGAAAATGTGGTCTGAGAGCTTGATTTGAACTAATGATTCCCCTGAGTTCACAGATTTTTTTAATCATCATTAGGAAAGTACCTCTCTTTTCCAAAGTACTATTTTTATAGCCTTAGGAAACAGTTGTTTTGCTTACAAAACATTCAGTCAACATTCTCTGACAGTTTCAAAACAAAACAAGCTTGGGAAAAAAATTGTTAAAGTGTATCACCATCAATTTTAAAAACCAATACATTTTTTCCTGGTCTCCAAGTCAAGTGCATTTATCCCGCTGAGGGATTACTTTTATTTTTCAGCCGTGACTCACTGAATGTATGACAGAGTCTTGTTTCAACAAATTTATTGAGGCTGAAGAAGATGTTAAAAACAGACAGGCACCTGGAAATGCCAAAAGTGGGAAAAAGAACAAATACAATTTGTTTCAAGGGGAGCCGTTGCATAGTCCCCAATTCCTCCTGTGTATAAAACAAATATAATCATTCTCCTACTCCTCTACTTCCCCCCTCTTAAACTTTCATATGAGCTCAGAGGATAAATTTTATTTATCAGTCTGGTAATAACATTAATATCCCTGAAACACATTTTTGAGAAAACTGGCAGGAGATGTCATTAGCCTTCTGATACACTGATTAAGCTATTAACTTTCCAGAGCCATACTCCCTTAACTGTAACATTTGCATATGGATAAAATAATTAGTTTGGGGGGGGTGGGGGTGGGGGTGTTTTGCATCTAACCAGAAAGGAATTTTATAGGTTTTAATTTCCTGGCATCAATATCACTAGCTATTGTGATAAAACTTTTGGAAGAAACACAAGGAGTGCCCTTTGAAAGAAAATTAGTGTAGCCTACCCTGTGGATGCCGATGAGGTTTTGGTATGTTGTGCTAATCTGTGTGAATGTTTTGTCTGACGATTTTAATGTTGGATCCAGATATGCAACAGATGAAATTGGGAATTCTGTGGTGGCCAAAAGTTCTGATACAACAAAGCCCTTAAGTACGTGAGTAATCCAATCTTCCTACAATAATGCCTTTAAGTACATATTTAACTCTTTGTTTTCAGTGGGATTTAACCACATGCTTAAAGTTAAGGACATACTTATACGCTTTGCTGAACCAGAGGTGCACTGTATGAACTGGCCAAATTTCTCTATTCATGGGAACTGAAGATGCTCAATATCTTAACATTTGGTCTCTTAGTATAACATCTATCCTTTACCTGTTCATGCATATGCCTGCATTGCAACCTCCTACTTGTACCGCTATTAGAAACAGATGAGGTGCGATCTTTGGCCAAGGCAACAAAACCCCTTAATGTAGTTGTAGTTTTATTGCCAAAAATGTCCTTTTTTTCCCCCCATGTAGCTTCTTTCACTAGCAGAAAGTGGAATAAAGCAGCCAGCATTCAGATTTGCCAATATAGCTTAGTACATATTAGAAGGGTTTTGTGGCCATCATGTGCCAATGTCTTTATGATCAATAAAGTGCTTTAAGTGGGAAATTAAATTCCATAGTTTCAGTTTTTAAAATATTTTGAGAGACAATGGAGCAGCTAACTACGGGAGAGAAGAATATTCTAGCTTATTAGATGAATACTTAATGTTCTTTAAAATTTTTACACTAGTCCTATGTTCAGAAATAATTCTGGAGGAACTGTGGTAAGTCTAAAGAGATCTGGAAAACTATTTGATATAACTAAGCAGTCAGGAAAGATTAAGGATGGTTTTAAATATCAAAATGGAGGGGGAAGATTGCATCAATTAGGTGTTTACTGTCTAATGTATGTATTAGGTGGGTGAAGAATTACTGCTATCTCTTTATACTTGACAAGGGAGCAAACCTGAAAGTCATTACTGAGTTCACTAGAAAAAACTAAATTGAATAATTACTGGAGAATCATCTCACTGAACCTGATGCATTCGGAAGTTAGGCACCTGTCCCTAACTGGTTATCTACAATTCCTCTAAAGTCAGTAGTGGGTGCAATGAGAGAACCTCTCCTGAAAATAAGTCATCCTGAGGCAGACAACTCTTGAGAGGTGGGATTAATAGTCATACGAAAACGCCAGTCTCTCTTAGTTGAACATAGAGGAAGTAGAAACACTTGCTTTACCTCGAAGCCTAGCTTTTAGAAATATACACACCCACTGCATTCATTTTTGAGTCTTTGAGGTCTGAGTGTTCAAAATCCCCTAGTGGGGCAGAATCTCAGCAAGTGATCAGGGTGGGGAGCCAAAACCAGAGCTTTCTAAGGTGCTCCTCAGTCTTGCACCATATATGGAATAAGTGTCTGGGATGTCCTGTGGGATGCACCTGCCACATACTACTGACACAGCCAATAGCCCCAAAACAATGGAAAGGAAGATGTTTTGCCCTTTTTGGGGATCTGGTGTAAGATACGTTCTGGGAACTATATTCCGGGTGAAGGGATTTATAGAAATAAGGTGTTTGCTCTAGATACATTTAGCATTGGAGCCATATTTATTAATAGGCCTGATGAATACTTTAAGTCAGCTAGATTCTACTGACATATCCAGGAGCACTGTGCGCTGGTGCTAACATTTGTGCCATAGAGTCAGCATCGCTGCCATAAGATAACTTAATTGAAAAGTCATGAGACATGGAAAAAAATGGGATCAGAACCTTTGGATTTATTATTATTTTTATTGGCTTTGTAGGCAAGATTTTGTCATTAGATTTTCTTTCTCTACTGGTATCACAGAGAAATTTAAAAAGAGTTTGAAGACAGAAGAAATGAATCCTAGGTTTGACTATATTACATAAAGGAAATAAAGCCAGGTTCCTAAAATAGTGCTATTCTTGTTCCAGCACCAGAGTTGCTTTCCATGAAAGTCTCCTTGTTTTTGAGATCACTGAATCCTGTGGTCCCATATTAACTAATGCTGCATAAAAGATGGACCAGAATAGAAAGGAAGAAGTTCGGGGCTATATTTAATCCAATGAAAGATGATATTCTGGAAATTGCCTTCACAGGACAAGGGTTTCTAGAAATAAGGGGTTATTCTGTATATATGCTTTGCGTTGGAGGCCTATTTTCCAGGCACCTTGCCTGGTTATACTAAATATTTATTAATAGGCTTGATAAATTCTTTCTGTCAGCTAGGTTTTATTTCCTTGCTGCTGTATCACAGCCTTTAGCAGTAAAAACTCAAAACTCAGCCAAGTGCTGAGCACCCTTCTCTCTAGCTTAGTTCAGGGCCCTGGTTCTGCTTTTATCAATTAAACCTTCACAGAAGGGTGGCAGACAGCGATTTTGATAGAGTCGTTTGAAATTCCCTCTCGTGTCAGCGGAAGAACAACGAGGCCTTGGTGTTCCGACTGTACCCTGAGGAAGGGTGGTCTCCAGATGGCTGTGCAGATGGTACGTTACACCTGCCACTAGCATCCTGTCCACAGCGCTGCCTTATGGGCTTTCTGCGGGGTGCTGGCAGACAGCCTGGCTGGGTGTGCTGCAACGTGTGATTTCATTTGAACAGACTAAATACACGGAGACAAACCATTTCAGGAGTGTGAGCTTTGACAGCATCCTGAATAGGTGCTCGTTCTTTTTGTCTGTGCAACCTTCACTCTAGTCATGAAGATGTCCTTGATACTGTCTCAGCAGATATCTCCAGAGGACTTGTTTCAGCTCAGCACATACAGTGTGGATACATCAGTTTATAGTTTGGCCTATTTTTCCTAATCAAAAGTAGTTTGACGCAAGTCTCTCCAAGTTTTTACTTTTAGTAGTCATCATTTTTATATTCATTTGGGCATGCATGCATGCTTCCATAATGACTTGGACACTAATGGTGATTTTTCTCATTAATGATCTGGATTTGGATCTGATTAGGAGAAGCGAATTTGAGAACAATGTCAATGCAGTGCATTCAAAAGCCTTGTTTAACAGAGGCAAAAAAGTTGTTTAAAGGATATGGTCACCCAGTTTAAAAAAAAAAAAAAGGTTTTGGATGCCTTTCTTTTCTTTGCTGTGCTTTTTGTTGCGGTTTGATTTGTTTGTTTTGTGTTTTTTGTTTGTTTTTTTGTTTTTTTTCCAGAGGTGCTTTTTCATCATAGTAATGGGAATGGTAAAAGAATGATTGGAATTGTTTTTCTGGCAATCAAAATGTAGTTATCACAATATGATTCAGACAGCTGCATGATATTCAAATGTCATTTAGGCAACATTATTAAGTCAGTTTTTATAATAGCTCAAGGGGGTAGATTATCATGGAGTAATTCAATCACTAAAACCAGGGCTCTTAACTCTTGTAAGAGCACATCTCTAATATCGATCTCCAGAACAAGAGGCAAACAACAAAAAGACAGAGCAATCATCATACGGCATGGAATATTTCCCGGGCTGCCTCATGGACCTTTTAAGGTACAACACAAGTATTTATATCTGAAGGAATAGCTCATATTGAGTCAGACCTATAGCTGAAATCAATAGAAATCTTCTCCGTGTAGATCTTTAATGAGTAGTGTATCTGGTCCATGTTGAATAGTGCTGCATATTTTAACAGACACTTGGAAGTCAGGACATTTGAATTCTGGTTCTGCTTAGATTTCTGACTCCTTGGATAGTACTCAATATGTCATGAATAATTTTCTCATCTATAAGAGTTGACTAGACCTGGGAGTCCAAGGGTGTGAGCACGTTTCAGACTCCTGCAATACATTCTGTCTCCATTTATCATGCTGACTTCAGGTGCTTGGGTGAATAACTGTCTATACACTGAGGATGAGCACTGTTTTCCCATTCCACTACTAAAAAGGGCCTGGTTTGGTTCCTTAAACAGAGGCACCAGTGCCATTTGTGAGACTCTGAGACATCCCAGGCAGCTGCATGTGAACGGCAGATGAGGCCTGAGGAAGTCCATGTCCTTCTGGAGCAACAGGTGGAGACCAGGCAAGATTCCCTGGGGTATGTCAAACAACATGAAACACTTACGTTAGGGAAGCTGAATCAAGTCCTGAATAACTAACTGAAGGGGATTAGTATCTCCTAAAATTAGTTGGCTGGATGTTAATTATGTAGCTGGAATTAGTAGTCCAAATTCCTGAAGAGAGAAATACCTTACACTAAGATTCATTCCACCTCTTTTACCTCTGTTAAAGGACAAGATGAACTGATCCCTTCCAACCTAAACTATTTTATGATTTTATGATGCCTTCTGGAGCAGACTGTGCCTCTAGAGAAGCATTGACTGTCAGCATTCTTTTGATCTCTAGACAACTGGGGCTGAACTCACTTGCCCATGCATCTACTGACATTTGAGAAGCACAGGTGTATCCTTCTTTGCCTTCAACAGTCAATCTAGTAGGGCACAGATCTGTTCTAGCTCCTGTGACATTTCTGCCAGCCCCATGAAGAAGTCTTTGATACGCTGGAACCCTTCATGTGGTACTAGATGACTACATATGGACAACTGTATCTGTCTCCTGATGTTTGGGGCTATATATCACACTTTTGTTTTCTGATTTAAAGGACTTACTATAAAAAGCCTCATTTTCAGAGGATTAGCACTGGATATCAAGGAGGAAAAACAGATATTCAGCAGATTTGAAAGTCATAGTATTTTGTTTATGTTTAAGTGCTTAAATCTCTATGCATCTGGTGAAAAGTGAGAGGATTGTTTATGGTGATAACCCTGAAAAAGTGTACAACTTGTATAGTTTAGCATTCCCAGAGGAAAAGTCCCTGTTCCTCTGGAATTGCTTTCTAGGCCAAGAAGTACTTTAACAGGGTATTTTGTCACTCTAAATTGTCATCACTGTACTGGTAGCAGAAACTAATTAATTAATTGGGATAATTAAAGGTGCACTTGGGCTATAAATGAACATTTCCATGAATGTAGAAGTGTGCTATTGATTCAGGGACTGACTTTTCTGCTGGACAAGTGGACTGAAGAGAGAAGGGAGAACAAGCAGCGGGAAAGGGAAGATGGCAGCTTTAACATTCCTTTACAGGTTCAATGACATTTCTCTGTGAAAGCATCAGTGACAGTTATGAGCTCTGTTTCAGAACCGTTCTTTGGATTTGTTGTTTGTTTGGTTTTTTTTTCAGTTAAAAAGACTACTAAAGCGAGGCCTCCATTTGTTTTGTATTCCCATGTAATCTTAGTTAGGCATTTTAACAAGGTTGGTAATTAGCAGAGCTGGGTGACATGCCAGTCTTCGGCTTCACGGATTAACCGTGCAGATTTTTTCTGTTGAACTTTGCTCTCCTGCCCTGACTTTCTCTAACCATATGTTTTACGATGAGCAGTAATAGCAATGGGACCCTGACACACAATTACTGCAGATGGCTTGAGACTTTACTGATGTCCCTGTCCACTCCAGCTCTGTGCCAGGGATTTCCCTTTGAACACATGCTGGTGCTTTAGTTACTATAGATAAACCCATCATTTTAGCTTGAATTCCTGAACTTGCAGTGAAAGACTGGAAGAAAGTAAATGTCACTTGTATCTTCATGAAAAGAAAAAAAGGATGATCCAGGAAACTACAAGCTACTCATCCTCACCTAGATCCCTGGGAAAGTGATAGAGTAAATAATCCTAGAAATTATTTAGAATAGAATAGAATAGAATAGAATAGAATAGAATAGAATAGAATGGAATAGAATAGAATAATTTCAGTTGGAAAGGATTTACAACAATCATCTAGTCCAACTGCCTGACCACTTCAGGGCTGACCAAAAGTTAAAGCATGTTACTAAGGGTATTGTCCAAATGCCCTTAGTGGCTCCTGGTTAAGTGCCACTCAGTACTACAAGTGCCTCCTAAGCACTGACAGGGGCATCAACCACCTCTCTAGAAAGCCTGTTCTAGTGTTTGACCACCCTCTTGGTAAAGAAATGTTTCCTAATGTCAAGTCTGAAACTCTCCTGAAACAGCTTTGAACCATTCCCACATGTCCCGTCACTGGATACCAGGGAGAAGAGATCAGCACCTCCCTCCCCTCTCTTCTTCTTCTCAGGAAGCTGTAGATATTTCCAAATTCATGGAGGACAAGAAGGTGATTTGTAGCAGTCAGCATAGATTTATGAAGAGGAAATCATTCCTGAGCAACCTGAAAACCTTCTGTCAGCCATGAATGATTAGCTGGGTGGATGAGGGAAGAGTAGGTAGTATTCTTTAGCTTGACTTTAGCACGGCTTTCAACACTCTCCCACAACGTCCTCATTGACAAACTGATGAAGAACAGACTAAATAAGTAGACAGTGAGCTGGACTGAAAAGTGGCCAATCTACTGGGCTTAAAGTGTTATGATCAGTAGCAAGAAGTCCACCTGGAGGCTGGTCACTAGTTGTGTACCCCAGGGCTAGATACTGGCACCAATACTGTTTAACATCTTCATTAATGACCTAGATGATGGGACAGTGTGTGCTCTCAGGGGGCTTTGCAAATGATGGGAAACTGGGAGGAGCGGATGACACACCAGATGGTTGCTCTGCCTTTCAGAGGACCTGGACAGTCTGGAGAATTCTTCCAAAAAGAACATTATGAAATTCAACAATGGGAAATGCAAGTCTGGCACCTGGGGAGGGATAGCCCCCGGCATCAGTAGGTTGACACCGACCAGCTAGAAAGAAGCTTTACTGTGGAGGACTTGGGCATCCTGGTGGACAAGTTTACAATGAACCAGCAATGTGCCCTCATGGCTAAGAAGGTCCACAGCCTCCTTGGGCTGCGTTAGGCAGAGTGTTGACAGAATGTTGGGTGAGGTGATAAATCCTTCAGATTATCCGTTAGAGCCCTTAGATTCACTGTGATCAAGCAGTGCCAGATATTATAACCTATTCCATGTATTTTGTGATTTCGTTTCACGAATCTTCACCAATCAGCTGAGTTCCGAGATGAGTGTGAAGCTTTGAGGACAAAGGTGTTTATAAGAACCCATGATAATCAGGTTCTCCTAGTCACACATCTTTTTCAGTGATACAAATTATTATTAGTAACAAATTTTCTCCTAATTATTGTACAGGAGAAAAATAGAGTCCTAGTATGAAATGTAGTATCAGTATCCACGATACTAAACAAAGATCTAGATACTGAATTACATTTATCTTTCAACAATTTTTAAAAATTGTATAATTACCATTTTTTCCAATAGTTAATTTAAAGAGAACCTCTTAATGAGATCTGACTCACTTTCAGAAAGTTGTCTGATTGACCGTCCTCTATCTCTTGTGCTAAATTTCTGTGCATATGGTATGTAGTTTGCTTAAGTAACAAATGTTAAGCAAATACCATAGGACATCCTCAACCACTGAGATTTTATTCAGGGACGTTTTATTCAGTGGAGAACTAGGGCTCAGATAGCTTACCCACAAGTGGATGTCTTGAGCCATTTGAAAATTCACTGTAAGTTATTTGCTTAATGATACAATTTAAGAACTATTTAGCATTAAGTCTTTTCCTAAATAGAATAAAGATTAAACCTAAGGTTAACTTTTTTTGCTCATATAAGTGTTAGAGTGTGGATTCTTCAATATTTTGATGAGCAGTATGGGCCGGGATTTCAGAACAGATGGTGGTAGAATGAACTAGTAGTTGTTTCTATCAATAAAGATTATTGCACTGATAAAAAGGGAAAGAGCACGGCAGTAACCTGCACATGAAATAAATGTGGGGTTTTTTCCCTGTTGAACACAGCTTTCAGATTGGAAAAAAAGAACAACCCAAAAAACTGTAAGGGGACAACAATCTGCCTTTCAAAATCATAGATGCTGAGATGCATTTTTTTTTTTTAGTATATCCAAATAGGCTGCAGTCTGATGTTTCATGAAAGTTGTTTCAAAGAAAAACACCTGTGCAAATTATATACTGAGTTGGTAAAGACAGCTGTGATACTGCTAATTTTCAGGGTGTGATTTGTATGCCAAAACAGAGGTGTGAGTCCCCATAAAAAATTCAGGAAGCTCCATAAATAGCATTCCCAGCATGAAGGTGCTGTTGACAGAACAGTTGGAATGACAGCCATGCAAAGTGCACCGGGGGTACCCCAGAGGCTTTGCAGATAACTGAAACAGTATGTTTGCTGCTGAGGCAATTGGGAAAAGCGATTGGCTTCAAGCTGCATGGATGTGTTTGATAAACTGATTAAACTATGAGGATTTGGGGGCGTGGGGGAGACTTCTAAATAAGCTAAATGCTCTGAAAATGAAGGATGATTGCATCTCTGCCCAGGTTTGCAGCTGCCCTTACAGGTGCTGAATACAGTTCCCCAAGACAGATTCATTTGCATCCTTGGAAACAAAACCTTAAGAGCACATAGACACTGTTTTTTAAACATCTCAGCAGCTGATAGAAAGTCCAAGTTTCTTCTGACTGGTAACATTTTTACTGTCATCTCCTCTAAGGAAAGCAACATACTGCTTTTGGGAATCTCTCCCCAAAACAGAGAGGTCTTAGTGTGACTCGACAGTATGGTACCTTTCTAATCTGATGTTTTAAACCTGGGATATACTTTGTGATTCACAGCCAGTTGAAAAGCAGGATGTCTTTTGCACTTAATCTTGACAAATCAACATCAACTGCAAAGTAGAGATTACACAGCTTGAGTGAGGACACTCCAGAGGGTTTTTTAGCTGAGGTCTATTTGAGATAATATTTTAGACAAGCAGCTGTCAGACTGGAAACTGGCTCATGTGTACCACTGCATTGACTCTAGACGGTGTGTAGAGTACAACTTGAACACAATACTGATGTGAAGCAGGGGTAAAATCCATGCTAAGAACAGGGCTGAGGTAAATTATGGTGGATAATGGTAGATTAGCTGAAAGAGCATGGATTAGCAGATACATCAGTGATGAACGGAACTAAAATGCTTGTAAACTAATTTACATAGCACAGCTGCTGAACACAGCACCTGTTCAAACTGGCTGTAAGACACTAATAGACGTAGTAAGTGCACAACTTTTGTCTGGTGAATTTTCTGCATACTCTGAACAAGTGCTCATAGGATGTGAAGTAAATTGTGAGTCCTGTGCATAGATATGAATGTTTACTTTTTTAATGAAAAATATAAAATTAATGAATATTTCTTTTAGTGTTAATGAATATTTCTATTCATTTCCATAAAAAAGGATAAATAGTAAGACACAGACCTACTATGAAACTGTAGGTAATATTGATAGTTTAGTTTCTGCCAGAAGATGATGGAACTGCAGCAGTGTAAGGAAAGGAGAAGAGACCTAACTATTATACCTGTAGGAACACGCAAGATTTTTTGGAGCTCGAGTGGGGAACACTGTCCTGTTAACAAAAAGCCAAGATGTAAACATAAAAAAAGAAAAAAAAAAAGCATTTCTGCCACTAGCAGAACAAATATGCCCCACAAGTTGGAAAAATAAACACAAACATTTTGTATAATTTTTCAACTTTTATTTCTAAGAGTAAAAATACACTTTATTGGTGCTATTTATGTCAGCTTCCTATGATTTTGATTCCTTTACTGGTATGGTCAAAAGATGTATTGGGGGAGCTGATATGGCCGAATTGAGTATTGGCACCCTGCTTGACAGCCCTACTAACAAATGCTGTTATTCTACATTATCAGGACAAAATATTTCAGTAGGTGTTATGTTGATTGCAGATGGCTTTTCCAAACAAATTTATGACATTTACAAGAAATTCTCCAGCCTTCTATAACTCTGCTTTATTTAAAGATGCTTCTCTCTTAAAATTTTAACAGCAGTTTTCTTCATATTACCTTTGCACATAGGTTTCCAGCCACCACTTTGAAGAGTTTGGAGAAATATAATCATCTCACCTGATCCGGTTCCAGAAGCTGAGAGGTCTTGGAAACAGAATTTTGTGTTCAAGTTTTTGGAAAGTTTTGCAGTTTCTATAATCCTGAGTTTGACATTTCTAAAGATCAGCAGGGTTCATCACAATATTTAGTTTGATCTTGCAGCTTTTTCCCAGCTTCAACCAGACTTTCTCTAACTTCTCCTGTTAAGATCTTAACTTTCCAGGAAGGTCTTAAGAGCATTTAGGCAATCACATTAATCAGTGTTAACACCAGCCATTTGCTGCCAGAGATAGCAAATACACTTTCATCCATGAATGCATTTTTTGACAAACTTAAGGAGCCATCTATGGTTCTTAAAGCTCTCCATTGAAATTCAGGATGGATATGGTCTACAGAGAAAAAATGTAGATGAATGGAATTTTCCAACCTCACAATATCGTTTACTGTCCTTCTTGAATCTTCTGTCTTCACGATAACTGTGTCACTCAGATAGCTGTTCATACTGAAAACCTAGTGAGTTGTTGCCTGGATCTTCAAATATCCTTAAGTAAAAACAGTAATATGAAGTGTAGACATGATGAAATTACTATAGCTTAAAAAGTAACTGTGAATTAGTAGTTAAAACTGTGCTAATGTTCATGACACTCCTCGTGGTCTTGGCAAACACAAAATAAGTCAGCTTTCAGTGTAAAAGCATCATGTTATTTTTTTTTTGGTGGCTGAAGAGCTTGCATGGAGACAGCCAGTGCAGCTGAGAATAATCATGGCAACTTCTTAAGAAGCTGTAAGATTGTGCACAGTTTGCAGAGGAGAGGAAAATGGATAAGAATGGGTCAGCATAGTTTAGGATTACTCCAGAAATCTCTGAGATAAAGTACTTCTGAGAGGGTAATATCTTGAAAGGTGCACGAAATAATAATGAAAGAACCTAGGTAGCGTGTTTTTTTCCCTTAATGCCATTAGGTGAGCGTCACAACCTTCTCCTTTGTCGGCATGATTGCAGGCCATTCAAGTCCACTAACCTCTGCAGATTTGGACACTCTAAGATCTCATTGTCTTCAAACTCCTGTTTATCTTCTCCTTCCTGAATACTTTTTATAAACCTGTTCTGTGAAAAGCAAAAGACTGCTTTTTAGCCTGTTGCCTGCACTTGTCTTTGCGACCAAGGGAAGGGCTGTAACCTTGATACCCGCAGCTGTGCTAACATATTCTTGATCAGTCATCTTCTCACTGGATCAGCTCAAAGCTTCTAACACATCTTGGCTTTTAATTAAATTAAAATGGGAGGAAAAAGTTCCCCTTTTATGTGTGTGCTCCGAAAGGAACAATATCTTGCAAGTGAAGCGCACACAATGATCCTGTCTATTTACAAATCTGAGAATTAGATTAAAATGGAAAAAAGGAAACTTTGTTCTGATAGAACGACAGTTTGATATAAAACAAAAAGGGTGGCTTTCTAAAACATTTCAAAAGATATTTTTTTCTGAAGATATGTTTGTAATAGAAATTCCCAGCCTACTTCCAGGGCTTTGTACAAGCCAAGTAAGAAAAATGGAATTAGTTGTAGGACCTGTATTGGAATCTTGGATCCAGAGAGTAATGAAAGTTGAACATATTTTGCAGTTTTCTGTGTCAAATAAAAAAAAAAAAAAAAAAAAAAAAAAAAAAAGAAGGCACGGAGATCAACATATCCCCTTTAAAGACAGACTGCTGCACCTCAGTCACATTCCTCCAAAGGGAGGACTGGTTTTATTTGTCTGACAGTCACCCATGGACATAAAAATCAGACTTAAAAGAACCACACAAAGTTTTTTTCACACTTTTTTTCCTGTCCTTCACACACTGAGTTCTCAGTGTCAGGCAGGGTCCATGCAGTGGCTACTAAAGCTGTATTCATAACTGGGGGAATGTTTTCTTTGTACCCCACAGGCACAGCAGTGAAGATATAGGTTAGAAATGCACCTTGAGAAATAAATATCCTCCGACTACTTTTCCTGTGTCTCATTAATAACAGAGATACCTAATAACATGCCTGATTTGTTGTTTTCCCAGTGTTTTCTTACCAATGGTACAGGCCAGATAAGCTTCACGTAAACAACGGCATCCATCACGTTATTGGTGATTAAAACCAATCTGGGGTCTCACAGATGATATATTTCAATTTAATTACATTTTCTGATAGTGAATATGACTCCTACCTCTGAAAAAATGAAAAATCAATGTGATGCCATATTCTGCTGCATGGCAGAACACGGTTTGACACAGACAGTCATAAAATCTTAATTCAGGAGCTGCAATTGATCATCATCAGTACTACCACTTATCATTCAACAGTCAAGACTGGGCTGGAAAGCTGAAAGTTGTCACCTGAAGCAGGAAGAGATAACAAACTGACAGACAGTATGTTTTGAATAGATAAACAATTGGCCCAGATATTTATTTCTTTTTCTCAGTGAAGTGAGTAAAAAACAAGATGAAAATGAAAGTTACATAGGACTTACATCACCGCAAACAGGAGTAGAGAATCACCCTGGCACCAAGTCTGCGGTCCTGACAATGCTCAGGAGTGCCTACCGAAAGCTATTGCTATCTGACATATGTTGCTATAAGTGCTAATTAAATCTCAGGGCTGTGTTCTATTATTAAAACAAGAGTCCTTAGTAGCTACTAAACAGAGCTGCCTCCCCGCAGGAGCAGAGCTATCAGCTGCCTGGGTTTCCCTGATATGTCTTCGTTTTTTGTCCTTGGAGCACCATCTAAGCAGATTTTTTAACAAGTGCAGCCCGTGTCTGGGGTTTGGGAATTTCCAGCAGAAGCTTTGCAAGGGGCAGGCTTGGCAGTCTGCAGCGGGCGATGGCAGGGCAGCGGGAGAAGGGAGGAGGAGGAGACGTGCACGCCGAGCTAGATCTGAAGTGCTGGCAGCTGCTGTGCTTGGCCAGGGTCCGCAGAGCCGCAGGTGTGAGCAGGGCAGGGGCTGGGGGCAGAGGAGCTTGGGGCAGAGCGGGTGGGGGTTCAGTATAAGAAGGGATGTAGGTCAGGGTGGGGGCACATCATGTTACTGAGGGTTGGACAGGGGAGGTATCAGGATTGGTGGTGGAGATCTTGGGAGAAGTGAGGACAGTGGGGCTTTGGGTTGGATTTGGAAAGTGTGGGAATCTCTGGGGCAGGAAGCCTGGGACCTGGGCATTTTGGGACAAGAGAGATATTGTATGGGGCTGTGGGTAGGAGTGATGCTCCATAGGTGAACAGGAGTGTGATGTGGTGGTGTTTGCTTGGAGAGAGTGATTTCGGTTTGGACATGATTCATCAGTTCCTTTTCAGGAGAGAGCACTGGACAACAATGTACTCCTCCTACCCCCTACTTCTTTTAGATTCTCTTCTCTATATTTCACTTATTTGGAAATGTGGTTGCATTAGTCAGGACGCACTGTAAGATCTGACTGTACTTCCCTCCAGGAGAGAACACTTCACTGTGTATGGGGCAAATGGGAGAGAAGAAGGACTACAGACAATGAAATGCCCCCACAACCTCTTTTCAGTGATTAGCGTTCCTATTGCCAGCTTTCAACCATTCTCATTGTCCTAGTGAAAGGACTGCAATGTCGGTGCGAAGTAGATGTTCTTTACACAACTGCATAATGGTGTATATGACCTGTCCTAAATCAGCATGACGTATGCATAGCAACTTCTGTGCCCTGCTACTCATCACTGATCCCCACTGAAAACAGAAGGAGTCTTTACACATAAGTTCTAGGTGCTTAAATTTAGATGGGTCAGTGTTCCTGATGTCTGCCTCTTTCTGCATATAATCCTCAACCAGAGTATTTTAGGAGCATCCAGATCTGGCTAAATGTTGTCCACATCTATGGCATCTTTTGTACACAAAGTCAAACTCAATCCATGTGCTTGCCCAAAGCTGGTGGACCTGATGCTCACAGTTTAGTGTTGGAAATATGAAAACCAAGTTCTCTGCTAGTAGAGCAGGAAGAAAACTTCCTGTCCTTTATAGACAACTGATAAAAATGTCAAAGTATACTAAATATTAACTTTGTGAAGAAGTCTGTGCCTCCTAGGACAATGTCCCTACATTGTCCTATGCCAGGGGGCAGTCACACTGCTTGCATTGCCCTGAAAGTGGAGGAGATAAGGGAGATAAGTAAGTTTGTTTGGGTTTGTGGTTTTTTTTTTTTTCCCCCTGGTTTGTTTATACATTGCAGCTAACAGGCCATTTTCTGTAACACTTAAAAGATTACTTTTTTTCTTTTTTTTGCCAGTGGAACAGCTAAACCATTCTACAGGAAATATACCGTAAATATACTCACAGTCTAAAAAGGAAGAAATTCATTAAGACAAATGCTGTAGAAGATGCAGTATGGTACTCTGTCCACACACGAGAATCTGTGGATGGATACAGAAACATACGACAATTCCCTATGTACAAATTCTGCACTCCAATTTAAACAAAAAGCTCAAACCTTGCACAATGTGTCCCACATAGCCAAAAAAGACGATGTAATCCTGGAATGGTAGGAGTCAGCATGAGGTCACAGGCAGAAGACTGAAAAGGTCTGTGCCTCAGCCAGCTTGCTGTTATCCTGGGCAGCCGTACTGCAGAATTTCATTTACAAGCTAATGGTACCCTACCTCAAAAGTATGTAATTTCTTAGCTCCTCTGACAAAAGTGTTCCAGAACTTCACTCCTCCCGTTAGCAGAAAATATCTCCTGGTTCTCAACCTTAATGTATTGCTGGCTAGTTCATGCCCATTTGCCTTGTGCCAAACTCACAATGAATTTATTAAGTGATTTTAACCTCCTGCTTCTCCTTTTTTTCCAGCTGCAGTATTCCTGGCCATTTAAAAATCAATAGTTACCTTCTCTCCTCCCCACCCCAATTATGAGAATGCTACATAAATTGCAATACAAATCAAGATTTGTTTTTTTAGCTATATGAAATCATTTTTTTCTTTCTTCAAATTCCTTTCTCATCTGAGTTAATAAGACATGTTCAGGGTATGTTTTCAAGTCAAGAAACTTAAAAGAAAGAGGAAGACAGTGGGATTCCCTGCATTCACATGACTCCTGATGGACTTTTCCTAGCATTGATCATTAAAGAAATATGATGTTTGGTTATTGGCACAGATTTCGTAGGACTAATAGTGTTAGAATGAGTTGAGCTGAGAGACACAAAGGGCAAATCTGGAGAAGTCCGGAGGAATTCACTGTAGCAGATTCATTTTACACTCATGCTTTGTCTTCAAATATTGGCCATTTTCAGTAATAACTTGAGTGTTTTCATGTAGCAGCAAAGCATTTTACTGGAAAGCTAGACATAGCCAAGATGAAACTTCTAGTTCTGTAGAGATATAATTTTCTTTTCTCTCTTTTGTAATTTAGGTTTCACTCCAGTATCCTGACCCTGGGTCCAAGAGCATTCTCAAAACTAAAAAGCAGCTGAAAGGTAAACCTAGCTGTTACTTGTCGGGTCTACACGTAGGCCCCAGCTTTTAGTTTTTGGTATTTTGTAACCAGGTCATCTTTGCCATGACTTCAACAATAGTTTCTTTGAAACCTTGCCTTGAATCCACCAGAAGTTTCTCAAATCTGAGCCATTTTGCAGTCAATATTTCTGGCTTATTGCACTCACATTTTTTGACGACACTTTCTTTGGTAGGAAATTTCAGACTGGCTGAGTAGGAAAGTGTTATTATTATTATTGCTATTGCTATTATTCATTTTTATGAACCAGTCTGTAAGATCGTGGTTTCTCCTTAAAGTCAAAGAACTTCACAGGAAGACAAATCCTGGAGGCGGGATGGAAGAATTGTGATGAGTGCCCCATGTACAATAATTTCTCATTACCAGAAATCTCTGCAGCCATAAAACAGTTGTCTTAAGAAAGTTACATGGTGGCAATGAGGAAAAAAAGCTAATGTTCCTTCTGCCCTCCACTCTGCAAAAAAAATTGAGGATTAGAGTGAAGAAAAAAAGCAACTTAGTTTCCTTTTATTGTGATCAAAATATACATATGCATGCACTCATAGATAAATCCTGATTGCCTGGCTGATATCTTCCTTAGGCTTGAAGAATTAGCCTCACAAAATGCTTAAGCTATAGCAAGGGTAAAATAATCACCACATGAACAGAGCAGCCCATGGGAAGGAAGGCCGGAACACCAGCCTGCATGTAACAGCTTTGAGTAACCACACACAAAACCAGTTGGCTGTTCTGGAGAAAACGCATGCTGGACTAGAACCAAGCATAAAAAAACAAGGTTACAGCCAATGCACCTTGCTTTGACATGTTGCACTGTATGATAGAACACTTTTTTTTTCTCCTCTACTCGGCATATTTAGGTGGTTTCTATAGTATCCATTTTATTGCCTCTATGGTGTGAATTAATGACAGGCCAAGATTCGTGCCTGCACCATGTTCTTAAGCCCTAGGGGCCAACCAATAATGTGCAGTAGATATGACATCAGAAGCTTTGAACGAAATGACCATTTATTATGCAGTCATGTGGACATGTGCAATGGAGTGATGTGCAGTCTCCTTGTATTTGTACTGTAGAGTCCTCCCAAGAAGCATTCGTGGGAGGGCTAAGGGCTGGCAGGGGTTCTTGTTCGCCTTTCATTCTGGCACAGATTTTAAGCATTCAGGCATATTTCTAGACAGAAGTTATCACTCTCAAAACATACATTGCACAAACTGGTAAAAGTGAGACTTTCAATCCCAGCATCTAATTTCTGTGTGTCTTTAACCTGTTGAGGGCATGCTGTAGCCAACAAGATCACAGAGAAGAGCAAGATGACCTCTCAGTAAACACTCTTGCAGGATAATAAAGAGTCAGGGAGAAAAGTTAGAACATTTTTTGGTTTTTCTTTATCTTTATACTGTGTCTCTTCTGGTGCAACTATCTGATTTAATAAAAATGTATAAGAGATGTAGCTTTATGCTTCAGGGCAGTAGATCTCCATAGATTGCCTTGGGCTTGAGGGAGTCTTTCTGTGTTAGGTACATGTCGCATCAATTGCCCTTATGGGATTCTTCCTGCAGTTACTTTTAAGTTTCTGGTCACCAAAGGAGACAAAATAGAGGCCTAAAAGTACCATCTAGTTTGCCCAAACCAGTAATTTTGGTCTTCAGTGCTTGTCAGTTATTTTTGCCATTTATGAACGTGTTGAGTCTGTAAGGAGCAATGGTTCAATATTTATCTCTAGCTCTATGTCTCTACATCTATATTTGTATATCTTTGGTGGTTTTATTTAGCCTTTAGGATGTGCAGCCTAACAGGCAACTATTTAACTCCACTCTGTAAAAGGGAAGTGTTAGAAAGCTTATTTTGATAGAACCAAGTTAAAGTCAAATAACCTTCTGCACCTCTGGCAAATGTGATTTACGGCGTACTGCAGTACTAGCATGAGACAGCCTGTGTCTTTTACCCAGTAGATGAGTTGTTGTTTTTTAAAGCTTGAAAGCCCCTTCATTTAGGCAAAAGTTCACGATTTACTTGGAAATTTAACTTTTTTTGTTCAGTCAAAGTGTATCTTTCCCTGTCAGTGGATTGCAATTTATGTTAACTAAAAAAATGAATAATAAAAGCTTGACATTTTTCTCCAAAGCAGAGCAGCATTAAAGGTCACATTTTCAAAAGGACCTGTAAAACTCTCCTAACAAATTATGCTTGAGTGTTTAAGTGCACAAACTCTTTTTTTCTAGAGTGCACAGAATGAAGAATGAATGTAATTCTGGTAGTGTGTTTCAAAATTTGGCAATGAAGCCGAATTAATGAAATTAGGATAATTTTTCAAAAGCACATACGTCATGTAGGAGCCTAGATATTATTTTTCAGGTTTTCAGTGGAAAATTCCTGAAGTACTTACAAACATATAGCCTTTATCATGAGAAATAAGGAAGGCGTGGCAGTAGATTTTCCATTGTTAATAATAAATGCCACTGCTATTCCTTGCTTTTATTAAAACAGCGTACTGAGACTTCTACAAGACAGGAATTTTGTTTTGCTAGGCATTATTTAATCACACTGTCAGTCCATCACAAAGAACTCTCTAGACTAAGAGATGAAATAAAATGTGGTAGGGGAAACAGAGGGTTGGAGAGGTGAAATAAGAGCCTGAAGATCACACAGATGGTCAGGCACAGTTCTATCCTTTGAACTGTCCATTAGATCTCTCTTACTTACAGATGATGCTCTCTCTTTCTTTCTTCAGACATGCCATACACACTGAGTGAACAAAACTCTACTGATCTGCCTACTATTGAAAAACAGACATAGAAGACAGCTGGATTTTTAAGTAGTCAGCCAAATCCTATTTGAGTAACCTTTAAATTTATTTTTAGAGTATTAACAAATCACACACTCTGAAACCTTTGTTGACAAAAACTCTCAAAAATTGCTACTTTGGCAGGTGGGGTTCTAGCCATTTATATCTTGTGTTTACAGAGAGGGCCAGTTTGCTAAAGATAACTATTGTGAGAAACATGCCAACAAAATAAATCTAACAAAGTGTTTCCAGAACATAGGCCTAGGTTTTATACTAAAAGGCTTGTCTTTTGGGGCAACAAAGAAGGGTATTACTTTGCACTGGTTTTGCTCAAAGGTTATGAGGACTTTCGTTACATGGATTACCTGCCGTGTAGGTGGGTTTGCAATTGTTTTTTGTCCTCTTATTGGGTTGTTGGCATTGTGAGATTTTTGCATGATGCAGTGTGAGATATATTGGAAAGGCTCTGGAAGGAGATGCCTGGAGTCAACTGGAACTTTATTGTGATTATTCTTTAATATCACTTTGTAGCTGTGCTGTTAATTTATACCTGTTCATCTGCCTGGATTTTGTTTGCTTTGTCTAGCCACTGTTGAGGAACCACAAGGACTGGAATGCCTTGACAAAAATCACTGGATTTCACTGGCAAGTAAAATTCAAAGGTGGAAATGCAGAAGCTGCTGTGTCTAAGGCTGTGTGGGAAAGAAATGGTGCTTTGACAGCTAGTGCATTGAATAGAAAGAATCTCTGAGATTGATAGAGCTGTAGCTACTCACAGATGTGGTGTGAAAAGGGAAGGGGACTGGGGAAAACGTACTCTAATTAAATATTTTTTATGATATTGAAAATGTCTCCAAATCACCTTTTCATGTGGCAACCTGCGCCACTCCAAGATCCTTCTGGGGCATTTCTTGAACAGCTTAGTGGCTGTGACAAAGACCACTTCTACCAGTTCTCAGGGTAGACTTAAACTTTAATGTCCTTCTCGTTCTTAACCTTGAGAGAGGTCTCATCCTCTACATTCCCAAATTTCAAAAAGTGGAAAGTTTGCCATACATTTATCCCTTTGATTTTTTCCTCTGCCTCCTTGGATCACACAAAGTCATTGAGTGATCGTTAGCTCAGGTGTCCTTAGAGAGCTGTAATGTTGTACAGATGCTGTACAGATGCTGAAAGGAAAATAACAAAGCTGGTTTTAGCCTTTCTTTGTTTTACATATCACTGAACACCGTAATGGGTTGAAGGATTATCTGTTTTGCTGTTGTGGGAGCAGGAGTTGCCAGACAAATTAGAGACACCATTCTCCCATCTTCCATCCAGGACTGGGGGACCCTTCAGCCAATCATTTTACATTTTATATCCATGTGTGGATAGAGTCTACACGCATCAGTCTCTCTGGCAGTGGTTGTAGGCAGTGAGGCGTGTCATGGACTGCTGGTTCAGAGGTGTTCTGTGTTGCGATCAGCTGGAGGACAGGATTTCAGGCATTGATTAGGGAAAGTGGTTTGGAGGGGGCAGATTCAAACCGTTATTACACTGAAAGCCATTTCACCACTATGAGTGCTCAGGAGGTATAGAAAATAATAGTTCAAGTAAGTGAAGGGGAATCTTCAAGCTATGCATTGATGTTATCTGCCAGTGCAGTCATATGTCTGTGCACCCCTGGAAGGGGACGGCCACTTTTTCTGCCTGAGGCAAGAAGTCAGCCCTGTCCTATTCTGACAGTGTGAGAGCAGAAGCTGTAAAATGAAGGAGGGTGGGAAATTCAGTGAAAGACGTGTAGCTTGCTAAAAGCAGACAGCTCACACAGTGATTCTGCAAGTCCAGCAGAGTGGTAGCTGCTTTTATCACTTGAAGGAAGGGTAGAGAGGACAAGAGGTCACTCAAAAGACACTAGTTTTTATCCACTGAACATGAAAATGCAACAACTAAAGCATAAATACTTTCCATGTGTCATAGTAGGAAATACGAAATACTCATGATAACATCAAATATAATGAGACCAGAAAAAAAGTGTTAAACGAAAACCCTGTGCGAGACTGAAGACTGTGCTTTTAAACAGGCATGGGAGGAAAGTGCTTGGGTAGATTTCAGATTTTTTAGGGGACCCTGTGGTATCTGTCCAGATGCTTGTACACTGAATGAGCAGTAGGTTTGAGTGAGATCTTTGAGGAAGTCTGTATCAGCACTACCTTCCTGGATTGCCCATTGATGAGGGACACCAGACTATGTGATGAAGTTGTGCGAGCAGGTTCACACTATGCGCAGGAGGCAGGAGCACCCCTGGACTTCTGCACACCACATTCTTACTCTCTTGTGAGAAGATTTCTGATTCTGCTCGTTACCTAGCTTCTGGTTATACTTTTACATGGCAATCCCTTTAAGCACAGCCTCAAAAATTTCCTTCATCTCCAGAGGTTCCCAAAAGTTTGCCTCACTCTGAAGGAAGAAGAGATTTGGGACCTCCACTATGTAGCTTAACTCTGCATCAATATTTAAGGATGGAAATATCATCCTGTCACTGTGACCCCTGAACAGCAGAAGGCAAATGAATAAACACAGCTGTTGGTCCTAGATAGCGTACAAAGCAGCTCGGAATGATGGCAGGATCACTGCCAAGATGCTGTGTACTGGAAATAAGCCCACACATGCATTTACACTTGTTGAATTACTACACTGTGAATTTCGTTTTCAGATGGGAGCACAGCCGTGTCCTTATCAGTTCATCCATACTAATCCTTACATTGACAACTGAAAGACGAGACATTATAATGATCTCAATTCAAATAAAACCTTGCTGCACAGAAAAACTATTTAAGGAAGCACGTACCTTTATGTGGTTACAGCGGCAGCTTGGATCTAGAGAAAACAAATAAGTGAATATGAGCAAATAGCTAAGCCAGTCATCTATAGAGATACTCAAGGTAAAGAAAAGACAGGTTTCTATTCCTTACAGTTGACCATAGATATATAACGGGTCATATAAATCCAGGATAGAATCATCAATGTCTTAGTAGGGAGCCTAGGACAGAGTGAGAAAGACGCTTCTGCAGAGCAATTTCAATATCTACATAGGACAGGAGGGGAGAATTAGCTCCTGGTAGAAACATTAGCAGGCTAGCTGAAGAAGTGGGATGAGTCTGGGTTCTGCTGAGATTTTTCAAGAGCACGTAGCCATCTCAATCCTGTTGATATTTTAATATTTTCTTAGATTAATCTACAGATTCTGAAGTGATTTATGTGAAATGTTGTTTGAAGAAACTTTTTATAACTGGACAAATGTCTAAATCTAAAGAAAGATATCCCTTGATGCATTCAAAGCTTTTAATTTTTTTTTAATATGTTGAAGAGGTCTTCTCCACATGACTGTTTGAGTGATAGTGATCCACCTGAGTAGAATCTGACATATTTCTGTACTCAGGCTGAAATTTGGAAAAAAAAAAAAGTTGGAAAAACCAAAGTTCATGAAAGAAATTAAAATTTTCATGCTATATGGCTTTACTCACTTTTTTTTTTTTTTTTTAATTAAATAGGCTGTTACTTTTATATGTACACAGTTGAGTCATAAAATACTTATGACCTAAGAATCTTCTTGAATTTAGATATATCTTATAAGCCTGGTCATGCATATGCTTAAGTAAATTTGTGCAGTTACTCTAATTGCAGTGAATATGCCCATAATAAAGCTTTTGTCCTTTTTTTTTTCTGTAAAGAACTATTTAAAAATAAACAGCAGTACATTCAGGCAGAGGACACATCTCCATTACTAGAGAGAAGAGGGTCAGTAAAAGAACTTCACCTTCCGTATCTTCAAGAAAACCCTTCTACAAAGGGCACTAACAAAAGTAAATACAAGATGACTAGTACCACTTGCCCTTGGGGCCCGGAATTGGTTCATGGGCCTCTTTTCATCAGTAGTATAGGCATAGTCTGTAAGTCTTGGTAGGAAGGCTGTAGCACAAAATCTAAATAGGAAAATGGAATTTTGAAGTTTGTTTGGACCTTTTCTACGCAAAAGAAAAGGCAGACACAATGGAAGAAGTCAAATTATGGGAAATGGTGTTGAAACACTAATCTGATAAAGACTTTTCTGAAGCAACATAGTAGAGTCATCGGTAGCAAATATCATCCCAAGTCATAGAAGATGAAGGTTATACAGAGTTGGGGAAAAAAGAGCTGGAAAAATGTGTCATTAGCTGAGCTACAGCTTGAAGTATACTGAGGTTCTTGGAAGTGTTCCTACTCATAGCTATCATTCTCATGATCTTTCAATTTTTATTGTATGCTGGATAAGTCTCAATTAAGAAATTTAATAAAGGAGATTTTTTCCTTTTATCGTTCAATAGTAGGAAAATTAACCTTATTTTGAGAATCTTTGTATCACTAGACTTCATATAATGATCTCACCTACCAAGTTTCCTGTGTTATTGCATCACTTCTAATTAACTCCCCTGTTAACGATTTGATACTCTTAATTTTGCAGTTTGAGAATGTTATCAAAGCTTTTCTGAAATTAACTACTATTAGTTCTATTCATTGCTTAAAATTCATCATTGGCTTTTGTGAATTGTTAATGGCTTCATTAAAAGAGCACAGCCAGAATACTGCATTATCCTGCTAAGCACTTGTATGATCCTCATCAACATAAGACCCGAACACTTCTTAGTCATTAATGGATTTTTGTCCTCTCATATCCATGGGAAATAGTGAAATATTACCCCCACTCCATGTAAGGAGAGGTGGAACGGAATACACTAAGCAGACAATTCAAGATAATATGAAAAGAAAAAAACAAAACCTTAGATCAGATTCTGGTTAAGCATATGTCTCTTGAATATTGTGTTATTCAGCATTTCAGAAATTATCCCATGCTTCTGACTACATCTCTTCAGATTTCTGAAGCTTTGGAAATGCTGAATTTGCAACAAAATATCATAAACTGAAGATTCTGATTGAAGGGCGATGAATATTTTTAATCACTTTTTCTGTAACAGATAAACTTTCACCAGAGAAACAAAAAATACTCTGCTGAGAAGTGCTGTCAGAAATGTTTATAGGGAATGCGGTTCAGGTGCTCTGCATCCCTATTCTGACTGTTTCCACAGTTAGACGAGATAGCCAAACAACCAAGGAAGACAGAAGTCAGGATGCATCACAGACTTCCTATTTTTTCTAAACAGATTGCTTCAAAGAGGACAAGGACATAAGGCATCCAAAACATATTACAATAGTTCTTAGCAAAAATGTTTGCTTTTGTTTATTGCTGGTTTTTTAGTGTGCTTTTTTTTTTCCAGTTAGATTGTCTATGAAAACAGATTTTGTGGAAAAAAGTAATTAAAAAATGCCTATTAAAAATATTCAGCTTTCTACACTGCATAGTAAAGGATCTCTCATCCAACTGCTTCCCCAGTTTCCTCTGAAGCCTTTTGTTTTCATCGTATTTGTTGGCAAAGGGTTCCATATGTCTGCTGCCCTTTCATGGATAGCCATTTCCTCTGGTTTGTTCTGCACTTTGCTTCAACTAACTTTGACTAATAACTCCTACCATTCTTCTTGTATTAGAAGACAAAATGAATAATGACATTTTATTCAACCTCTTCATACTTTTCATGATTTTATAGGTCTGAAATGTATCTCCCCTGAATCATCTTTTCCAGACTGAAAAACCTTAGTGACTCAGTCGTTCCTCATATGGGAGGAAACAAAGATTCATACCTTTGATCGTTCTTCCTTATACGTTTTTCAATCCCACTATTTTCTGAGAGATGAAGGGATCATAGCTGCACTCAAAATTTAAAATACAAACAGACCATGGATTTATACAGTGGCATAATTGTGTTTCCTGTTTTGTTCTTTGTTCCTTAAACTTGCTCTTTTGACTGAGGGGAAACACTGAGCTGGTATATTGATGGAAAAAAGAAAGATTCCTACCAAACCATGTATTTAAAATGAATATTCTAGGTTACTACACTAGAAATTTAATTTCTTAAGATAGGAGTATAGTATACACGAAAATTAACAGCTGGGAGGATGCAGGCAGGGAGCAAAGATGCAGGTATATCCTGTAAAGATGAAATCGGGAACTTCCCTTCTGTGAAAACACATGACAGAAAAAAACCACCAAACATTTTATATATTGCAGGTTAAGCTCTGGATTTGAATTGCTTAATTATGTTTATGCTCCTTTTATATGCAGCCTATACTGGGTTTAGAAAAGAACGAAGCTTCCTACCATGTTATTTAATAGGTAGTCTCTGAATCACTAGGTAACCAGAAAGTATCAAGGAGGTGGCATGTTGTAATACATATGACATTTATCTAAATCAGTCCTGTATAATATGGCAAATAAACCCCTTCACTACTATTGTAACATTTAGCACCTTTTCCATGTATTTCAGTTCATAGATGCCTAATTAAAGATCAGTGAACCAAGTGTTTAAAAGGCAACCAATTTAATTGCTGTAATTGTGTGATTTAGATGAATAATAAATGTGCTAATGATACTGTAATATTAAGTGTTCAAGTTGGTGATCAAGTCAATTAAGATATAATTGTAAAGCAGCAATCCACAAATAATGAGTGAAATCCTTCCTATTGAGAGTGATGCTGACAGGAATAAAATACAGTAACCTTATCACATTTTGGCGTTTAATTTGATACAAAAGGACATACGCTGATCATGTAGGAATCAGAGTGTCCATTTCTTTCCTTCTTTCAGAGATGAAGACTTAGCTCTTGGAGCAGTTTTATAAGGTCTTTATGTTAATTCTTGTACTGACTTGCAGTAGTGAGATCTTCAAGAGCTCTCTAAATCTGGGGTGATGGCCACACCTGACAGCTCCGCCAGAACAGGCAACTGCAGTGCAAACTTCATCTGTTTGTCAGAAACAGCCTCTCCCTAGAAATCAATCAGAGACTAAACAAAATATTTGCCAGATTTAGGTGACTGTGTTGGGGGGCACCTATTCCTCCCACTAACACAGGGGGTGTGAGAGAGAAAGAATGAAAACCATCTCAGGGAAACTGGAGCTGCTTCACCCTTGTTGCCAGACATCAGTAGTCACTCTTGGTACTCTCAAAGTCATACATGGCAGTGTCTATTGGTGGCAATCTCATGGATGAGAAGCAAGAATTGATAGCCTGGAGGCCTCCTGGCAGTCAACAATCCCCCTAAGAGATCAGGGCAGGTCTGTAGTTGGGTACTTCCATCCTTTGCCAGGACTGTCAGCTTTTCCCTCTCAATATGAAAGTGGTTCAGGCTCAGCTGGTTCTGGTGCTGCTGGTCTTGTTCCTTCTTGTTCCTGGACCACTATTAAACATTTAAGGCATGCTGACATCCAGGCATAAGCTTTGAATCAATGGAAATAAAGTTTCTACAAATAAATATTCAAAATAATTTTATGTAAAGTCTAAATTACAGAACACTGAGTAATTAAAGAATGTCACTAGATATCTTTCATGCTATCTTGCTTCTTATTAGCAATAAGTATTTTAATTTTGTTCAAGGTGTCTATTGTGTGTGTTTCTGAGTATATAGTTATTTTAGAAAAAGATCAGATTTACCACATCTTTATGTAAGACTGAATGATCAAGGTCATAGACTGAGGTTATTGGTGGGTGTATATGAATTCACTTGTAAACAGAAAGAAAAAAAAAAACCTTAAAACTATGCAAAACAATTCGAGACCATGCCCATTCCTTCAACCACAGCAAATGTGCATGGCGCCTGAAACTGCCTTAAGGAAAAGCTTCTAAATCTTCAGAGGCCTGAAGAAAGAGACTTAGTATCACCAAATTAACACAGTGCTTGGCATAGACTCATCAGAGCTGTCAAGAAACAAGACACGTTGATGTGGACAGTTATACTACCTACTCCTAAAGGCAAGCCAGCTTGTCCATAACGAACTCCAGTATCTCTGGGTCATTGCAGGCCAAACATATCCAAACTGCCAGTCCAGGCTTTATTGTTAGAACTGGGTCTGTTGAACTCAAGAATAAATTGAGTAGTGTTAGTTTTTACAAGAGACTTCTTTTCCCTTGTCTGTTCCTTTTTGTGGAAGGAACTATTATAAAATAAATGCTCATAAGCACTGTGAAACTTTTCCTAAGGACAGCCAATATATCTTAGTAATAAGTTTGTACCCTACATAAGCAATTTTCCATCCTATCAAATTAGCATAATTTTTAATTGAATCTTATCTTCTTCCCTTTTTTTTTTTTTTTGTTTTTACTAATGTGGCTGAAGTATAATCACATTAGTCTCTCTCATAAAACACGATAAAAGAATACTAATCAGATGGCAATAAAGTACAATGCAGAACTGTTACCTGGAGAATATTAATTTTTTGCTGGGTTGGAAGCCCTTATTTTGTCCATTCCCTCTGAACTTTTTTTCTTATTCCTGCTACCATCCTACCAGCATACCCTCTTTAAATGAACAAGGAATTGTTCCCTCAAAGACATTTAATCCCAGATCTGGATCACAAGACAAGTTGCTGCAGATTGTCGACAATAGTGCCAAGGGAGATATGAGAACTTATTTCAGGTTAGGCAGGTTCATAAACATTCTGCATAAGGGCAGAAATACAACTGTTGTCAAACATCAGTATCATGATTTCAATGAATCCTAAAGGAAAGTGCATGTTTCAAGCTGTCATTTTGGTATTTCTTCACGACTGTCAGCTCCTACTTTAAACTCATCACAACTGAAGTATCTGGATATCCTTCATCTTATTGACCTTTTGTCTTACTTACTCTTCTTTCTCACTAACAGAGCCATTTTTAAAATATCATCTTCATTGTGAATGAGTTCAGTACGTTGGCCCTCTTTTTGGAAAGGCCTCTCTTTCAGTGCTGATGACTTTTTTCCACAGCATTTGAAATAGTTACGTTTTGTTCATAGGTTACCTAAACCACGACACTCCGGAACAATCTTTCCACTGACCCCTCCTACTTTCAACATATTGAAGAAAAGGCCATATTCAACTCACGTCACATTTTCCTTTGTCTCTTTCCTGTCATTTCCTTTCCTCCATCATAGAAAACACAAGCTGCTTTTTATCTTAATTTTAAAATTCTCTTTTGTACCTTTCCTTCTTATCCCTTAGTCTCTCTTAGCACTGTGAAAGGTAGTATCAGGTGATTTTTCTTCCACCCCAGCCTGTTTAAGGTGCCATTCCTGATCCTCAATGAATTAAATTTTCAAGTTTTCTAATTCTTTCTCTCTCCCAAGCTGCATTGTACAGATAAGAGAAACACCACATGTACATCTACAAAGCTTTTCCATTTTCCCCTTCATTTTTTTTCCCAGAAATGCTCTATATTCTTCACTCTGCCAACCCTCTGTAACTTTTCTCTCCTTCCCATGGCTTCATTTCTCTGTGCTCCAAGGATCCAAGGCCGAGGTTTGATACAAAGCCCAGCTGTGCAGCCTTGGCTCACGCTTCAGAGGAAATTGCTAAACTGTGACAAAGAACTCTGAGAAAGGCTCTAGAGCAGAGCCATGGACGATAACAAAGGTAAAATTAGAGACAGAGGCAGGGTTGTTGAGATGGGGATTGTTTTCAGAATTCAAGCGGGAAAACATCAGCATTGAAAGTATAAGAACCCAAAGCAAAAAAACAAAGAGCCAACAGAGTTGGTGGAAGATGGCAACTCAGCTACATGGAAAATCTGTTTTAGTGAGTAGCAGAGGCCACCACGTCTCGTCCTGATTGATGCCTGCCTGGCCAGCAAAGATTGGCTTTTTGGCATACTGAACTGATGCTTAGGCTAGGAGCTCATTACATTCTAGCCATCATTTGTGTGCTAGTCAATAAATAATTGCCTTATTATTGAAGTTGTATACAATTATGTTGTCGGTTAGCCCCAGTAGGCAGCTAAGATCCACGCAGCCACTTGCTCACTCCCCCACCAATGGGATGTAGGAAACAATTGGAAGAGCAGAAGTAAGAACACTTGTGGGTTTTCATTAAAAAGTTTAATAGGGAAAGCAAAAGCTGCACACTCAAGCAAAGCAAAGCAAAAATAAGGAATTCATTCACTGCTTCCCATCAGCAGGCAGGTGTTTGGCCATCTCCAGGAAAGCAGGGCTCCATCACACATAACAGTTAATTGGGAAGACAAATGTCATAACTTTGAATGTCCCTCTTTCCTCCTTCCTTGGGCTTTTATTGTTGAGCAGAACATCATATGGTTATGGGATATCTGCCTTGTCAGTCGGGGTCATCTGTCCCAGGTGTGCCCCCTCCCAAATCCTTGGGCACCCCTAGCCTACTCGGTGGGAGGGGCAGACTAAGAAGCAGAAGGGGCCTTGACTTTGTTTAAGCACTGCTCAGCAATGGGTAGATCATCAGTGTGTTATCAACACAGTTTTGGTTATAAATCCAAAATGTAGCACCAAGCCAGCTGCTATGAAAAAAATTAACTATTCCAGCCAAATCCAGCACAATCTATTTTTTTAACGTGTTTGTCTCCTGTTTGCAGAGTTTCTTTGCATGAAGGTAGTCACCCAAAAAAAATATGCCCAAAAGCAATTTCTTTGCTGTAATATCCATGCAAATGCTCCCAGCAAATGATATATATGCACAAGGTACACATATGTGCATGTATACATACCCTTAATCTGAGCTAGTCATTTTTGGCTACCTTTTTGAAAAAGTATAGGCATTTGTATATGTAATGCATATCACACTAGAGTTGGAATTATTGAAATGACTTACATGAATCTCAGTCTAGATATGCTGATTTCTCGTGATGGGCTGTTAAAAAAAAATTAGTTTTCGAGTTCAACTTTGGGTGTCTAAACTATGTGAAGAGAGATAAGATGAATGCCAGTGCCTTGTGTAGTAAGATTGCTATAGGATTCCTTCATTTTTTCTTGTTGGTCTTCTCTTTTGTCTTTTGTTTTATTATCTGTCAGCCCTTTGTTAATAAGATGAGTCTTAAAACTGAAGTAGTCAATAAAGTTTCAAGGTGCTTGTTGCTAGCAGAGGAGTTAGAATCTGGAGGATCCTTACATTATCTCTAACAAATTCTTACTATAGCAGAGTGAAGGGGCCTGACATTTCATTATGCTATGTAAAGCATCCAGCACAATGGAGCATTCATACATGATGAAAGCCTCTGGCTTTTATCACATGAGAAGCAATAAATCATCTCTGAATCTTGATCAAATTATATCTTTGCTTTTTGCCTATTTAAATGTCACTTGCAGATTAAATTGGATCATGGGTCTTTTTCTTCTTTCTTTTTCTTCTTTCTCTTAACTTTTTGTAATGTTAGTTTAAAGCAATAATAAACTGTTGAATAACATGCGGTACTTGGATTTCCATCACAGTCTACAAAATCTACCTGCAGTCCTTCAAAGGGACGAGGACATGGAAAATTTAGTGGAGAAGAAGTAAATAAATTATTTAATTCGAGTTCCCTCACTGTATAAGGAATAGCTGACGGAAGTGTTCTCTTCAGTATAAAAGAAAATCAGATACATTTGTTTCCACATCCATACAAAGACCGATTATAGGTTGAAAAGCCTTTCTCAAACATATAAGATCACATTATTAAAGGTATTTTTTTCTAGGGAGATTGCTATGGCAATACATAACAAAACATGACAAGATAATATTGGTTATAGTCAATAATTATGGGATTATAGATTACATAATCATACACTACAATTCCAGGATTGCAAGTTTGTCCAACTTCATGGAATAAAATCCTTTAAAAAAAAAGACAAAAAGAAAATTTTAGTCTGAAAGTGAGGTCCTTGATAGGAAAAGCCAAATGATGACAACTGTATTGCTCAGATATATGATAAGCAGCTTCACTGAGGAGAAGTCAGATATGGAAAGACTCTAGGATTTCTGTATGGTGAAGTTTCTTATCCCTGTTTTTGCCCCAAGCATGGAAGCAGCATAGTCACAATAGCACAATGAGAAAATTAGGTTTAGGTCTGCAAAAACATCAGCTTTAACGTGTTACCACAGACAGAGCAGATTGCTTTGGGGAAGATCTTCCAATAACATGGGATTTTTTAATAGATTTGTCCCTTCTATATCCATCTCACCCACCAGTTGTCATAAAACTTTCTAGAACTTCATACTTCTGAAGCCTCAGTCCTTTCAAAATTCACTGAGACAAATCAGGGTGCAAATATGAGTATGGCTTCTAAAGAAACAGGGAAAATGCTTATATATTCTGACTTTGTAAAAATCTAAAACTTAATAATCCTGTTTAGATAAATAAGCAGGCAGAATTTTAAGAATAAAACATATGAGACTAATTTAGACTAATTTGATAGATATCTTTAATAAATTTACAGATTTTCTAGGCATTGCAAATAAATCTAATCTATCTCCACTTTCAAGAAGTATTTGATGCAGTGATCCACAGGAAGTGAGTTTAGCTAAAAGAAATGTAGAATAAAACATTGTTAACTAGAACCAAGTCAAAGACTTAACTTGAATAGAAGGGACTAAAGGACTGCTAAGCAAGGACTTAGCAACTGAAGATAACATCAGAATTGTTAATATTAAACTCAATTACTGTGAAAAATATTCAGACAAAAACCAACAAGATTTTTCAATACGAAATGACCAAGGGAAGATGACCAAGGCTGCATGTGTGTTCAGGCAGAAGGTTGTATATAATACATCCATATGTTGTGGTAAGGGAAGAAAAATCAAACTGGATGGAGGTTAGAAGAGGAATTCTTAAGAATGTGGTGACTTTGGTGTAAAAGTTACAAACCCACGTATCCTTTCAAAGAACAAGGAAGAGCTTGTGCAGGTAGATGACTAGAAAGCTCTATGAAGATACATTTTTCTTTTTCTCCCACAATTACTATTTTCTACACAGAAACTTTTCGTTTTTGTTGTTTTAGAAGACTTAGTTGACCATGTTGTTAATCCCAGCACTGTCAGGAACCTCACATGGGTTAGCTTTAGATAAAATTCTCAGCTGGAACAGCAAGGAACTCTGAAGGATGAGTGTAGCTTTAAGTGAGTCTCATTTCACATTTTATTGAAAAAAACCAAAACATTACAGATTGTTTGCACAGACAAATATCATTAGGAACAGTTCTGCTCCTTTATTCTGGGAGATAGCTAAACTCTCAGTGGAGCTATTCTCTCATTCCTCCAGAAAACAAAGTCAAGGGTCCATTAGAACTTAAGGATAAAAGAACCAGAGTCTTGACTCTAAAATAACTTTGCAGCACTTGCTGACAAGTTCAAATTTTGGTCTGATTGACAAAAAGTAAAAAAAAAAAATCATCAGTATTTTTTCCAGGAATAATTTCGCTCTTTTAACACATTACTGGACCTGCAATGTTAGCTACACTGGCTAGAGACAAAAAACCCATCTTCATCAATGTGCTTAGTTAAGATTGAGGTGATTGATAGAAAAACACTGCCTTATTTGAGTTACATATAAAAAAGTCTGTATAGTTATGGCTCTATAATTCTCTAAGGAAATAATTTTAAGTTCTGTCTTTGTGAAGGAATGCTTGGATTAGCATAGGAAACTTATCTGGTTAAAGGAAAGTATTTAATTTGCTGATTCATACTAAAAAAAAATAATCCAGCTTTGGAGCTGAAATACTGATGATTGGTATGGATGATAATTTTTTTTTCTGGCTTTTTGCTCTAACTCCTCTTGTATTTTTACTGAACAGCTTCACTACAAGTGGTGATTTCCTCAAATACAAGTACTTTCAAAAGTACAGCCTGAAAGATTCCAGATTTCTCTCATAAGTCCGGCAAATACAGCTGAAAATTTAAGTTTCACACTCCTTTTCCCTAATTCTAATAGAATCAATTAGGTTACAGCTCAATTGTCCCAGTGCCACTGTGACTTACTACTCAGTGTAAGAAAGCTTGTTTCTTTTCAGTTTAAAAAACGTAATTGAAGTTTGATGACATCTCTGTAAGTAAAAGTCTTTTGATATAGTTGAGTGGAATCTGTTTGTGCAAAAACATATTCGACACAGACATTCAATTCCTTCCTGGTATTCAGTTTTGGTATTATTCTCAAGAAATTGCTGCAACAGATTGTCCTCTGGTAATTTTATTTTTAAAGAATTGAGTCAAGACAAAAAGAATGCTGCGTCTTACTTCTTTCCATTGGTGTCCAGTGTTCACCTGACCAGGGCTTTCACTTTCCAGATCCCATTATCAGTCTTCTAAAGAAATATTTCATTGCTGTTTTAACTAAAAGGGTATCAGTGCCTGGATATTTTTCTAGACAAGTTTTTTACAGTTCCAAGAAATCTCTACCTCACTGACTCTATTGTAAGTATATTTTCAGATTTTCATTTCTCCAGTTTTTCTCCACATCTTAAGAAAATCTAATAGTGCCTGAAGAGATACACCTTTCTCTTCTCTAATAGGCTTAAAAAGATTCATTTCCTACAAATCTCTAGAGAGGGCCTCTTACTTAAAAAGCATACCTTTCAAATTATTTGGTGCAACACCTCTTGATGTATGTGTCTGTCTAATTAATAGGAAGAATTTTAAATGGAAAAGACCTTCAGTTGTCTCTGTGGCGGATTTTGTAACATTAGAGATGACATTCATCTCTTGCTATGGACACTCCAGTTTACCCAATGTGATCTGGTGAACTATTCTAAAGGTATGTGCCTACTTTAAGTTGACCTGAATAGCTTTCCTAAGTCCATTCCCTGTATTGACTATATCTCTGTGGACTCATTCAATTTGCTTTAACATAGATGTATTATGCAAACTTTGATATCCTAAGTTGTCCTGCTTAACTTTCAGTTGCCAGTATAGAAATATTTTGCTTTCATGTTGCTCTTATGTGTATATTAAGTCCTTGACTCAGTTTTGTGTCTTGACAGGTGCATACTTCTTTAACCATATTAGCACATAAAAATACTATAATGGTTAAAATGTGGTCAGACAAAAGTCTAACTCATCCAACGTGCTGCTTGTCATAGTGCCTCTAACAACAGATGTGTAGTCAGGGTATAAGAACATGACAGTTGACACTTCCTGAGAAATACCTTTCCTGCAAGTTTCAGCTTAGGGATATTTTGAGGAAAGTCAGTGTTTTGTATTTAATCATCCCTTGAAGGATTTTTAATTCTACGAATTCATCCATTTTTTCTTTTAGTTCGATTTCTTTTATTCATCTTCTAATATCCACAAGATCCCGGGTAAGGAATTCCACAGCTTGAAAAAATACATGTTGTTTGAAGAAACACAACATTGCTTGAACTTTCCATTCACTTATTTCATGTAAAGCCTCTACTTCTTGTATTGAAAAAGCAATGCACCATCATTGCGGCCTTCCAGTCCCTAAAGTGGGCTTACAGGAGAGCTGGGGAAGGACTTTTTACTAGTGCATGTAGTGATAGGATGAGGGGGAATGGCTTCAAACTGGAAGAGGGCAGGTTTAGATTAAACATTAGGAAGAAATTTTTCACTCTGGGGGTAGTGAGGCTCTGGAACAGGTTTCCCAGAGAAGATGTTGAGGCCCCATCCCTGGAGGTGTTCAAGGCCAGGTTGGATGGGGCTTTGAGCAACCTGGTCTGGTGGGAGGTGTCCCTGCCCACAGCAGGGGGCTTGGAAATAGATGATCTTCAATGTCCCTTCCAACCTGAACTATTCTGTGATTCTATGATTCTATGATTCCACAATTACGATGTTTCTATGTCACTGCTGGCTTTACAGACCTAAGATATGTCTTCTTTGAAGTATGTAGTTTTCCAACTGAAAAGTCATTCTTAATACATAGTTGTTCCTTATGTTTGTCACCATTTTTTCTGTACTTTTACAATACTAAATCTGATGATTTGGAACTTGAAGATCAAGAACTCTCCCACTTTTGTGATTTACCCACATAACTAATTTTTACTGCATCTATTTTCCTGTTGTGTGTTGTGTAAAAACTGTGACAGCTTTGGAGATGCTGAATAAAGAGATAGTTACAAGTTAATGGTCATAAAAAGTATAAAACCATATGAATCCATCGCTGTTTAACAAGCTTGTTAGGACCTGGTCAGATACATTTGAAATAAAGAGAAGACTATAATTTGGTCATTCCAAATCTCCCACTTCCGGTACCACACAGCAAAACAGCTTAAGTGCAAAGGCTTTTGAGTTATACGAAAGGATTTGAAATACACCATGTTATCTTGAAATCGTCCTCCCCTTTCCCAGTAGGATGGAGGAAAAGCTAAAATGCATTCTTTATACATGGGGAGAGTCAGTGCTCAGCAATCAAGAGTCACAGTGGCATGGGGTATTTTCAAGAAAGGAAGGATGTAGCTAACACAAAGTTTATTTAAATTAATCTGTAGAAACATATTTAATGCATCTATTTTTGAGTTGGCAAATCTTGTAAATTGGTTTCTTCAGTAGTTTGATGTGGCCTGATACAGGCAGTATGGGCTTTCTGTACACAGCCCATGGTGTTAGGGAGGAAATGTGGTCTAGATTATTGTGCAGGCTGCTAATGCACTTGTGAAAAATCAAGAACTGACTGCCTTTATGTAGAGTAAATATCTTTATGATGATGGCTGGAACAGAGTGAGTGGTGGGAGGGATGGGATTTGCTGCAATTTCACATTATGTTCCAAGTATTTTCTCTGTAACGATGTGTTGTATCCTGTTATTATTTTATATGCTGCTTAAACATTTTGTTATATCAGGCTGCTTAAATATTTTGTTATATAACAGGCACAGTATTTGTGAAGCAGAAAAACATTGTTTGGTTGGTTTTGGTTTTTTTTCCCCATACCTAAAAGCTTTCACATGAATATTACCTTGAAGTGTTTCTTTTCTGCTGGGGACTCAAGTATACTTCCTTTTGGCTGCCGCATCCCACCAAAAGGGCAAGCATTGCTACTATCCTTTGACTTAGCGCTGAGGACCCCAAAGGGATTTTAATGTATAAATGATTAAAGTAATAAAAAATTATTGCAACATTTAAAGCAATACTGTCGGCCCAGATGCAACCTCCAGCTCGGTGAATTCCTGAACTACTGAAAGATGTGAATGTATAACCATAGGGACAGTAATTCTACATCTGCCACTTTCTTGGACTGTTTATTTGAGCACTTGTGCCATTGCCTTTTACTTGATTTCTGGCAGAAAAGTCTTCACTGGAGTGAAAGCAAGTTGGGAGGAGGAAGAGGAAGAGGAAGACTACAAAGAAAATAAAGTCTTTGAGGGTCATTCTTAAATGTCCTCCTTGGCACAGTCTGACAAATACAGAAGCAGGTGAGGTTGGTTCTGGGGTATTCTGCATGAATATGAAGCACAAATTGAATGATTCTCACCATGTTAGAATTCTTGTCCCTCTTCCGTCTGGGTTTGAGCTTCCTGCACACATAGAAATTGTTGACAGGGAAACCAACAGTGCAATAGTCCTGACCTTCCATCTGGTCTATCAGAGCTGCTTCTAAGTTAAGTTTCTGTCCTTAGATTCCTCTGCCAGAAGAAGCCAGTGCTGTGGCCTAATTCTCCTTTTTCTCGTACTCCTTTCAAGTTTCTTTCAGCCTCTGAATTAAGAAATAATTCCTCCTTTCTATTCTGCCCTGGGCACCTTTTTTTATCTGTTCAAATTGACTAAAAGCACAGCAAGGATCTTTTCCTCATTTCTATCAGTAAATGGAATTGATAGAGATTGCCATAAATAATTAAAGGATGGTAATTAGCAGAGCATAAACATATGAATATTTCAGGGTTTTGACAATAGATGACAAATGCAAGAACATTCAGTGTGAAGGACTGTCCGCCTGGGTCCTTTATGACCACTGCACTCTCCAAAGCATGAAATTTCTCAGACTTGATGAACTTTTTTCCAAGATATTTCTAAAATCAGTAAAGGCCCTGAAAAATCAAACTGCTCTGCTGAAGTTTCTAAGCCCAAATTCAAGCATTGGGGTACTTTTTTTCCACATGAGAGATCCCTGTTCAACCTCTGGCTGAAATACCTTCAGGATTGGTCCCGTAGACACAGAAAGATCAGTAAAAAAAAAAAAAAAAATAATATTTTTCTCTATTTGCTGATGGCTGGAATTTAATTCAGGTGCATAATGATCATACTTACTAACAACAGATATCTCTGCTATGATCATGACTTTTCACTGGGTTATATATATATCAAGGACCTTTTGGACAGCCAACTGCAAGAGCTACCGCAAGAACCAACTCTCCTGTCTAGCCCAGAAGAATTCATAAGGCCACATGCAAAACTTCCTCCTAATTTTTAAGACTGGAAGTGAATTATCTCAGTCTCAGCAGAATGACTGCTACTGGACCAGGACACCTGTTCCGCGTTCCAGGCATGTCTCTTTCATTGCTTGCACCATATTCCCTTAACATGCAGAAATCCATACGTAAGGAGGGCTTTATCTGTAACTGCATATGTGATTCTGGTTTGGGTGTTAGTCTTCACAACAGGAAACAACTGAGAAGAAATGATTCAGAACAGAAACTCTGAGTGAGTCAAGCAATGTTTCCAAAATAGCTTCACACTGTTTTTAGAATTGCTTTCAATATTTCTCATGGCCTAGTAGAGACACAATGGCAATGTGTTATTGCAAAAGCAAACTTAAAAATTTCTAAATCCTGAATGGAACAAAATATATTAAGGAATAATAATGATAAAGAAAGGCTCTTATCCTATTTTTAGATCCAGGTGGCTGATTCTGGCCTTTGTGAAATTCCATGGAGATGGTACTGTGTGCATGGTTGGTCTTGGATTACTCATTGATTGAGCACTAATTTTTATTAAAGAGCTCACTGATTGAATAAATTACCTTGCATGGAGTTATTGAACCCTTCAGTAAGCTAGGAGTGACAGGGGAGGGAGAAGACAGCCCACAGTCAAGTGAGGAAGTGGCAGGCCAGGTTGGCGAGCAAAGGGTACAGATGATTTGGACGGAAGAGACACTGAAAAAATAAAAAAGGGTTGAAGAAGTCCCTCTCCAAATGTATACATACAAAGAAAGAAGTGCCTAAAGGAAAGGATGATGGGGTAAGTTCTCATTACCTCTTCCGGGAATAGGACAGCATGAGTGGGTGCCTCAGTATCTGTACATTAATAGCTTACAGTATAGGGAAAACCAGGAGGAAGTAGTGTTCTGAATGTTGCAGGGCTACCATCTAATTGGGATCACAGAGATGTGGGATAGCTCACACAGCTCGAGCCCTGTGATGGATGGATGCAGGCTCTTTAGGAAGGACAGGCTAGGAGGCAAGGACGGGGATTTGTCTTTTATTTGAGAGAAAAGAAAGGATGAATGGAGCTCTGCCTGGGTATAGAAGAGGACCCAGTCAAGAGTTTATGGGTCAGGATAGAGCACAAGAGCTCTCAATCCCCACGTATAAGAAATCAGGAAAGAAGAGCAAGAGATCTGCTTGGCTGAGTCGAGACCTGCTGGTCAAACTAAAGGGCAAGAAAGAGATGCAAGGGCAGTGGAAGCAGGGACAGGTATCCTGGGAAGAGTATAGGGGCACTGCCTGGTTTTGTAGGGATGGGATCAGGAAGGCCAAGGCGCAGCTGGAGCTGAACTTGGAAAGAAACACAAAGAATAATAAGAAAGGCCTCTACAGGTATGTCAGCCAGAAAAGGAAGGTCAAAGAAAGCATATCCCCCATGACGAGCAAGACTGGCAAACTGGTAACAACACACGAGGACAAGGCTGAGGTACTCAGCAATTTTTTTGCCTCAGTCTTTACTGGCAACCTCTCTCCCCTTACCTTGTGGATGGACCACAAGGCAGGGACTGGGGGAAAAAAGTCCCTCCCACTGTAAGAGAACATTAGCTTTGTGACCATCTGAGGAACCTGAACATATAGAATTCTATGGGACCCGACAAGATGCATCCCAGATCCCTGAGGGAACTGGCTCCTGTAGTTCCCAAGCTACTCTCCATGAGATTTGAAAAATCATGGCAGATGGGCGAAGTCCCTGGTGACTGGAAAAAGGGAAACATTGCACCCATTTTTAAAAAGGGTAGAAAGGAGGAATCTGGGAACTACCAAACTGTCAGCCTCACCTCTGTGCCTGGGAAGATCATGGAACAGATCCTCCTAGAAGCTATGCACAGGCACATGGAGGACAAGGAGATGATTTGAGACAGGCAGCATGGCTTCACCAGAGGGAAGTCTTGCCTGACCAACCTAGTGGCCTTCTATGATGGAGTGACTACATCAGTGGACAGGGGAAGAGCTATGGATGTCATTCATCTGGACTTCCGTAAGGCATTTGGCATGGTCCCCCATAACATCCTTCTCTCTAAATTGGAAAGATATGGATTTAATGGGTGGACTGTTCAGTGGATGAGGAATTGGTTGGATGGTCACATCCAGAGGGTAGTAGTCAACAGCTCAATGTGCAGATGGAGATCAGTGACAAGTGGTGTCCCTCAGGGGTCTGTCCTGGGACCAGTACTGTTCAATATCTTCATCAATGATGTAGTGGGATCAAGTGCACCATCATCAAGTTTGCAGGCTACACCAAGCTGAATGGTGCAGTTGACACGCCTGAGGGATGGGATGCCATCCAGGGGGACCTGGACAAGCTTGAAAAGTGGGCCCATGTGAATCTCATGAGGTTCAACAAGGACAAGCGCACGATCCTGAATGTGGATCAGGTCAACCCCCAGTATCAACACAGGCTGGGGGATGAAGAGATTAAGAACAGCCCTGCTGAAAAGGACTTGGGAGTGCTGCTGGATGAAAAGTTGTACATGAGCTGGCAACATGCTCTTGCAGCATAGAAAGACAACCTCATTCTGGGCTACATCTAAAGAAACATGGCCAGCAGGTCAAGGGAGGTGATTGTTCCCCTCTACTCCACTCTGGTGAGATCCCACCTGGAGTACTACATCCAGATCTGGAGCCCTCAGAACAGGAAAGACATGGACCTGTTGGAGCAGGTCGAGAGGAGGGCCACAAAAATGATCAGAGGGCTGGAGCACCTCTCCTGTGAGGACAGGCTGAGAGCCTGAAGAGAGAAGGCTCTGGGGACACCTTATTCTGGTCTTTCAGTACTTCAAAGGGGCCTACAGGAAAGATGGGGACAAACTTTTTAGCAGGGCCTGTTGCGATAGGATGGGTGGTAATGGTTTTAAACTAAAAGAAGGTAGGTTTAGACTAGATATAAGGACGAAATTTTTTCCAATGAGAGTGGGAAACCACTGGCACAGGTTCCCCAGAGAGGTTGTCGGTGCCCCATCCCTGGAAACATTCAGGGTGAGGTTGGACAGGGCTCTGAGCAACCTAATCTAGTTGAAGATGTCCCTACTTATTGCAGGGAGATTGGACTAGATGACCTTTAAAGGTCACTTCCAACCCAAACTATTCTATGATTCTAGGATCACAGCACAAACCAAAAAGGGCAACGTTGTTGGTGCCTGCTTCAGACCACCTAATCAGGAAGAAGAAGATGAGGCCTCTTTGGACAAATGGAAGATGTCTCATTTTTGCAGGCACTAGCTCTCATGGGGGACCTCAACCACGCCAGAATCTGCTGGAGGGACAACCTAAAAGGACACAAGCAATCCAGGAAGTTTCTGAAGTGCATTATTGGCAACTTTCTGATACAGGTGGTTGACAATTGATGAAGCTGATATCGAGAGATGGTCTGATGGATCTGATACTTACAAACAAGGAAGAACAGACCAGGGATATTAAAGCTGGGGAAAGCTTGGATGCAGTAATCTTGCAATGCTGGAGTTCAGGATCATGAAACCGTTGAGCAGGACAAAAAGCAGGAAGCAGGATCACAAACCTGGACTTGAAGGGAGCAGAGTTTGACCCTTTCAAGGAGCTCTTCCCTGGGAGATTCTCTTGAAGAGAAAAGGAGACAAGGAGAGCTGTTTGATTTTCAAGGATCACCTCCTCCAAGCTCAAGAATGGATCATCCTGATGTTCAGGAAGACAAGAAAGGGTGGCAGGAGTCCTCACACTTAATGGAGGGGAGTAAAGAAGATGGATCCAGACTGTCCTTAGTGGTGATCAATGACAGGATGAAAGGCAATGGGCACAAACTGAAATACAAGAAATTCTATTTAAAAATAAGTGGGGTTTTTTGTTTTGTTTTGTTTTACTGTAAGGAACCTGTAAGATTGCTCAGAGAGGTTTCAGAGGTATTCAAAGGTATTTTGAGGTATTCAAAGCCCAAAAGGACGTGGCCCCGAGCAACCTGCTCTCTCTGACCCTGCTTTGAGCAAGGGGCTGGACTAGATGATCTCAGGAGGTCCCTTCCTACCTCCATCATTCTGTAATTCTGTGATCTTGTTCCTGCTCAGCCAGGCACTCTGCCCAGCTGCATCTGCTCTGTTACAGTTAATAGAGCTTCCAACTGTTTCATCTAAACCCCACACTTCCAGCAATAGCACCTGTTCTTCGGTTATTTCTCATCTTTAACAGCAGTTCATGTAGCATATGGGATTACTCAAGGACCTCGTTGCTCAAAGGAGAATTCTTAGTTCTTACTTTACCAAACGACCTTTGTACCCCAGCACTGCAAGCCTCCTTTAGGTTAGGGAGCACATTTACTCAGGCACATTTAGACATAATTAATTGCTCCCAATTTTAATACCTATAAAAGCTATTAAATTTCCTCATTTTTTTATGACTTGTTCTCTTTGAAAAGTGATGCCACAAATATTACCAAATAAAACTTTAAAACTGAACAGATTTTGTGCATGGCTTCTTTCCCCTCTGTTACTGAGACACCAAAAAAGAAAATCCTGGCTTTTTCTTTCTTTCCCTTCCTGCTGCTTTTCACTGTTATGTTTAGCCATTGGCCTTACACAACTACAGTTCTTGCCCCTATACATGTTCATGGGACCAGTTTTTAAAATTACTTACACAGTCTAAGTCATGCCGAGTTCAATATGGGATTGACTCCTAAATAATATATAAACATTGTTTCCCAAAATTTTACTGGTTCAGGAGAGAAAGGGATTTTTGAAAGAATGAACATACAGTCAGAATCCATTTTTCTTCTTAAACTGCTACAGTGCTCCCTGTGGAAAGGGACTCTGGGTCATGCAATGTAAAAACTGTGGTGCCTTTCTGTGGCCCCAGTGTGAGAGGCTGTGCTAAGAGGGGGATGTTGATAGGAGAGACCATGTGTACTGCAATCAGATGAGCGTAATTAGTTCTGCCTAGGAGTTACGTTATCTTACACTGGAGGTAAAGCAAACCCTAGACACCAGGACTGCAAAGGTCGTTCCCTGTGTACTTCAAGCAGATGGAGACCAGCAATGTGGTTTCACGTTATGCTTTATGTGATCCAACTGGGCTACTGATGAAGAAGTTCTGCTCACTCCTACTTTTCCTACCTCTTCCCCACCTTCTTAGTCAGGATTAAGGTCCTGTTGTATCCTGCTCCACTTTGGGGATTATGTAGTTGAGGGGTGAGGTAAACAGCTCCTTGATCTAATGGAAAATAATCCCTCTGGTATTCACAACACCCTGCACTCACCATGGGGCCAAACCAGGGCCAGCCCAAGGGAGAAGTCAGGACTGTGTGACTAAGGTGTGTGGCAGGCAGCAGAAAGTCATTTTTAGCATCAGTCTGCCTTAGATCAGTTTAAGAATAGCAAGTCAAGTTCAAAGGACTAGATCTTCACCCTGACTATGTGTCCTGAGATCCTACATGTCTTCATATCTGCCCTAACCTGAGCAAAGCCAGGTGAAGTTCTATCACTAAGTTTGGAGAGAACTGAAATGGTACAATACAATAAGAAGTTTTCTGGGACAAAGGGAGCATTTTTGCTGTTTGTACAGTCTCAAACATTGCAGCATTCCCATGTGGAATAGGAAATGACTCAGGCACTGGGGCTGACAGGGCTAGACATGGGAGAGATGTGTGAGCTGTGCAAAACCAGCCAAAACTCTTATTGCATTTGCACTTTTTATATTCACTATGATCTCTCCTTCATAAGTTTTGTTGACTTGACCTGTCATTCTATGATAGATGTTTTTGACTGGTAACATGTCCCCATGGGATAATACTGTCTGCAAACAATGCTGTGTCATTTACAGTGTTGAAGCATAGAATCATAGAATCGTATGATTCAGTCTAAACTTTCCCTGCCCAGTAAATCACTCTGTCTGCTGACCCATTGAGAGAGGATTACCCTCTCCGTTGTGTTTCCTGGATGCCTGTGGGCTCTGGATGTAAAAACCAGTATCTCCTATCTAAACATTACTACAATCTTTGATTGCCTTTTTTTTTTTTTTTTTTTTTTTTTTTTGTCTGAATAGAAACACACTGTGGAGTCTAAAGACCAGTGACTACTGCTGTTCTCTCTAGTATGATGGCAGCTGTGGGAGACACAAGAGGAAGATTGGATTGCAGCAGTCTGTTCCCTAAGGACTATAAAAAAGAATCCACCTCCCATACTGCCTGTCTTTAGGTAGCAGATAAATAAATATCAAGTACCATGCCTGATATTTCAGCATATGTTTAGGAATACCTTTTTGATCTCACTGAAGGGAGAAGGAGAATCTCTAGCGTTGAATAAAGAGACTAAATGGAATCTCCTTGTCCTTCTCTTCTTCCCTCTCCCTTCTCCTCTAGTTGTAGTCAAGGACATTAGTCTTTTTGGAAGATTCCTGAGAGGAACTAAGGTCTTGTATAGAAGACACTTGTATATATAGACACTGAACCAGGACATGTGCGATTTAAAATTACTTTACAACTCAACTAAAGGCACCCTGAATTTTCTGTACCTGGACTCACATCTATAAACAGGAAGTAGAATAAAGAACATTATGCCTGTTTTTTATGTTTTTTGTTTAAAAATCAAAATCAAATAGTGAGCCAAACTTTGAGACAAAATATTTCTTCCAGTCTGCAAACGACCTTGCATTTCACAGGTCTCAGTTTCTGTTTGCTGGCCACTTTTGCTTTTTCCACGGAGGAAGTTCTGCAATGGTAGCAGTTTTCCTCTGTATCTCATGGTGAGACAGCAGTTTATTCAGCATGCTAAGCAGGAAACATAGTTCCTTCAGTAAGCCTTTTCTAGCCAGCAAGGCAAGTGAATGCACACGTGTCATCTCAAGGTAAAATAGGAGCCATTGATTCCTGGTGCCTGGTAGGGATTATTTTGTGCCATGAAACCTGAAGATGAATTTTCCCCTGTATCATTTAACCTAGCAAAGGATGAATGAGGGAAATACTTGGAACATGGAAACACCAAACGAGAACAATAAATGTTGTTAGTTATTGCTAGGATAGTCCTGAAATGTAGCATAGTTGGGAGTAAAGATTCCGCTACTTTGTTATATGACCTTTCTTTTTCAAACATCTTTCTGTCTATATCTACAAAAGATTCTTGTATCAAGCATCACTTGACTAGTGTTCTTCAGGATTTCTTTTGCCTCCTATTTAATTCCTCCTGAAATACCATCATCACCTCCCCCTTATCTTTTGGGACATCTTAGGTATCAAATCCCATTTTAGGTTACAGTACGGAAAATATTTCTGTGAAATTTGATGGAAATGGAATTTGCCTCATACAATTAAGTAAACAGATAAATCTTCAGAGTGAGGCCAAACTCTATGAGAAGATCCAGCGTTTGCAGTGCAAAACCCATTAACCATTGTTTTAGCAAGAGCAATGATTTCACAGAAGATGTGAAATTCAGATACCTATGGAGGAATAAATAACCAGACACAAGGAACTCTTGCCTCAGAACAAGGACTTCTTCTAATACACAGAAATGAGTGAAACAATTTGGACATAGTTTCTTACAGAAAATTATAATTTAAAATTGACTTAGAATTTTTTACTTTTCAAATAAAATTTAATTCTTGGAAGAAAAGAGTGATAAGTTAACGTTTGGAGTGGGGACTATTTTGAAAACCAAAGAAGTATGTGAAGAAAGTCATTTTTGGAAGAAAACGATTAGTCTGCTATTAAAATAAATGTGGTTTCAATGCGAAAAGACAATCATCTTTAATTAGAAGCTATTGAAGTTAGCAGTTCAGTGTTGTTATATGTGTTGCTGGTGGGGATAAGGCTGTTATTTAGCATTTTAAACTGCATTTTAAGGCCTTCATATTGATAGGCCATGCTGTTGAGAAGTATTGTTATGGTATTGAAGGTTACTTAAGGCTTTCATGCTGTTCTTTTGTCTTCATGTACCATTCATTGCTGGTAGCTGTTTCAGCTTTGACTCTGTTTCAGATCCACTACTGAACAGAGATGCCAAAAACAGGCAAGGAACCGTAATTGCTATTGATGAGCCTGTGCTGCAGTATATAAAGCTGTAGAGTCCTACACAATATTCTTGAATGTGATGGAAGACAGATAAGCAGAGAGAGTTAATTAAGTGTCTTTTTCTCTCTATCGGGATCAAAAATTATTATTATGAGAAGATTTTTGAAATCAGAAGTTATTGTCTGTTATCTGAATTTCCTGCAGCTTTGGGGAGAGTTGGAGTACGCTTCTGTTTAGCATGTCACCAACTTGTCTTAGCCAAATGGAAGCTTAACTCTTTAAATAAGGCAATGGTAGTTCATTTCAAGTGAAACGTGGATTTACTAAATAGAGGTAGCACCACACTGAATGTGTTTGGGGGAGTCTTCAAGTGACTAGCAACAATGGGAAAAGAGAGAAGGATTCATGTTCTGAAAGTGAAAAGAGGATTTTTTTAAGGAAAAAAGCAGATAACAAAGAGGGAAATAGAGCACGACATTAAAAAATACTGTGTCTGAAGCAAAGTATTAGAAAACAGGATCTAAACCCTACTTTTTTATCTTTTCTTATGCCTAACACATATGAAATGGAGGAGATTGACAGCTTTGAAAATTAAAGCTTTCTGTTTAGGGTAGTAATTTTCAAATGGGATCTCTTTATATAACAGCACTTTCTTCCAAAATTGTTGTGAAGTGATTTAATAGAGCAAAGTCAGGCACTGCAGCTGGGGAAACCTGGAGTGGAGCAGTACCAGGTAACTCAGAACAGTCCACCAAAGTGTTTCTCTCTATTAGAAAAGATCATTTCAAAGGCATTTCCCATTTCCCCCAAGTATCCCCTGGGTCTGCTAATGTTGGGCTGATACTACACTAACAGAAGGCCAAATTTCAGCGATCAGCTTATTTCATGTCAGAAGAGCAAAGGGATGGGACTGCGACTGGAGACTGAAGATGCAGTCTTGTATTACTCATTTTTCTTTGTGAGAGGCTAAGTACAGTGAGCTCATTGGGATAATAATTCCCATCTCTGTTCAGATATGCAAGAAAGACCTCCTGCTTCTCTTCTCAGTGGAGTCTGTGGCTCTGAGGTCAGGGAGGAGGAAAAGGGAAACCCACCTACTGCATCTGCTACAGAGCTGCAGGAGCCCTGGCTCCAGCCAGCCCTTCACACTTGGGAACGTAAGAGAGGGAGAGCTGTTATATCTCAAACATATCATTCTCTGTTCCAAAATTGCAGGAAGTAAGTCTCTCCATCACAATTTATCCTCTGATCTGCTCCCAGGATAACACAATATTTGAAGCCTCTTGTGCACTAAGGTGAAACTGGAGGGGAGTGAGTCCCCAGCCATCCCGGCCAGGGATGCTTTTTGGAAGGGAAGAGTTACGAATTGAGATATAATACTATTTCAGTTGTAAGGAACATTCCTGCATTTCAGACAAACTACACGTGACACGTGAATCAGCTCCCTCAGTCTTGTGAGTGTGCGAGTCGGGGCTGCACTAGTTCCCCCTCCAGCCCTGCTGAGTGCACACCCTGTGCGTGGAGAGTAGCTGGCTATGTCTCCAAAGAAAGCAGCAAAATTTCCAGTGATTGTTGAACTGAGCCAGATTCACAAGAACACACACTTCTTTTGGCGAGGGATCCTAATAGGCTTGGTGCGGGCTAGAGGTGCTACACAGAGGCTAAACAGCGTGTCCAAATGGACCTGGCACGAACACAACATTTCGGAAATCTTATTTCTGTTCCTTGTTCCGTTACAAGGCTGTAGTGTGTGACCTTGGAGAAGCTGTTTTACCTCTTTTTGTCCAGCTTGTCCCTTCAGACAGAGAAATCTCAGTGAGTTTGTGAAAGCCTCTCATGCAATGTGGCTTAACCCCTGTTGCTGTCTTTGCTTTCAGAGAGCTAATATTCCTGTCATTGGTAAAAGGCTCAGGTCAGACTGCTCTCTGTTCAGAAGACAAATGTCTGTACCCCACTTAAATAGAGGCCTTGTGCTGGCTCTCTGCTCTCTGTATTCCACTGGGTACCCTTTATCCTTCAGAAAGAAAGAAAACAATCCATACATGCCAGAAAGACAAATGCAAAAACAAAACACTTCTATTTGCTTGGGTTAAATGCATGGATCTTGAATTGTTTTGGTCCATTTAAACATTACAATACCAAAACCAGTAATCAGCTCTTCTGGATAATTTTAGAAACTGTCTTTTCAAAAGCCAGCGGTGGTATAGTAGTGTGAGAGTAATGAGCAGTGACAAATTATTTGTGCTATTTCCAAGGGAAACTGTTGGCATTAACTTGATGCAGAGTCTTTGTTACTTTATGAATAAGAAGTGCAGTTAATATATTATACTCCATGTGTCTTCCAACCCTACCCAGAACCTAATTACACTTTATGGAAAGTTAAGTAGGCAGTAAACTAAGTGGTATGGAAAGCGCATACAGTAAAACTCCATTGGCTGCAAACACTGAACAGTTGTTTTGTCCTTCTACTTTGGAGAACTTCATAATTATACATTTAGTGCTACTGAGAGATCCACTGTGTAATTACACAGCTCAGCAATAATGGCACCCGTTACTGTGCAAATGCAAGGAGCCACAGGAGATTAAAACAAATGTAACAACAGCAATATGCAGAAACAAGACGAGAACCAGTAGTGGGTCCAGGTGTCACTCTGGTACAATTTTATGGAGGTTTGTTCAGTTAAGAGGAAAGTGTTAGAGCAGTGCCTTTGTCCCCGTACAGACATGGCATTGGACAAAGTCTCCAAAGAAAGTCGGTCCACTTTGGTAGGAGACATGTCATCAGCTGATGGGGGAGGCAATACCAGGGCAATTCATCTGCACAGCCTGTTTCCTGACTCATACTGTACTATAAAGTGGGCTGCTGGAGCTGTGGGTCCTAAAAAGATTGGAACAAAGTTTGTACTTTAAAACACACCTATTAAAAGCACCCGCAGAGCTCCTACTTCCAAATTACCCGAGCATCTCACAGTCATTACTAAATATATTGTCACAATGCCTTTGTGAGTCAAAGTGACTTAGATATTTCACTCAACCATTAGGTGCCCTAATCCTTGAACAGAAAGTCTTGTACTGCATTAGTGGGAGAAACAAACCTTTCTGAATGGAATTCCCAACTTTTAGGAGAGCTGTGTGAGGTCCTATGCCATGCTATAGCTCCAAGAAGAGCTAAGCCGTGGAAACTGATGAGGAAAGCAGAATTGTTTATGAAGAACAATGCAGGATGCCTTAATACCAGGTCACAGGAATGCTCCTAAATCTGATCAACATTCACAGCCTGTAAGTTGGTGTCCAAAGGTACTTCCACATTGACTCTCATCACATTGACTCTGATCTTTGCAGGAAAATAGACACCAAGCTCTGTTTGTCTAGAGCTAGATACCTTCTTGGGGAGCTCAGCTACCATTTGCTACCACTGCATGCAGACTGTGTGTCCTCAGCAGTGCCTTTCAAGACTGGAAGACATCATTTTTTTTTCATTTTTTTATTTATTTTATTTTTATTATTATTATTATTTTATAATTCTGTGGCCATATTTGTTCTCCTTTTCAGCACAGCTTCCCCAGACTTCCACACTAAATCAACAGTCCATAGTCTGCTGATGGGAAAACCAAGGCTCTTATCCAGCTGAGGAGGTGCATCCCGACATCTTTTATCAACAGGGCAGAACGACAATTGCCAAGCCTGCAGCTGTTTCCCAGTAAACATAGGTTCCACCTCTCCTACTAAAATTGTGCTGAAGTCCAAAAAAAAAGCAGTTTCCACAGGATGGGAGCCAGGCAGAAGACAGGAACATGGCTCAGTAGCTCTGGCATTACTTCGTGGATGATGGGAAGCTGAGTGGCTTTAGAAAGACTGCAAAGCTAGTCTCTTTCTTGCTCCCTCTATCTTTCTTTGCCCTGAATTGCTTCCTTGCCAAGCAGGAGAGGTATTCCTCCCATTCAGAGGAGCTCGTACCCTCCTGGTTCAAGCAGTTTCTTCTTGGCATTTGTGACTTGGGCACAGGGCCTCTCTTAGGGTAAGAAAGGCTTGCCTTTTCAAGCAGCTTCTGACTTCTGTACCATCTCCTTCACCACCAGTCCAAACTCATTGTCCTCATTTAAGGCCTTGAAGAATAGTTCCTACCTCTTTCAGAGTAACTCTGCCTCCTGCAAAGCTGCCGTTTCCATTTGATAATAGTATAAGAAGGAAAAAGAATTTAAAGATATCGGTTCCTACAGTTATATAATTTTCTGTTTCCCAAGAAGCCTTCTTTCCTTTCTCCATCTCCTTTTTGCAGACTTCTACCTCTGCCTAGCCTGTCATCTCATCTATCATATTTGTTTCTGTTACACCAGCTGGCAATGCATCCTTTCTTTCCGGTCTCTTGGAGCATCCTTCCTTTACAGAGTAGATTTAACTCTTGATCGTGTTGAATACAATTTCCTCAGAGTACAATTAATCACACTATCCAAACTATCCATCCCATCATAACTATGCCTTGGCTTTTAGATCCGAAGAACATTCATGTAAGCATACATTTAATGGAGAGTTGATTAAATGCAAACCTGACTTATACCTACGACAAGTATTTAACTTGTTTCCATGCTACTCTCTGAAAAAGTCTGTACTTTCTTTATGGGAATCTTCTTTCAGAATTATCTTAAATCAAGCCTGGGAAGAGACGTGATTCAAGCATTCTGCTGCTTGGTTTGCAACTCATTTGTAGACTTTTTTTATGCAGTCTCTATCACATTTATATATCTTGCAAAGTTCTGTTAAGATCTGGTTTCCTTCACAGGTGGGAGTGGGAACTGCTGTCTCTCAGCAACTGCTTACCAATTCAAATTAAATTAATTTTATTAAAATGAAAAAGGGACTCAGCATACTCAGCTAGTTCGTTGTAATATATAAAGCCTTTTGTCTAGAAACCCTGATGTATATTACATGTCTAGGTCAAATCAGTTCTTCTAGCACCCCTGTGAGGGAGGTGAATAAACATACTTTCAAGACTGATTTTTTTCCAGGCTTGAGTTTAGTTATCCAGATATATTTATAGCCTTGAAAAAAAAATATCCCAAAGTCAGTTTTGGTGTGGAATAAATCCCTATGTTAATTTTGCAGTGTTAATTTTGTTTCTCAAGTGTTTGAAATTACAGAGCTGTGGCACTTGCCAGCTCTAAACTAGAGGCCTGGTAGGTATGCGTTGTATTTCAGAGCTGGAGCTAATATAGTCTGCCTTTCAGAAATGTGTAAATTGTAGTTTATTCTTCATAGTTAGCTTAGATGTGGCTGAGATAGAGGAGACTGGATGTGCTATCAGCAAAATACTCTGTAGATGTATCTCTGCCTATGTCCTAAACCTACACTCCTGTAAAACCTAAATGAAATATTTACATCTTCATATTATATCTTTGGTTGGCAAAGTAGTGTGTTTATTATTACACTGTTTTATTCTGAACAAGTATTGTATAAAACAATTGTCAAATACATATTCATTCGGCCACAAATGTTTTGATATTTATCTCTCTAAACCAACTCTCCAGTTTACATTAAAGATAATTTACCTGTTGTCTTCAGTACCAGTTTGACTAGGACTGGTTTTGAGCCTACATTATATCCCTTATCTCTTTCTTTCCAGAAGTTAAACAAGTCAAATGCATCATTCCATTTTCAGAGACACCTGAATTATTTACAAGCTTATTTTGTATGTATTATCATTAAATCAATTCAATACCATTCCCCATTCTCATTCATACCTTCATCTCAGCTGTAAAAACTGCAATATTCTGTGCATTCTCCTCATTCTTTTGACTTAGAAACAAAACTGCTTATGTCAAACTATTTATCTCCATCAGCTGAAACAGCTGGGTATGTTGTTTCATAAACATAGGAGAAAAAGCCCCATCTAAATGGAGAGATAAACAGAATTTAGGTGTCAAAGGTTTTAGACTGAAGAAACAGGATGCACTAATCTAGCTGTTTACCTCTGTTCATGCTTATTTTCATCTCTCCTACTGGCACCCCTTTGTGAGTTATTTTAACTCACTAACCTGGCAAAGAAGTAACTGACGAAGAGTGACTGGATCATTTTCTTCCACATTAGTGAGCTGAATCAGCTCAGAAAACAATCAGACAAAAAATTAGTTCAAATGAATCACATTCTCAAGGTGTCTGTTTCTCACATTGACTTTAAAAAGGAACACGTGGGATGAGCTCAGAAGTAAATGCCTACACTGTAAACGTTTCTAACTAGGGAAGATAAATCTCTCCCTAAACAGTTCGTGCTTGAGCTGAGTGACTCAGCCTGGTCACAATTCTCAGACCATGTCAGACATGCTTCAAAATACATGGTCATTCTTTCTTTGTAAACACAACAGAAACTGGTTTATTGCGGGTATACAACCATTGAGTTATCAGAACCAGAGTGTGAGACCTACCTTTACTTCATCCTAGACACTCATCTTCTGCCCTGGAGCTGTTTTCTCCCAAGACAATGCATTAATTGTCAGGCTACATGCTGCAGGCATGAAAGAAAAATTCTGGAAATATATCATCCCTCACTCTCTTCTGTTTCTTTGTTTCTTCATCCTCACAGGAAAGCTTAGGAAGTGTGGCTTAGATGAATGGACAGTGAGGTGGATTGAGAACTGGCTGACAGATAGAGCTCAGAGGGTTGTGGTTAGTGGTGCAGAGTCTAGTTGGAGGTTAGTAACAAGTGGTGTCCCTCAGGGGTCAGTACTGGGCCCAGTCTTGTTCAACATATTCATCAATGATCTGGATGAAGGGATAGAGTGTACCATCAGCAAGTTTGCTGATGACACAAAACTGGGAGGAGTGGCTGACACGCCAGAAGGCTGTGCTGCCTTACAGCGTGACCTTGCCAGGCTGGAGAGTTGGGCAGAAAGAAACCTTATGAAGTTCAACAAGGGTAAATGTAGGGTACTGCACCTGGGGAGGAATAACCCCATGCACCAGTACAGGTTGGGGGCTGACCTCCTGGAGAGCAGCTCTGTGGAGAGGGACCTGGGAGTCCTGGTGGACAACAGGATGACCATGAGCCAGCAATGTGCCCTGGTGGTGAAGAAGGCGAATGGCATCCTGGGGTGCATCAAGAAGAGTGTGGCCAGCAGGTTGAGGGAGGTCATCCTCCCCCTCTACTCTGCCCTGGTGAGGCCGCATCTGGAGTACTGCATCCAGTTCTGGGCTCCCCAGTTCAAGAAAGACAGGGAACTGCTGGAGAGGGTCCAGCAAAGGGCAACAAAGATGATTAGGGGACTGGAGCACCTTTCTTATGAGGAAAGGCTGAGGGACTTGGGTCTCTTTAGTCTAGAGAAAAGAAGATTGAGGGGGGATCTTATTAATACATACAAATACTTAATGGGAGGATGCCAGGGGGATGGGAGTAGTCTTTTTTCAGTGGCGCCCAGTGATAGGACGAGGGGTAATGGGCATAAACTTGAACATAGGAAGTTCCATCTTAACATGAGAAGGAATTTCTTTACTTTGAGGGTAGTGGAGCACTGGAACAGGCTGTCCAGAGAGGTGGTGGAGTCTCCCACTCTGGAGACATTCAAAACCCGCCTGGACGCTGTCCTGTGCAACGTGCTGTAGGTGACCCTGCTCTGGCAGGGGGGTTGGACTAGATGATCTCCAGAGGTCCCTTCCAACCCTAACCATTCTGTGAATTCTGTGAATTCTGTGGAGAAACACCTTTGTTATTCTTTTTTAATAGAACAAGCGTCAGTTAGAAAAAAATTAGTCATATTAGATGGCCTACAACTTACCACAACAACACAAGAATAAAACTAAGAATCAAACTTTGGAAAAGCAAAAGCTTTTTTTTTTTTTTTTAAGATATGATCATTCTTAATATCAGCTTAATATCAATGAAGGAAACTTCATTGCCTAGTTTGGGTACTGATGTTAACACCTCACTGGCATCATGCATCCTCGGGTACATTAAAAAGAGCATGGCCAGCAGTTTAAGCGAGGTCATCGTCCACCTCTACTTTGCCCTGATGAGGCCATATCTGCAGTACTGAGTCCAGTTCAGAGCTCCCCGGTTCAAGAAAGACAAGGAACTACTGGAGAGAGTCCAGTAGAGGGCTACAAAGATGATCAAGGGAATGGAACACCTCTCTTATAAGGAAATGCTGAGAGACCTGGGTCTGTTTAGCCTGGAGAAGAGAAGACTGAGACGGGATCTTATCAATGCTTATAAATATCTAAAGGGCAGGTGTCAAGAGGACAGTGGTGCCCAGAGACAGGGCAAGGGACAACGGGCACAAAATGAAACACGGGAAATTCCTTCTCAACATGAGGAAAATCTTCTTTACTCTGAGGGTGTCAGAGCACTGGCACAGGCTGCCCAGAGAGGTTGTGGAGTCTCCTTCTCTGGAGATGTACAAAACCCACCTGGATGCATTCCTGTGCAACCTGCTCTAGGAGAACCTGCTTTGGCAGGGGGGTTGGACTAGATGATCTCTGAAGGTCCCTTCCAACCCCTACCTTTCTGTGATTCTGTGATTCTTTGTCTCTTTCCATAGCAATTATACAAATGAGTGTTAATTTTGATCTGAAAGAGAAAATAGAGTCAGGGTGGTAGATAAAGGAATTAAGAGATTGATTCATTTACCAGTTCAGCCACCTGTTTCCTCTGTGGCCTTTGGCAAGTCCCTGAACAGTTTAAACATTATTTATTTATTAAACAGAGATGCTTGTAGCAGCCTTTTAAATGCTTTAGAAGAAAGCTGCAGAAATGGATTAAAAAACCCCAAACTTATCCCTTCTTCTTGCCTTTCAGGAAAGAAATGGAAAGCTAAAAAGAAATTAAACTGCACCAGCTAATATTTTAAGATAAGGAGCTCTTTACACATTCCAAAGCAATGCCATCCTCAGGATGAATGGGTCTGTGGAGACTGACATCTCCAGGCTAGCATCTACACAGACCTGCAGTAATCCTTCACACAGATAACCATGCAGCGGTTCCACAAGTGTTGTGCATGTTGTTGGCAGTAGTGAGTCTGCGGTTGGGAAGAAAAATACGACTCACTTGACATTTCAGTTTAAAGGCATGTTGGGGAAAGAAGAGAGAAATCATAAGATTTCTTTAAAAACTTGTTTATGTAGACTATTGCAGAGGACACTGTGAAAGCTTAAAAAAAACCAAAAACCCATGTACTTTATAACTTACACATGGATTTTCTCTCAATCTCCTCTGAGGGAGAAGAAGGAAAAGCAGAGGAATAGGAATGGAGGTTTAGAGGGTGGGTAGGATTTCAGCTGCAGGTGACATAAGATTCAGGTCTGACCCTTTAGAAGCCTGTTGAACAAGAAAATTGGGGAATAGGAGCCATGGAACCAGAATAATAGCTAACTAAAGTTCCTGCATCCAGAATTACCCACAGTTGAGGTTCTGATGGGGTGACCAAACCTCAGAGCAACTCAGTTAAACTGTGATGGGCTCCCTGGGGTTTTGTCTCTGCAAGCTCCTCAGGCAGAAGAAGGAAGCTGGAGCTCTTTTGCTGCCTCGCAGCCTGCTCCCTGATACATTCTTCTTTGAAGGTCCTAGTTAACCCCCTGATTTATGTGTCTAGAAGGACATGCACTGATCAGATGACACCAGCCAATGTAAGCATTCATTATGACAGGTTTGTTTGCATGTCCCATTATGTTACCTGCACATCCATCACTTGACGGGGAAGGAGATGGAGAACACATCTCTTCCTGTGCCTCCATAAAGTGCAATACAGCCTTCCCAGTGGAAAGATGGACACAAGCTGAGGATGGGACTCAGTGGCCCAGAAATTTGCCTGATTTCATCAACCTTGGTACAGACCTGCAGCTGAACGTATCTAGCCCTACGTTTTCAACTTTCTGAGGTTCCAGACTGGTTACTCTTCAAGTGGAAATGTTGTCTACAACTTGGCAAGAAGCATAGTCACGTTATATCCCTTTCAAGAAAACACTCACTTAAACAATTCCATTTTGTTACTGTTTTCTCTAAATCTTCATTCTGCTGTGAAGAGAGAGAACTCAGTGCAAACCGACAGATATAGATAAATTATTAATTACCCGGCCCTTTGCTGTTTAGCTACAGGTAGATTGCCAGTGTGCTTGCTCAATTTACTCCTGCCTTTTCCTTGGAAAGCCATGAGTTGTAGATCCCCGCTACCTCCAGGATCAGACAGAGGAGAAAGGTCATGCTGCAGGCTTGGAGACAACTAGGGTAGGTAGCTAGAGCATTTGAAGATCCTGATGCCTGGTGACACTGGAGGGACATAGGCACTAAAGTGGGTAAGAGGCAACAATTCCGGTACACTATCACTTCTGGGGTTTTTGGCCTTGCCTTTACTGCTAAACAAAACAACAACAACAAGAAAAAAAAAAAGCAGGAAAAGATCTCTGTCCCTGAGGAAAAGTGCCACAGACAGGCTTAAGTCATCACTTCTTAGGGTTATCCTGCTTTTTTGGATTTGTCTTGGAGAATGAGAGAGCAAGAGAGAGGAAGAACACTGAAGTGGCCCAAAACAGAGCCAAAAAGGACTCTGGAGAGCTGTTAGCAGTCACGAAAACACAATAAATTTTGTGGATAACTTATGTCCCCATTTACCAAAAGCTTACAAAATGAAGCTGAGATTCCCTACAGGAGAATTCTTTCTTGCTGAGAGATGTCAGCACATAGACGGTCAGGGAAATAGCCCAAGTGGATGAGAATAGTTTTTTTTTTCAGTGGACCTCTGTAGTTTTGGGTGAAAACACATGGCTACACCTATAATGATAACCAAAATACTAGGAAGGACCTTTTCTCTGGCACTGAGGCTAAGTGGTATGGCCCAGCTGTCTTCATACTACTTACCAGTTCTCTCTAGCTATTCTGTGTCCTGTGTGGTAGCCCAAAGACAGAGGTATTTTTTTAAATTTTTTTGTTTGTTTGTTTTCATTTTAAACTTTCTTAAATAATGTGAGATCAGTATGGCAGCACAGCAGAGTGGAGGTTTCATAGCACAGTACTGGATAGCATTTGTTGCATGTGCTGAGGTATCTGAGGGAGCAAAGTTTGCTGGGATAACATGTAAGACCTGTACACGGCAGAAAGAGCCAATTTAAAGTGGTCTCATTCTTAAGGAGTTTTAGGACTACTCTCTAGTGAACTACTTGAGAACAGTTTTCAGTCATGTCCTTGGTAGAGCCAGTTGGAAAAGTTCAAAAAAAATCAGGGAGTGAGCTAGCAATTAAGGAGTGGAAATGAGCAGGGGTCCAGTGCTGACATCCCTGGTTCTCTTATTTATTAATGTGGATGTACACTGTAAGTCACCTGAGCCACTCTGCCCCTCGCAGATTTAGCCATTACGTGATTTCTTCCCAGCTCCATCATAAAATCAAGATACATAAAGTAGATCCACGAAAATCTTATATGTTTTAATAACCTCGTTGCAGGCTGACTTCAGAACTTGAAACTCCACTCAGCTGCTTAACCTCTCCAAGTGTTTACCTTTCTGACAGAACATTTTCTATAAACCTGAATGCCAGATTCTGAGAGACCCATCAGTCCTGACAGGATTGATTTTGGATTTGGATTCCAGGTTTCACCCAACTCCTATGTGGTGCCGCCCATCTTGCCTATGCAGCCCAGTTCAGGAGACCTAATCCTGTGCCTAATCCAAAGCCAAACAGAAAGAGTTATTCACCAGAGGTCCCGTTATTCACCAGAGGTCCCATAAAGCCTGGATCAAGTTTCTTCTTTGCTTATAAGCCATAGTATTTCTTGCTGTTCCCTCAAAGGGTTTCCAAAGACGGACAAGGAACATCCCAGTTCCAGAAGGGTGTTGTGAGGATAAACAATCCATAAAACAACAGACAATATACACTGGCTAAACCTGCAGCTGACAGCAGTTTGGTGAGGCAGAAGCAGTAATGCAGGCAGTTGGATTAAATACAGGAACAGAGAAAGCACGTTACACTTGCAGAACTGGAGACTGCCGGAAAGAAATAAATTAAAGGAAGACTTGACTTGTACTCACCTCACTGTGAGCTCTCAGTGCAGTCCCGGGATCTGAAGGATCAGAACCATCCCACACATATCAACAGGGAATCAGCTGTGGTTTCTATTCACACAACAGCGATACTATAGAGTATCTTGCCCACTTATATTGTCCACGTCAAGAAGAGTGCAGAAATACTGGTACTCAGAGGGATCCCTGTAAAATGATCCACAGATTAGAAAGCAATGTCGCAGCATGAAGCTAAATGAGCTCTACTCTGTGCTGGATTGTGCATAGAAAAAACTGAAGGATGGGAGGAGGATTTTGTTTTTCAGCCTTGCTGGCAGGGGGAAAACAAGTTGTGGCACCTGAAAACTGAAGTTGTACAAATTAAGGCATAATATGCTATTCGTTAAGTTAATTAAAGCAGTGAAACATCTTATCCAATAATGTCTTTATATTTGTT
>NW_009647680.1:3809861-3899165 GCF_000708025.1 Charadrius vociferus
ATCTGTCAGAAAACATATACCTTAATCCAGCTGCAGTTTGTATGGGTCTGGTGGCCCCTTCTGGCCCTGGAATGAAGTAAGGCAGCTCTAGATCTGCGCGTATTCTGCTCGGTTCTGGGTTTGGTCACAGAGAGGGCAGAAAGCCATGCAAAGTCCTTAGAGTACTGATAACACTTGCAGCTCACTGTTAAGACTGTAGTGAAAATCAAAGCTCATACCTCAAGCCTGTAGCCAGTTGCCCTCAGGGCAAAGGAATGTGAACATGGGCTCTAGGCAATCAGAACTGAGGGAAAGCTAGAACTCTCAGGTTTTAGAAGAAAAAAAGTAGCTTCAGGCAGTTTTCCTTGCATGTGGATGCAGTTTCTGTGTATTAACTATATACTCATGTTAAATCCATGAACGAACTTGTACTACAAGGCTCTGTTGCTATTAATATCTAAGGCCCCATGAACTGGACTGTTAATGAACTTTTGAACCCTTATTAGTGTGAAATGTGCTAAGTGTGTCAGGCAGGGGAGAAAGCCAATTAATGTGCTCATGGACGAAATCCAGGTTAGGGCAGACCCAGTTAATGGGAAGTCAAGGTCATAGAAGATATAATATCATCCTTTTTCAGGGGCCAAATTTTTTTCTCCCAGCATTAAATCTTATCTAATTAAGACCATTCAAGGACCACTAACAAGCTAGGGTGGTTTGATTTTTAAAAGCTCCTAAATTAAGGAGTCATCTCAACATTTCTATCCTTTGGTCTGTAAAAGTTAAACCCCAAAAAATCTACTTTAAGAATAAAGTTCTGAAAATAGATTTCACTTTAATTTGAGGAGGAAAATAGGAGACGAAACTTACTTACATTCTGATACATAAATTTCTTACACGTAAATACATGCAAATCCATAATGTACATATAAATGTACATATAAATGTACATATAAACACACATACACCCTCTCCAGTATTTCCATGTTCTCCCTTCTTTATGCTACAGAGGTTTATTTGAAGTGCTATGTTAGTTCATCTGGACAATCTTGTAGTAAACTAAGGAGATTGATCAAGGGGTGGATTTGAAAGGGTGTCAATTGGTTAACTGAACACTGATCTATTTGTATTTAACAAGCAGCAAAAAAAAAAGTAAATCATTTTCCTTCCAAGCATGACTGTCTAGATATCTTTTTTCTTCTGTTTTTCCCTTGTCTTTCCTTCCCCACACTCTAAAGTATCAGACTTTGGACAAAACCAGGCGCAGGACCGTAACTGGAATGGATTCCTTCACTCAGAAAAGGCAAGGGCCACCTTTCTTAGTTGTGCCTTGCTTATATGCACAGGCAGGACATACTACGGAACCTGGAAAAAATTCCTCCCTTTCCCTCTGAGATAAGATTATCAGGAATGTGAGGAGAGGAGAAGGGGTTACATTCATCCAGACCATGGGACAATGTTTACCTGTTAGCATTACTTGAGTAACCTTCCTCAAAACTACTTTTGTCTGCGAGCATTGGTAGCAATGCTCTCTCTCTTGCTTTCTCTTGAGGGACACAGGATGGCCAGTGATCTCAGCTTATGTGACTGACCTGTGTGTGGAGGTAAGTAGATGATATTCGATGCCTTGTGACAGGCACATTTAAGGCAGCAAAACGGCCTTTTCCCAAAGTGACAGCACTTACTCCATTGCGTAATTAGGGCATTTTAACAGTTGGGGATCGTCCTGACATTTAAAAATCACTTTTGTTTTGTTTTTAATTCTGTAATTGTGACACCAGTTGTCCCCTTGCTCCTACTTTAATAATCCCCCTTGGTCTTCAGCTGTATGAAACTAAGGAATAGGAAGGATTATATGACAAGGTCAGATGTTTAGGATTTTCCTTGCCATAAGTCATATCTTCATTTTTACAAACACACATTTTTCACTAAATTCATCACACTCAGAGAGAATAAAACTCTGACCACCGGGGAATGTACTGCTTTTCCCTGTTCCTAAAATACTGTAAACAGAATAGGCTCAGTCTTGCTGCCATGGTTGGCCGGAGCCAAGGGGAAGAAGGTCCAGGAACATTTCCAGTGTACTTGCTGAGCCAGACATTGAGAAGCCAGCACGCTCTCTCCATGCTCTGGAAGAGAGCAAGTTTAAATGCTCCTAAAATATGAAGTAAATATGATTTTTGGCTCTATTTATCTTCCCTGGTTTCCTACAGATTTCCACATGACAAGCTTTCTATGGGTCTCAATGGCTGAACGGACTCAAACACATGTGTTTTGCTTAATCAGCATCCAGGGTGATGCAGAGACAATCCATACACAGCCCCTGCGAGCTCGGAGCGCCCAGCAACAAGCTTGCATTTGACAAGTGAGTTTGAATTTACTTCTTCCTGCAGCTGTTGAGGAGATTTTAGTCCCTGAGTTTATCACGCTACTCCTGAGCCCAGAATTCATATGCAGTTTAAAAATTAACGAATGAATTTAGTGTCTTGCAGAAAATACCTAAGGAAAGACAGGGAACATTTGGGGGGAGAAGTAAAGTAAAATATAGCTCTGCCCTTGATCTGCTGTATGAGCTTAGCTGAGTTATTTCACCTTCGGTCTCTGTTTCTCTTCTTTCTCCTCTATTCAAGTACAGACCTCCTTAAGACAAAAATTGCCTTTCTCTATTATCATCACAATTCATTACACGATAATATCTTAGTCCCTACATATATATTCTACGTTTAGTAATGTAAATGAAATAATTAACTTACCACACTGCTAACATATTTAGATTTGTGTCTGGTTAAAGAAGATTGTAAATTGAATCAAGTCAAGTTTTGTTATAAAAGCTTTGTTACTTCAAAATCGCTAATGATTATGGATAAAATGGCTCACTGTTGTGTGCTGCTATCTATTCTTAGATAATGTTCTCCAAGGAAAATTGGTGATTCTCCCCACTGCCCAACAGGTTTTTTAGGTAACATCAAGAACAATGCTTTTGTTATAAGTAAGAATAGTCATGCTTGGATAGTTTTAATGGATTTATAACACACTGAAATTAAAGAGGCTACCCAGGAATTGACACTCATTATGAGCTGGGACACACCAGAGCACATCTCCTCTAAGCAAAGGATAAAGGTGTATAAATTTAGGAGCTATGCCAGGAGAGCTAGCTCTGGAAACAGAAGAAAAATAACCAAGTAAATGTGTCTCTGTGCCCTGGTTAATTAGCATTGCCAACAGACCAGAGTAATTAACTTATGTGCTGTGATGAATTAATACTGTCCTGTTTGCAGGGTCCAACTGGATATCTCTGCCAAGCACTGTGTAATATTATGTAAAAGTTCCAGCTAGTTCAGCATCATGCACAGCATAAATGCATCCAGAATCCAGCTCTGAAGACTAATCAGTCTCATCTTTGAATCACAAGCCATTTATCTGTGTAGTTCAGGAAGGAAAATGTTCACCAACTGCTACATTACCCAGATGTTTAGATATATTACAGGACTTTCCAAACTTCCTTTGAAGCATCAGGCATGAGAAAGTTCCAAAAGCTGAATAACAGGGGAGCAACAGTGAAGTTGTACTTGTTTCAAAAATACTTAGGTAATTATTTTGGAGGTAGAAATGCTCTAAACTGCTCAAATTTCAAACATAACTGCTCTTGGAATTGTAATAAGAGATAATCTCATGAGAAAAATCAGGCAGAAAAGACACAGTCACCTTTTCCCACCAGTGGGCAGATCACATTGAGCAAGGACAGAGATCTAGAAGACTCCGATCTTGATAAATTAGACCTGACAGCACACTGTATGGAGTATGGAATATCGTGTGGACTATGTGTATTGGAGTTGGCCTGTCAAAAGCTGAATAAGAAAGAACCAAGGATCTCAGGATTTCACTACATTTTGGAAAGCCTAAGTCTCACTAAATGTAAACATCTATAGCAGAAAGGTCTACATCTGAGCTGGTCACCATCACAACTCAGTGGAGAAATGAACTTTCTGGGCAGAATACAGTTATTGCAAAAGAAGTTATTGAAACCAGTTCACATGACTCACTATAGGTGTGCTTATTTTCATTTCCCTTGGATCAGAGAAAGTAGCTCAAAATGATTAATTTATATGAATACTTCTGTTTACACTGTGAATTTTTAATATTGGGTCAGATGATTCCTATTGTCTGATTTATTCTCATCTGATTTTCATGAATGTAATTCCATAGCAATCTATACTACTGAAATATAATAACGATAAATATGAGCAAAGAATAAGATTTATGACTTATTAGATGATAATAAATACTCCTGGTGATACCTTATTTTTCCTGAGGGAAAAAATGTGTGTGGATATAAAGGTGTATGGAAGAAGATATCCATGTTGCATGTGTAGAACATGGCACATAGCACTTCCTAAAACACACAAAGGGTGGAGCAGGACTTCACAGGGCTGAGATTCCCGACAGTATTCCCACAGCTGCTCATGCAAAGCCACCTCTACTGTCCAATAGCTCATTAAGAACGAGCTCAGGTTTTCTGCAGTAGATGCATCTTCAAGGATGTCCAGTTAATTTGAAGATACTGTCATTAGGCATACACTCACATTCATCCTCTGCTGTCAACAGAAAGGAAATCTTACCTTCCCAGGTCATTTCAGAAAATCTGAGATGTGAGCACCTATGGGAAGAGTCTGTCTCCCTCCACTGACTGTGCAAGGTATGCAGGTCTTTGTTATGAAAATTCCTTTGCCTGTTATATCAATCTGTCTTTATAGTATGAAAGTGTCTGAACATTGTTAATATATATTAGTACATGTTATACACGGTAATGTAGTGAGGTTGTGCAACTTTACCAGAGACTTTTGTATTGTTCATGCTTAATAAAACAAATTAAAATACAGCTCAGCCCTGGAAATAAGGACTTTGCTTCTTGGAAGCTTAGAGCTGTCCATGAAGCATAAAGGATATCCCTAGACAAGGAAGGTAACCCCAGCATCCTAGCCCCTCTAACACGTCTTTGAAACCTTCCCAGCATCATCTGGCATCACAGATAAATAACTATGGCAAGACTGAATTCAGGGACATCTGGACCAATAGACAAGAAGCAAGAATGCTGCAGAAATAAAGCTGCTTTGCAAAGTTTTACTCATTCACTATCGTTACTGTGTGAGTGTTGGTGATTAGTCAAATCGTGTTGTACCCAAATGTTTGAAGGGTGTAAGAACCTTGTGTAAAACCACTTTTGGGGTGCCTAAATTTGGCTGTGACACCTCGTAGGTGTGAATAAATATTTACCCTTTTAATTCTATACTTTGCATCCTAGCCTCTGTCCTCGGTCAGCATGGGCCAGTTGCAAATTTTCGTAACATCTTACTTTAGTGTCTAACTAATTCAGATAAGATGAATTTGGACCATCAAGAGTAGGGGATTTGCTAAAGCACAAATAGTAAAATCATTATGTAATCTAAATTAGAACCAAAATTACTTAGATAAAACACTAGTGTTTGCACTACAAGCCTATCTACCTTCCTATTAGAAGTCTCTTGATTATGCAATGTTATCAGTCATAATTAGTTTCATTATCAAGATTAACAGGCCTTGTACACATGTGTAAGGAAGTATCTTAAAATCTTTTAATGAACTGGGCTCAGGTTTGTATGAACAGAATAAGATTGCTCAGTAGTAGCAAGGTATACAATTTTTTAATAGTGAGCTGAAATCAGCAGCATCGGGCAAGAAAAATGACTGAATCTGACCCTGGATTTCTAATGATTCAAAAAGATAAGGAGAACTTTTTCTTTCCACAGTATTAATGGTATTTTGGCCAAACATCTTTCAGAGTCAGTGTATCTTTAAACTCTTCAGTGTTCAGTGATAAAATAAAATAAAATAAAATAAATAAATAAATAAAAACCCACAACATAAAACCAGAAATGGCTGGTTCATAAGTTGTGTGCCATCCTCTTTGACTTTAAGCTTTAAGCATAAAGTAAAATATTCTGAAAAGGCTTCACATTGTATAAAACAGAGAAACCTGAATTTTAAGCCACTCAACACACCACAACCACCCTTCATGTTGCATCCTGATTCTCTGCAGGATGTTGAATAGAGTTTAAAGGTCTTAATTTTACACTTAAAACTACCCTTGCTTACCTGAAAAACTTCTTTTCTCTCTGCAAGTACTGAAGAAGACTCACCGAAACTCAAAAACTTAATGGGCTGTGGGGCTGACAGTGGAAATAGAGACATATCCAGGCAATCCTTATTTCATCAGTATTCCTGAGGCTGTCAGAAGAGGGAACATAATACCTTTGATACTTAATACTTTAGACCTCCAGAAGGGCTAAACAGGGTGCTGAGTGGGGCACAACCAAGGCAATCGATGGGAAACATCTGGTGGAAAGCTTTAGGTGGAACAGACCACCTGACTCTGGTCCATACACTGTGATATTCCAGGAGCAAAAATCACTTGGCAGATTTCTGTGTTTACAACTAAAGGTCATACTCCTTCTCACAGCTTGTCCAAAGTGAGAGCAGGCAACAGTTCAGATGCAGCTTGATGTATGTTTTCAGCTGAAATGAGCCGGAGCAGCCATCAGGAGCAGTCCTGCACTGCTCTCACTCCAGCTGCTTATTTGTGGTTCCCTTCCACTTTTGATCTTGTGTTGGCACATGCATTTGAGTGCTGTGCGATGGAAATGACCAGGGAACCAATCGGACTGAAAAATTACGTGTCCACCAAAAAAAATGTTAATTTTCTCTCTTCTATAGCTCAGTGTAGCTCAGTGCTCCAACCTTGTCTATTCTGCAATCACTTCTTTTCCAGTGTAGAGGTAAGAAATGTTATGATTTCTTTTTTCCTTAGGACACATATAAACTTAGAAGGAGGGACTGAAGCTCAAGGTGACATTGTCCCAATCGCATTATTTGCTACGTTGCTTGGTATGTTGCAGTATTATTATTATTGCTAAGCCTTAACATGTCAGATATTTGTTCCTTCACCTTTCAGTATACTATTTGATTTCTTACACAGTGTTTTTGCCTCTCTGAAAAGCAAAACCAGGAATGAGAAACATTGATTATTTGTGTATTTCTGGTCTCAACTTCAAATTAGCTGCCAGGCTTTGCATAACAAGACACAAATTATTCATGCGAGAAAACCAAGAAGTGATTTATTATCATGTCTGATTTCCAGTGAAGAATTTTCTTCAGATCACCCAGCAAGGAGGGTTTCCTATTTTAAATAAGATAAATTACAATTGACATTGGAATTCAAAACATTACTCCAACCTTGCTAGATCTTTTGGTCATACAGAAACTAAGCCCATGAATTACATTGACATCAAAGTTCATTAAAGGTGTTTCTGAGCCCAGCTTGAAAAGTCTGAGATCCTTTGCACAGACTCAGCCCTGTCTCCCTCCTACTGTACCACTTTGATTGCCTTGGGAAGACACTAATGGTCTTTGCCCCCACCTTACAGACATCATGCCTGGAGGGGGTTGGGAACGATCTATAAGAGACAGCTTTTTGACTGCTCTGTAGAAATAAATAGCAAAGAAAATGTTATGCTTTGGAATACACCCTAATCAAAGGATAATAAAGCTTTCCCTTCCCTCGCATGCCCTGCACAGCTTAACCAGACCTTAGACTGACACGCAGGAAGGAATACCGTTGTTTTAACCACATCTTCCCTGTGGCAAACAGAAAGCACAATTTTTAATCCAGAGCTGCAGAATGTGCATATTCAGGGGGAATATGGCAATTTACTGCTTATATAAGGCAAGAGGTTGATGAAATAACATGTTTTTAAATTGAACATTTAAGGGGAGAAAGATGTCAATGGAAGGTTGCTTTGGGGATACAAGAGTTAAGCTCAGTTATGCTAAATGACAGGGAGTGTTCTTCAAAACAAGTGAAGACATATAAGCTTTCTTGAATGTTCAGCCCTGTTTTGGAGCAGAAGAAAAAGCTCCATAGTTCAAAGGAAGGTGAAGGAACTCAGACAGAGCAATATATGGGGATGGGAGATTTGTGAGAAGAATATTTCTCTCAAGGTGCATGCCTCCTCAGTAGCCCCATCTCCTCCCTCTGTCTTGATCATTGACACCACAAACCTTCTCACCTTCCTTCTTGAGAAGCACGAGTAGCAAGATGGGGTTGATCATGTCTACCCCCACTTAGGCCCTCCTTCATCTCTTGCTGCGGATCTGTTGGGTAGCTTTCTGGCGGACAAACAAGTGGTCTTAATACTTCAGAGATCAGTTAAAAAGCAATGATTGCAGGTGTCAGCTCTTGAAGAGCCTGCTTTGTTTAGATATACCAATGAAAAAGGAAGGGATGTAAATTAAGGCATGCAAAGTTCGATGGCTTTGGAGTTTAATTCTTTTAATTCATGATGTCATCTCAGACAGCACCTTTGGTGCCTTAAGAAAAAAAAATATCTTAAAAATCTTAATCATGCTTAAGAAAAGAAAGTTCCTTTCTAGGAATTAGTCACTGAGTTTCTTAATCTGAAATCACAAGCACTCAAACCCGAGTCAGAAATTATATTTACTAAAATAAAAACCTATACATGGATGACTGCTATGTGAGCACCTAAGTGTCCATTTGATATTTTAAATCTCTTCAAAGCTTTAGAGCAGGGTGAGGATGATTGTACTGTCACAGACTTCTCTGCTGTTCTGAAGAAAAAAGAAAAGAAAAAAAGAGACTCATCCATTAATCAACATTTGCCCTAATGAACTAATGGAGCCCTAAAGTGAATGGGAATTTTATTATTCGTTGTAATGAAAGGTGGATCTAATCTGTAGCTTCTCTTACAGTAGAGCTTAGATGCAGCTTTAAGATGTTACATAAAATGGCTTTAAAATTGGTTTAATATTATTAGACCTTCTTCTTGCAGGGTATACCTATTATTTCTCTTCCTTCTTCTCTCTTACCCCTTTGGCAGTCTTGATTTTTATAGATTGTAATATCTCCCAGTGTCTATGTCCTTACTCATATCTGCCTGCATAGCAGGTGGCACGTTTTATGCAATATCATAACCTGAGCAACAGAAAATAATAATTTCTGGAATGATGACTGCATTTCAATTAGGTTGTAAATGTCTTCGAAATCCTTAATGTGATAATATATTATGTATAGGAAAAAGCAGTACATCTCATGGTTTTTTTTGGATCCACAGCCAAAAAAGGCACCTACGCTTTGACATAGAGTCCCACTCAAATCTGCAAGAGGAAAACACATAAACAGAACCATGGAGATTGAATAACTTTGATGATTCCAGGCTGCAGGACTGCCTGATAAGCATGTGGCCCAAGGCCTCATTAAACTATGAATTGTACAAGTATATGATAAAGACTGAATCCTAACCCCAAGGGCTTCCATGCTAAGTGCAGGACAGTAAGACAAGGAGTAAAACAAGATCTAGTCTGGCTTGTCTCAGGGGACACTTGTTTGAAATACATTTTAGAATGACACAAACACAATCCTTGCTTGTAAGACATTGTTTGATCTGGAGTTTCAAGTGGGCGTCTCCATTCAGAGGCATTTGTTGCCTTTTATACAGAACTGTTCTACATATGAAAAAAAACTAGCACGGAAAGGAAGAATGAACTGATGGGGGTATTAAAACCCCAAATGGGTGAGTGGCAATTGTGACCATTTTAGGACAGCAGCCATAAAACCTCACTGAGCTCCAGTCCCTCTGTACTACTTCCACCTCCCATTAAATCTGATGTTTCATTTTCAATTTAGAAATGTTTACAGTTAGTAAGGATGGTGAAGTGGCAAAAAGCCTCTCCCTTTCACGTGTTTTCTGGAGTTTCTAGTGCTTTCATGCACTTGTGGTAATTTGAAGGGGAGAGTTTGGAGGCAGGAACTGGAGGACATTTGGACTACCTCTCTTTAGAGCGAAGAAACAACTACACTGACAAAAATGACAGAGTCTTGCAATATAATGCATCCAAATTCTCAAATGTAAGTGGAAATGAATGCACCTGCTTTAAGCAACTAGCTTTGGTGCTCCCTTTAAAGTTCCCAGTGAAAGAGCAGTTGTAACTACTGTTTAACTTGCATGATCTGAGTTGCCCTCCCCAGCTGTCTGCTGCTTTCTTCTGAATATTTTAGTCTAGGCTTTAAACTCAACATTTCAGTCCATCACTGAAAGCTTTAGCTGGTCATACAGTTTTATAGACCTGAATGAAATCACTAGATTAATTTAACTGTTAAAAGCTAAGCGGGTGCAGAAATGATGGCAGAAGTAGGAGAATGTTTTTTTGCTTTCAAGGATTGCTGTTTTCCTACAAAGTGTAAACATAGCTTAGGAAAGTTACAAGTTTGCAAATGCTTAAAATATTTTATAGTTTAGCAGCAATATTTAAATTGAACCATTGAGTGACCTTGAGTGAGTGACCGAGTAGAGAGGCCATGACAATTACAGACCATTTCAGGGAGAACATGTGCTAACATGTCCTCATAAAAAGCAGTGATGTTGCTGTGTTTATTTACTTAATTTCAAGAAGTTAGTTAAGAAGTTATAAAAAATCTGGATGGCAAGTAGATCATTGTTCTTTTCAGCTCCACAGGGAGCCACTGTGAACATCTGCAAGGCGCTACCTCCCACCAGGCAGAACAAGGCAGGTAACAATGAGAACACACATGAGAATAATTATACCAAACACAATTTCAGAAACACAACTGGGGAAAATACCAGAAGGCTTGATAGACCTGAAGTGTGAGATTCCAGTGTCCATGAGGAAATCTGCAGAGTTCCTGTGCATTTTATGGAGTTGTATGTCAGTTTTGCCAATAAGATAGGATAGACTTTGGCCCAAAGACTGTCCTGTGAAAGGTATAGATGATGAAAGAGATGTCTGGCAAGAATTCCAGAGTAAGATACTATGAGTATGCACTCTCTGAGGAGTATTATTGCCCTTTTGGGGGGAAAGAAAGCACTGGAAAATTTTCTGGCTGGCTGTGTTAAAAGCTGAGTAATAGGTTTTGAAGCCCTTCATTCTTCCAATGAAGGCCTGCTTCCCCATTGCTTTGCAAAGTCATTTACAGCTTAGGCTGGACGTGTAACATAATCATAACTTCAATTTACTGCTGTATTACAGTAAGTACAGTGCAATACAGAAACAGTGGTGGCAACTGGTTTGACCACAGCTGGGCAGGATACTAGCAGATAGCTGTTGACAGTGCTGTTGACATCTGATGCTTTTTGATGCAGTCTCTGTGATATGAATGCCTCAACCTATTACCTAGGTGAGAAGTGCTGTCACAATGTCAATGTAACCCCACACAGGCAACTTCGGTGCATCACTGGGAGTCAGCAGGTGTCATGAACTTTCAGAGGAGGCCCAATGCACCTGGTAGGAGAAAAAGTCACACCAGGTATTTGAGAAGAACCTCTGTGTCTCACCCTGATGCCCCTTCCACACTCCCACTTCCCCTCCCATGAATGTTAACTGCTGGGAAAAATCAACACCTGGGCACACAAAAGCAAATAATGCTAAACCAATGCTGAAAATGAATTAGGATGGTATGTTAGCAGCAGTGGCTAGGGAAGTAATCTTGCATTAAGAGTCTGCTGCGCCCTGACTACAAGTGAGCTGACTTGTCTAATAGTTCTTCTGTAAACTGATACTGTAAGCAGAACTGCCTTGGAATTCCCAGTTGTATCTCCATAACCAGAAAATTTGGACTAGCTGAAACTAGGTATTTCCCTTGAGAATATAAGTGCCAGTGTGAAAAATGGATATGATTTCTGGTCAAAATGTAAGTCCCTCCAGAATTTAAAAGCAGGTCTGAAAAGTACATGGCTGTATGTGAGGTTGAGGTAGAAATGGGAATAATATGACTGAGAAAGCAAAGATTTCCACTACTTCTCTTCTATCTCTGGTGCATGCTCTCACTACCGATTCTTAGAAGGACACAGCTGAGATTGTCTCAGTCTTTGTTTTCTGTTGAAAAGCTTCAGGATGTTTTCCACAGTGTCAAAGGATCATTTCTGAAACACCAAAATACTCCTTGGGTAAGAAAGACTGTTGGCCACTTACTCCTTTCCTAGGAGTCTTAAGAGTCAGTGTAATGAAGACTGGATATATGCAACCACAGGTACACCACATTTCAAGCACAGGCTTGAGGCTATGTTTGAGTCTAAAATTGTCCTGTATCTTTCTGCCAGGTCCGTTGGAGCATAATCCTTGGACATAAACTACCCTTTAGTGAGGACACTGCCCTGTACCTACCCACAGTGTAAATAGGTTGCTGCCATGTGTTCCTTCTGCCTTTGTAGTGATCACGTGCAACTGTGAAGACCTTTCTGCAAAAACATTGTCATAGACTACAGCAAGGATGGCCAGACTTTTTCTGCCATCTAATTTGTGCTACTTCATAATAAATGTGGATGCTGCAGCTGTATCATGCTCTGTGGCATAGCCAGTTAGTTATTCTAGTAGAATAACTACTGGAGAGGTAGAGTAACACTTTCACAGGAAATAGATCTCAAAACATGGATTATAAAGATAGGTTCTTCCTTTGTGGTTTATAAGATCAGAAAAAGAGGCTTGATTTTGAAATGGGCTGATAAACCTTTTCCCCAAATTATAATTCCAAGTTTCTGAGTATTTTAGAGAACATTAAACTACACCACACATTAATGTTTTAGGTATCACATGGGATATTGAAAGTGATTTTCTGCTCACCCCGAGGAGAACAATATTGAAATGAACCTGTTTTTTCCTTTTCTAACTCCTGTCTTGGTCTCCTGATTGCCACTCTCCTGTAAGTAAAAGATTTAAGATTATTTGACAACTAGGCATATTTTGTGTTTGATAGACTCTGATGGTTTATTTTTCAACTACAGGCAAGATCACTTTCATTTGCCTGTGAAATGTTGATCATATGAGAAGAGAGAATTGCCATTATTATGCAATACTCCCACTTCTTACTGTGACTGATAGGAAAAAAGAATTAAAACCTCCAGAACAATTTTCCTTTTGTAAACTTGTTTCTTGTATTCTGATTAACACATTAGTGCTAATTAAATACACAACTCAGCATGATGCATGGGAAATTAGCAGAATAAGTCTAACATTAAAAAATACACTAAAAATATATCTCACTGTATGTAGATACTTGTTTAACATATAAGTTCAACATTATCACAAATTTTAAGAATATCACATTCCCAAAGTGAAAGCTTCAGAAGCAGCAAACCTGGTTTCCTTGAACAAATGCACTTTGCACATATGTTAGGAAAAGAATTGTACTGAAGACATATGACACGGTACAGAGAATAAAGCAATCATTCATAAAAATCCACTTAAAATAACAACATGTATAATGGCTCCTAATTTATTCCAAGAGAATTTGAACCATATGGCCCTTATTACTATATTAATGTACTGTATCTGTAAAACATACTTGCTTAAGCGTCTGTTATATGTGTAACATATACGAGAGGAAACATCTTTAAGCAGCAATGGGCAGTCTCAAAAAACACTGAAATTGCCAAAATCATTAAAAAAATACAGTGGCCTTAAACTAAAGGTAAGTATGTGGTCCAAAATTGAAACTGCCTCAAAATGTCTTTTAATGATGCTGGAAACTCAAATCTCCATCTGAACTTTAAAGCTCAGTTATTTCTCAGCTGCAGGACATGAAACACCTCACACTGCATCTACAAAGTGTGTGAGAATGGCAAATAATGTAGACCAGAATAATGAGTTCTGGTGATTTAATATGAGGCAACTTAAGAAATTGCCATCCCCAGCTGCCTGCCCTGCCCTTCTGCCAGAAATTACTGCCCCTAACAGAATTGGAAAAATAGGTGGTGCGTGTGCTTCTGAACAGAAAACGTTGTTATCAGATAGTGTTCTCTCAAAGTGCTATCAGTCTCAATTTTTGTTCATGGTACTTTTTGGATATTATAGCGTCTGAAAGCTTTGCTTCATCTTCCCTTTTACATTTAGAAGTGGAAGCTACTGGAGGGGGGAAAGTGCGCCACCACTTCTAGTTGTTTTACTTGTGAATAATAGGTTGCAGAAGAAGTGAATGCAAATATGATAATTGGGAATTGCCTCATAAATCTTAGCCTAGTAGACTGCCACCATCTTCATGCGGATCCATCCCACCAGCAAACTGTATTGCAATGGCTGGAGTGTATTGATTACCTAGAGTAGGCAATGTGCCATAATAAGGTTTTCCTGGGCTTAAAAGACTACACCCCTTTTAAAAATCCTGTTCATCAAAAGCTTCTTCAAGGAAATCACTTTTAGAACTGGAACTTCCCCTTTGGTGCTTATTTAACAGACAACTAAATTCAAGGACATGATTGTCAGGTGTTGAGAGGGCTGATGGCTCCCTGGGGGCTGCGAGCAGTAAGGGCTCCCTGGGGTGGTGGGGCAGGACCTGGCAGCTAGGACCATTCCCACCACCCCAGCCATGGAGCAGGGCGGGCCAGTGGGCATCCCAGCCCTGGCCACTGACGCAGGGATAGGGATGGGCCAAGGCCCATGGGAGGTCCTAGCCCATCAGGGCCCATAGCCAGGCTGTGGGGAGCTGGAGATCAATGTCCTATGGCATCACTGGGGCAGGGGCTGACAGCTGCAAAGAGCCGAAAGGGGGTTCTGGGCCATAGGCAGGGTGGGTAGAGCCCCAGGGAGGCTGGGCAGAGCCACTAAAGCCTAGTAGCACCCTCAGAGCCCTGACGGTGATCCTGGCAGTCCATAGCCATTAAACTTTCTTTAAGGGTGAGCTTTAAATTTCCTTACACATCTAGGAGCAGCACAGACTGGGAAGCATTCCCAGTCAAGCTTGTCTGAGATTTTAGATGACTTGGGAAAAAACAACTGAATTCTGTTGAAGTGTTTGATGGGGGCCAACCTCTTCACTGTGATCTGCACAGGCCTAGTAAACAATGCATCATGGATTCCAGTCTACAGCACAGCAATCTCATTCAAAATCAAGCCTGATTCTGCAAAAAAAAAGCAGAAGCTTAAAGCACTCACAAAGCGGGAGATATCAGTGAGTTCTCATTCTTCCTTGGTCTAATGCCCCATTGCAGTGCTCAAAGCAGGAGGCTACAGAACAGGTTGCATAGAGACACTGGGAGCTTCTTTGGAAGCTGTGCCAAAATGCTAGAGTCCTGGGGCCAGAAGGATGGCAAAAAAAAAAAAAAAAAAAAGAAAGAACATAATTCAGTAGCTCAGTTGTCAGACTACTTAACAGGGGATGGAGAGAATGTGGTCTGATCTCCATTTCTGAGGCAGTTGAGGGATTTGGCTTTCAGATGACATTTGGATGTTTGGTGTCCACTGGCAGAGTGACTAGAGTGCTTGAGCTCGAGAGTGCATGGCAGTCAGCAAAGGGCCCTTCCTGATACTCCTTCTGAGAGGAAGCATAGGAGCCAAATGTAGACATTCTGAGTCCTCTGGATCCGTGCATCAAAGCATGGATTCACCCCACTGCACACTGGGCACTGTGGTAAGGAAATCACAGGCAGGAGCTTAACTGTCCTTCGGGGGTCATTCAAATGTTCAGTCAAATGAAACCTATCTTGGTTGGTTGACAACATAAAAACAGTAAAGATAAATAGGCTTCTAAATTAGGAGCTTCGGCTTGCTACCTAAAATTAAGATGAATCTGGATCCCAATCCTGAGATACTGAAATGCATAAATTAGAAGTACTTAATGAGGTGCTCTGATCTCGCTCTTAGACTTTCACTGCCTCAGTTTTTCACCTGTAAAATAAGGATAACGTTATTCTGTCTTGCAAAAAAATATTGAAGTAAATTCAAGGCTATGAGGAGCAAGGATTGTAGCATTAGGTTCCTCACCCGAATAAGAGAAGTGAGCACAGCTCTCCAGAAGATGAGAGTCAAATACTTCTAAGAAAGAAAAAAATAAAGCTGAAAGAAAAACTTTGAGATGAACACTGGTTTCTTATTGATAATCTCTTTGTTAAAAAAGGGAGACTTCAGCAAGCACAGAAAGTTTTGATTTTTCTCAGTTTATGATCTATGTTCCAGGGGAAGCTGAAAAACACATCTGTTCATTCTCAGTCTTAAGCAGGAAGCTTTAACTCAGAGTTTTGGAGATACAAAATTTTAACAGCTAGATGATGGCTGCAGCACTATGTTTCAGGTGGTTTTATGTCAAACTGCTTTCACTGATACTGGTGCTGATTTTTATACACCAGTTTCACTCTTCCCTACCTCTCTTTGAACAACAGGTGACTGTTTAATGTTTTTTTCAATATTCAATTACAAAATACTCATGATCAACTGACTAATTTTAAATGACACACATTTTCCATAGATGTGTTCTCACAGCTTTACAGCTACAGAACATTGTGACCCAGGATGGAAAATAGCTGGAGGAGGTCTGGCAACAAAATTTTCTCTGTGGAATTTGTACTTTGAGAACAGCAGAAAAAAAATTTACATTGAACCATTACAAAGTCATTAGAGGAATAAGAAAACAAGAAGAGGAACTGGGCATTGATGGAAGACTGTCTGCAAGCACCTTCAGTGGTCATTTCAATCATTTTGATTGTGAATTTGTAATTTAAAATGTAAAAGAAACCCAAAACCCAAGAAAACTTGCTAAGGAGGACTGAATTTAATTATATGTTCATAAGCATGTCTCCTGTCTTTTTACAAGTAAAAGCCTTTGCTTCTTCTTTTCTGATTTGCTACATAGGGATTAATTCCTGGTCTGTGCGAGAGCCCTTCCAGGGTTAATTAGGTTCCACTCACATGGACTGAATTATAGGAAAAAAGCCCAAGGAAACTATCAGGCCAAATGTAATAACAATAGGGAGTACTCGTGTATTTAAAGATTTGTATGTGGTTTTGTAATTTACGGAATGAAAATTTGAATAATGAGAAGCTGAACATGCAGGGGTTCTCCTCAGCCATGATTTACACTTATGGAGATAGTCTTTGGGTATTACAAAAATATGTTTTCAAGCAAGTAATTTGGAACTGTTTTTTTCCCAATTTTAGTAACAGAATCTGTGATTTTGAATGTCTAGGAGATGCAGTCTTTTTGTGATTTAACAGACTTGCATTCAACATACAATCAGTCAGTTCTGATCTTGGTCTTTATGGATAAAGTTAAATCTGCAGTTAAATGAAAAGTAATGAATTTGAACTTGAAAGTTCAAACAGAAAATGGTTGTGAAGCCCATAAGTAAGAAAAGATGTATATAGATGGAAAAATATCAGTAAGAAGACATACCTTATGAATTTTTTAGAAAGTTGATTATTTTGAATACCTATCTAACATCAATAAAGCACATCTTCAGAAAATTAGCACTTTATTCTGTGGAAGTTGTGACATGCATGTTAACCTTTTATTAAAAAAATATTACTTTTACATCTGTTTTTCACTCATTAAATTTATAGATATTTTTGCCTTCTAGTTACCAATATTGAAGATTTTGAAAGGACAGAAACTTCATTAGAAGAGTCTTGAGATGTTTCCCATTGCCTAGAGATACATATTAGTACTTCCTAGGAGTTGTATCCTAACCCAGTAAAGTCACCAGAAACTTTGTCACTGGTGGCAGTGGATATAAGACTGCCTTCTTGGGGGTCTCCAAATATGAAGAAAGAGGAAGGACTAGACAGGCTAATAACCTGATGCAATGTCACCGTTTCAATGTTCCTGCTTCGTCTCTGTATCATTAAGCCTTTGTCACAGTTACCATAAACATGGATAGATGGACACTAATTAAAAAAACCAAACAAACAACAAAAAACAAACAAACAAAAAAAACCCAAAAAACAAACAGCATTAGGAAGTCAAACTTTGATTGTAACTTTTAGTGTTTGTTAATTCAAGTTTTTGCTGATGAACCTTAAGGAGGGACCTAACAGGTAGGAAAGTTATGATGTCATATATTTTTTACAAAATGGCTTTTATAAGGAACCAGTTACAGAAAAATATGTATCCTTATGGAATGGATCTATCCTCTTACAAGAAGGGGCATGTTGTACAGCTGACCCTTGCAACCTTCCTTCCAAATTCCTTCTTATCATAAGCCTGAAGAGGGTGTGACTGTATTTACATGCCCTATATTGAATAGTCTATTGCTATCGTTTGCACCCATTTTGACAAAAATTATTATCATTATTCACTGTACATTTGAAGTCTTCACTAACTTCTTTGGAAGTCTTTGTCTCACTAATTTGTATGATCATTATTCATGAAACTTGACTTTTATCAATACGTGAGATGTCTAGTTTGAGCTAGTAGTTATCTGTTGTCTATACATCCTCTACAGTCAATTAAAAGAGAAGGTATCTCAAAAAGGCAACTATATATATTTATCTTAGATACATATTATGGAATGCGATGGACACTAAACAAGTTTATCTTTCTCAGCTTATGACAGCCTGTACCAGATGAGGTAAGCAATACGAATTTTTCAGATCCTAAATTCTAGGCCTGAACTCACCAAAGAAAGAGGTCACCTTTACAGCTAGAGTAGTTTCAAAGCATTTCATATAAAATAATTAAGGAACATATATATGCCAGGGAGACAATAGTCTTCACAACAATTAATTTAGCTGAAGCTTCCTTGATTTGATTTTTCAGTTTGGAAATTTTACTTGCAATCAAAGGGCAGGGCTATGATGTGAGACAATGTTCTACTTGGGCCTTTTTAATTAAATGGCTCATTCCATAAAACACAAACACTTTACATAGAAATAAGTTAATCTAGTACACCTAATTAAGCATTATATATTGGAACCATGCATCAGTGATTTGAGTTATATCAATGGACCATTTCATTTATCGAGGATGACAGCACAAGTTCTTAAATACAATGATAAATTACTTCCCTTCAAGGGAATGATACTTCACCTTGGCAGTTCGCTCTCTTTTTTAATGCTTTAGAGACAGCTAGGAGTGATCAGTTCATAAGCATCCTAAACATGCACTCTTCCATTTGGTTAGTTTCTGTAGTCTATCTCCCTCTCTAAACTCTTCAGGGTTATCTGGAGGTGACCATACTTTCCCTCCCAGTGTAGTCTTTACAGTAAGAATCTATTCAGGAGCACACTTGTATAACCATTTGTATAACCATCATGTCTCTTACCAAGTAATTTTGAAGACAAAAAGCAATTCTGACTTTGTGAGACATAGAGATGGCTCTGTTTAATGTTGGTGGGTGCACATCTCAGGCCAGAGTGGAATTTGTTTTACACAGTAAATAGTGCTGACGAAACATTTCTTTCCCCTCTTTCACTTTCTTTGGTAATACAGAAGGATGTAGTTCTGCCTGAACTCATTGAATTCACTGAAATAAAACAGAAATCTCATTGATAAAAAGCAAGGTATTGTAGCTCGCTTAAAGGAACTTCTTTGGATGAAATCCAGCAAATAATGTCTTAATCATATTTTTCATTCACCTTCATCTTTTTTTCTTTTTATTTTCCCCGGTGCAGAATGCTTTCACTTTCCATGAGGTTGTTAAACTTTCACAAAAGACTTAAATATAAAGCTACTATTCACAATTGGTATTTGATGGAAGGTCTAATTTTGTTGCTGCATGTTCTTATTTTTCTTCATAGGCTGTACTTTTGGCCAGGCTATGTAATCTCAGGTAACCAGGTACGAGTAATTGTCTTACTGAAGAATAAGCAAACTAAACTTCTGGCTTAGGAAAGACTTGGAAAAGCTGTTTACTGTCCTTTTACAGTATTTAGGACTACTATCTCTAAAATTGTTTTAGAAAATCCTCTGGCTTCTCTTATCATTGAAATTAGTTTTATCCTCTTGCAAATCAGATTCCTCTTATCTGGATTTATTCTATAATAAGAGCTCTCAATGCTCTCAAACTGATTGTGTGAATACGTGCCTGGCTTACTCGAGCCATCTGAACACTTACCTAGTTTTAGCTGAGATATCTTGGATGCCCCAGAATGTCTGATGCTTTACATCCATTGGCCCTTGGCAGAGGTCTCAAAACCGTTGGGCATCTCAACTGGTACTAGATGCCTATCTTCAGGCAAGACAACTGAGCCCTAAGTATTCTTTCTGGAGGTTTACTAGTGAAATATTTAGAAATACTGTCACAAATGTAGTCCTTTCTACACTGTGGATTGCAAACAAGGGCTATGTTTATGTCCTTTTTACTTTTGCCCATTTCGTCTGTCTCCTGGTGTGCTGAGAGACAGTAAAGTATGAATAAAAGAAAAAAAATGGCCTTTGTAGTGTTGCGTATGTTGTTGCTTAACTGTGAGACAAACACAATCTCCAAGAATTTATCAGTTTCTAGACGAAACTAGTCTTCATCCAGTTATTTCAGGAAAGAGCTTAATCAGTCATCGAAACCACAGGCTCAGGCATGGAGCACCCCAGTACTGATAGAAACAAACTCCGGTTTCTCTTACAGTATATGAAAGTTGGGCACGATACTCCGGTTCATACATGGTTAGCGATACTTTCTTCTTTGCATTTCAATGGGAATAGACAGCACAGAGAAATGGCGCTCCTACAGTTGGTCCCACTGGAAGATGTCATAGGATGTATTACAGTGTGAAGCAGCTTTGTCCTCTGTCGCACACCGGGGTCCTGCTCCCCTGTTTATTAAAAATGAATATGTATTCATTTTCACAGCTGTACCATTTTGTGGTGAACCACTGCACTGAGTCTGGTTGGGATGGAGTTTTCTTTGTAGCAACCCGTATAGTGCTGTGCTTTCGACTGGGGACCAGAAGAGTGTCGATAACACACCAGTGTTTTAGCTGTTGCTGATCAGTACTTGCACAGCATCAAGGCCTTTTCTCTATCCCACTCTGCCCCCTCAGTGGGTTGGCTGGGGGTGGGCAAGAGACTGGGAGGGGACACAGCTGGGATAGCTGACCCAAACTGACCAAAGAGACATTCCATACCATATAACATCATGCTCAGTGATAAAACTTAGGGGAAGGGGAGGCAATTTTTTCCTAAGTAGCCATTCCTCAAAGACTGGCTGGGCATCAGCCTGCTAGTGGGAGGTGGTGAGTGATTGCTTCTGCCTCACTTGAGGGGTTTTTTGTTTATTTGGCTGTCTTTTTGGGGGTTTGGTGGATATTTTTTTTTCCTTCTTTTCTTTCCTTCACTTATTGATCCATCTCTATCTCAGTCCATGAGTTTTTCTGACTTTTGCCTTTCTGATTCTCTCCCCCATCCCACTGGGAAGAGTGAGAGAGCGACTAGGTAGGGGCTTAGCTGCTGGCCAGGGCCAACCCACTGCAGCCATGTGCCTCCTTGTCAGGTTGGTCCATAGCTGTAGACACAGTATGGAAGCAAGCACAGCCTCCGAGCCTGCAGAAGGAATTAAGCCAACACACACGGTGTTCACGCTCTCACCTGCTAAGAGTAGAGGCTGGAGGAACACTTGACACCTGTTGGTTCCTTCTCTCTATGTTTCTAAGTAGAATACAGAAAACAGAATATGGAAATGCATAGTTCCTTCTGCATTCCTTCTCACCTGTATCGTTACCCACAAAAACTCCTGGAAGCTGTAGTAGGGAACTGCATAGGGAGATAAAGTGCAGCTGGAAAGCATCTTAAAAGTATAACCAGCTTCTACAGTTGCTCCAAAAAGACTTTGTTATCTGTTTCAGCCCACAAAATAGCCTGGAATGCAAGCACATAGAGTTTAGAATTATCTTCAAATTATTCTCTGTGGGCTGTCATCTGTCTGAAAATGAGATGGAGTACAGTTTAAAATGTCTAGAATTATTTCAGCTCTCAGCAGAAACATGTATGGAGGAGTTAGAGATTGTTTGTGCTCTGACAATAGCAACAGAGCAAACTTGCCCCAGATGGACAGTGGGACCAGTGGCTCTAGAACTGGTGGTACTGACATAGTAGCCAAGATGATTAGCTCTGCTGAGGATTACATCAGGTCAGGAGTAGAGATGTGCTAATGGAGGTGTACTGCCTTCAAAACCTGGGCTGGGATTTCTTTGTGGCTCTGCCCTGCCCTACAAGGTCAGGGATCTTGGAAACAAAGTCCACCACAGGCTAGAGGCACGTCCTTAGCTAGCCAGGCTGTGCTGGTCTGTGTGCAGGGACACTGATGTATTCTTGAAGGCAAGTTTGTAATAATTACCCCAAGGTCATGTCAGTTTTAAAGTGCTGTAGGTTTACTGCATTTTTTTTTTTTTTAGTCTGTTGTAATGCCTTCAGAGTTTGGGTGGGACTGTAATAAATACAGTATTCTGAAATGGACTGGGTGGGACACAGTTAAGGGACTACCTCACTCTTGCAAGAACAAAGAGAAACATGTACAGCACACCTCTGCGTTTGCATGTTACAAAAAGTTCCTTTAAAGCAGAGCTAATACATGATACCCAAGTAGCCTGGACCCATACACACACATTCATAGATATACACTATATATGCATTACAGTTTGAAAGATCTTCTGAGACTTGTTATCTTAAATTAGACCATGGCTACCATGCACAATTGGCAAGTATCTGATGTGTGAAATCAGCCGTCTGCAAGATCTAAGAGAAAAAGAAAGCTGAGACAAATTGAGCTCTGTTGGCCTCTCTAGTCTGATTAGTCCATGCTGTCACTTGAAGTGAAGCTGGATCTTTGGATGTCATTCTTCTGTTGTCTTACACGGTGACGTTAGATATTTCTGCTTGTTCCCATTAGTGCTTCCTTGGAGTCATAATTAATTTATATTAGCAAAGACAATTTCCATTTGCTATGACAGTTCTCCAGCTCCCTCAGGCTTCTCAAATAATAATAAATTATCTAAATAAGAGGCATTGCTTCACTTCTGCTCCAGTGTTTCACATTTTGAGGGTCCCTAAAACCTATCCAGCAACGCGTGTTTAACAAATTGGAATTCAAATGGTCCACTAGTCCTCCCCCATATTCCTAATGTGGCTTGACTTCGGTGGCTTTTCTTTTTCCTTGCAATAATGTGCCCATCCATTGATCATAACAAGTTATATCTGGAGACCTACACATGCTCTTGCTGAGCAGATTAAAAGGGTGAATTTATAGCTTCCCAGTTGGATGGAAGAATCCATTTTTCATACTTGTGTGCACACACAAATGATGAAGAGAAAAAACATGTTTTGTCCTCTTGACTACAGTCATATTCAATGATTAGTGTCCCAAATCCATTCTATCAAATGCTGAACTCATTTTATTTAGCATAATTGCTCCATCACTCATAGCTCATCTTACATAGTTAATAAATGGGTCCTTGTCAGCAGAAAAAGTGATGGGAAAAATGCAAATTTTTGGTTGGAAATGTTTTGTTGATCTTGCATTTGGGGTTTAACCCAAACACTTAAATGATTTTTTCTTAGCTGTGCAATACTGGAGGCCCTGCATGCATAGATTCATTCATGTCACGCTCCACCACTGTTGGTTGCTGTCAATAATTGCTACCATTTCATTTTCTGACAAACCCTCCATTTTAAGGATTGTGGTTTGGCAGCTCCGTGAAATAAGCTTGAGAGTCTTGCGCTCTCTTATTTCTCATTTCTGCAGAGATAAGTGTCCACTTTCCCAGAACCTAAACTATTGCAGCAGCTGAAGTGATTAATAAGCTTGATGACAGTCTCTCAATGAGCTAATGAGTGGAATAACCTCAGGGAACCAAGGATTTGCCTGCTCTAAAAAATGGATGTATGATTGTAGCATGAACAGCAATCCTGGCTGTATCATACCTTGCATGGGTGACAACAGTTGTGATTAGGGAGAGTGAAGATGTTTTGGTGTATTAGGCACCTTTTGCTTCATTTAATCTTGTTTCTCACCTCTTGGAATCTTTTCAGCTTCCTGTTCCTGGAATCAGGCACATTAGCCCTTTGCAAATATGTACAGCCTGCGTCAGAAGCTGTGCCCCATACCATCCCTCCTGTTATTACCTCTCCTAGTTAAAGTAAAGCAAGAATAGACAATGATTTTCCTAACACACAGCTGACATGCGTTGCAGACAAAGCCTGTGCTGACTTGCCTATGTCTTCTGATAGGACTATATGAATTCTCCAGTGTTTCAGCTTTACACCTTAGGAGGGTGGATATGTCATCCACCCAACCGTTTCCATTCAGCTGTAGCACAATCTAGGTAAACTGGCAGCTGAGGTTCTCTGCAGTGAGTCTCCAGAGTCAGTCCTTCTGCCTCCAGCTGTGTGCATACATGGAAAGATGAAATACATAAAAATATGCATGTGTAATTACAGATGGAGGAAGAGAAGATGACAATACATATAAGGAAGTTTGAGCGCATGGTGGATGGATAAAATGGGAATCATTTATGCGTATAAATAACGAGGGAAGATTTATATGAGTAGAGCTTGGCCGCCTCTGCAGATTTTATTGTTAATCAAGCAGGACAGACTGACTTGTGTTTTAAACAGAAATGGAAGATTCAATGCTTTTTTGTTTTAGGTCAGGTAAAAAATGCTTGCCCACTATGTTCTTCTCCTTTTTCTCATCTTGCATCAAGTCATAGTATAGACATACTTTCCATATGAGATGTGCTTATGTAAGATGCATTGTGTAACACGGGATTTCAGACAGGGAGAAAGTGCTCACTTTTTGCATGAGGTGCAACATCACAACTTTTCCCTGATACAGATCTTGACATCTGTCTCATAGGCTCACCACATGGGAAAGTAAATCTCTGCACAGGGAAAATGAATTTGCCATGACGTGAAGGCAGGAGCTGAGTGCTAAAGGAGTCGTTTAAAACTCATTTAACTTCCTGCCTCATCCCAACCCTACACAGCTGCATTAGTCCACGTTTTCATCTGTTCAGACACTTTTGAAAAGTGTAGACCTTTGCACTGAAAAATGTTAGTGTTTCAACTCTAGAAGTTCAAATGTCATGAACTTGATTACAGATAAGACTGAAAAGCTTGGACTAAAAATAATGAGAAAATATTTGTGGTATTCTTTATCTGTCTTGTAGTTTTTTGCACATTCAAAGCAAATTTTTATCAACTCTCCCAAATGGACTTCAGGGATGGAAACTTTGTAGGGTCTTTTATTTCTTCTCAACTGAAAAATATAAACACTGTTTTATGCACCTGGGGTTTTACATAAATCTCCAGAAGTCACAAGACTTAAAATAAAATAACAATAATAGGCACAACGGGACCTTACAACAGAAAAGTTGACCAAGTTCAAAAAGGTCTTATCCCAAACACATAGAAGGAGAAGAATGCAGGGAAATGCACAAGGGTGCCAATAGTAAGAAAGTATAGTTACTTAGGAAGGAGCCAAACGCAAGCTTGGGTTAACCAAGGACAGATCCTGATTTTAATAACTCTGAATGCTCTGCCAGTAGCTTGTACCTGCTGCACCCTTGAATGAATTAGATCTAAATTGCTCATCCTTTCCCATACCTGTCTGTCAAAGCTTGCTTCTTCAGCTGCAGCCACTGCTGTGTGACTCTCCCCTGTGGTATCCCCCAAGCTGTGCCTCTCCATTGTTTTTGCAGAAACTCTTGTTTTCCAAAATCTTGTCTGTGACCTGTTCCAGGTCCCTCATCTCACAGGGCCAAGTTGACAATGAATTATTATACATTTTTAATGTTTCTATTTAAGGAATATGCAAATAACATGATGTGTATTTCCCTTGGTCTCCCCGTATTTATATTTTCATACATACAAGTAAAAATGCATCTAGTAATCTATCTAGCTCTAGCTATCTGTAACTACTGCAATGACTGAAGGTTCAAAAACATGAAATAAGAAAAAGTAGCCATGTAGGTAGTATATAGCAACAAATATACATTAAAATCTAGGGTCCTAATGTCTTTAATTGAGACTACAGTACATGGGGAAACTTATGTCCAATAGTTAAGTATGATGAAATATACAAGTAGCAAGACTTCTGAAGATAGTGTTATTCTTATACTTCTTGGAAATGGGAAAATAAACAATAATAAAAAGTTAGGACAGTGGAATAAAATATGAGTCTTCATCAGTTCACTCTTTTTTCTTCATTTCAGAGCATAGTGTGAAAAAAATATAACTTTGAGAAACATTAAAAAAACTCAATATACTGTATGTAGTCAGATGAATCTGTATTTACATGTTCGAGTTTTACGTTTCTAAGCCTTACAAAACATTCCTAAATCTTACAAAATTAGCTTTCTTTTTACTTTATAAAGCAACAGTACTGATACTTTCTTTTTTTTCATCAGTTCACCTGTTTCAGAAATACTGTAGCAGACAAAATGGGTGTAAGTGCCATAATGTGCAAAATCAGGTTATTTGTAGGGATATTTATGTATGTGTGTATATATATATGTTATTAAAATATTTTTAAAAGTATGTTTTCTTGTTTTAGAAGAATGTATATAGACAGTGTCTGCGTGCAGGTTAAATTGTATATAATTAAATTCTCAATCTGAAAGAACTAAATGCAGTTTCAAGAATTAAGTAACAATTACATATATTCTAATTTTGCTCCTAACAGCCTTTCTTTTTAAATTAAGTTATTTTTCAATAAATCTTGCAGCTGTGGAGAAGCCAAGTAGTAGAAAGCTAAAGCTGTGCCAATTCTAAAAAAAAGGGGAAGGGGGAAGATACAGGGAATTACAGGCTCATCAGTCTCAAATTTAGCCTAGGCAAAACAATGAAACAGCTGGTATGAGGTTTGACTAATAAGGAAATAAAGAAAGACATTATAACTAATGGCAAGCAATATGGAATTATGGAAAATAGATTTCCTTTAACTAACTTGATACCTGTTTAGATTAAAATGCTATTCAGATTGATATAAATAATGGTCTTCCTGTAATAAACTGTACGAATATTTTCCTTTGAATTTTACTTGATATTGCAGAATCTCATAGTGCAGTAAGTAGCCCACAGTAAATGGATGGAATATGTTCTGGCGATAGTAGTAGTAGATCACACAGTAGTCCAGAGGGGTTACACAGGGCTTGGTTCTTGTCCCTTTCACAACCCAATGTTTTTAGCCATATCCTATTCAAATAAACAAATAAAAATAAACCAAAAACCAACCCATAAAATTATTGCCAATCCATATGGAGGAAACTGAAAGATTGAAGAAATTACAAATAATGAATGAGATGGAGTGCTATGTGGTTCTTTTAGTAAGTAGGGCATAAGTAAAGGCTTTTTACATGGCGATGGAAAATTCTGAATGCAGGAGCAAAGAGTGAAAGCTGCACTTCTCCGAGGGCCTCTACCTCTGAGAGACCCATGGGTGCATATTTCCCCCATCTCCATGTTCAGGCATCCCCTCCAGCTCCTCTTGCAGAGGATTTCTGGTAGTTTCCCCTACACAGAGGCTGCACACAAGACAATCTTTACTCCAGAGAGGTAAGTGGTGGCAGCGGCAGCCTTACTGCAGCAGACATGGCTATAACATGATCCAGTGGCTGAAACTGGAAACTAAACCCCAGAAAAAGGGAATGAAACTCTCATTTTTAAAACAAAGTGTAAGTAATCTTTACAACAACACTCCAGTGCCTGTGATGGGTTCTCTGACAAGTTTGAATTAAGACTGTTCGTAATTTAAACACTGAAATCAGTCAAAGAATTCCTCGGGGTTTATGCTGTATAGGAGGTCAGGCTACATTGTCACAGAAGAACTTCCTCACCTTATAAATATGAATGATAATACCTTCAATGTATTTCTTAAAGCCCAGTATCTGGGGAATATGATCACATGGGATTTTCAGCTTCCCTTTAAAAAAATCATAAATTGCATAAAACTAGAACCAAGCTTAAAAAAGCAGAAGGCAAATGGAGATAACTTTTTACTTCTTATTTCTTAAGAAATCTTATAACTTTTGAGGCAATCTTAGATTTTTTTTTCTGTGCATTTCTTGACCAACCACAGACACTCCCAGTTTTTTGCTTCATCCATGGTGGTTCCCCCAGGCAGCAGTACTGATGTGTTTCTGCAAAGAATGTGTCAGATTTATCTATGGGAAGGCAAAATTGATTTTCAGTGTAATAAGCTATTTCTTCAGTTCATATAAAAGAGCAAATATATGAAATTATCAGGTCTTGTCTTACTTTGAAGCCCTGCATGATGATAACAGGCTATTCTTTCCCCACATTTTCCTATTACATTGGGGGACTGCCATAAATAGGACTTTGCTGCATAGTTATTGCTCTCTGAAAGTTTTTCTTGGAGTCACTTAATGAAAGAATGAGGAATTCTGGGCTGAGCAGCAGGTCCTTACAGACTTGTTGACAGCATAAATACACTTCATGCCTTTAGATTTAGTCATCTTCTAAACATTATACTCTTGAAACAGTAGAAATGAATCCAATAATTAACTAAACTATAGTATGAAACTTCAAACAGAAGTAAAATCTACAGCAAGTGAAATCTGGGCCCTACCTCACTCAGAGAGGAGTCTCAGCTATAACATCAGCAAAGTTGGATATCACTCTTAATTTGTCCACTATTTGTTATCGGGCATTGTCTGAGTTTCTTGTGTGATGTGAAAGCTGGAACATTTCTTCTCCTGGAGAAATAGTGATTGCCGTTTTAAAGCTCATGAGTGGCCTCTCATTGGAGCGGCCCTATTTGTTATTGCTCCTCTCTTTAACAATTAACATTCAAAATAAATTTCTCAGAGAGGGTCAGCTCAGAAGCAGCCCTGGTGTTTCTCTTGCCTTTTTTCAGTTTCCTTTTCCCTCTCAAAATGTAACAGGTAGGTGACTAATAGAAGAACACAGCCTTTGTGTTATATGTGTAAGGCCATTAATTTGAGTCCCAGAGATGGATGGCTTTCCAATCCACTCTCCTTTGTTGTACTGCATCTGTGATTACCCTGGAGAATAGAAAGAATGAAAAAGTAGCTCCCTCACCTCTCTTCTTTATTACTCCAGGCACAGAGTATCATTATCAGCCTTAGAGTTGATATAAGAAGAGCCCTCAGGTTAGTCGAAGTACAAGTAGTGAAATAGTACCTAAGATTCCTTTTGGGCCCTCCCTCCCCACACGATATCACCTGCATGGTTTATTTCCAATCACTCGTCCGCTATATAGCCTTCAACCAGGACTCAACAACCTGGAATATATAAAAAATAAATTCTTAATAATAATCAGACTTGTGCTTTCTATAATAAAGTTCCAAATCTAGTATTTTCTAGTTAATGTTAATACAACTTATTCTGTATTCTATACTCATAAGCAAGCTTATTATGTCCATCTTCCTATTAAATAATGTTAGGAAATTGCCAAACATTAATAGCATGCCAGTAAACATTCAATTGGGGAACGGATTTGTCCAATGTGGTGGGTTTTCTTTTTCTTTTACTGCTAATTTAGCACTCATCCTTAGCTTAGGTTGGATAATTTTTCTTCTTTCTCAGAATAAATTAAGAACTTGATTGCATCACCCAATTCCTAATTAACTAAAGGGGCAGTGAATTCAAGAAAACCAAGTGAAATTAATCTTTTTGAATTTGTAAGAGAAAGGAATTCAGGACAATGGATTAATGCAAAGTGGGGGAAAAGTGGGTATCTTGAGATTCTGCTACAGACTTGCCTGCTGAAAGACAGTGGCTAGACTTGCACTTATAATGGTAAAATCTGGAAAATTCTGCACTATGGGATATTTTAGCATTAAGAACAAAAAAAAACAGTCTTTTATCTGAAACTGCAGTTTGATGAACCATCATTTAAGGACATATGAAACAGTTTCATCAAAGACCACCATTGTTATAATGACACTATTGCTTTGATATTATTGATTGAAATACAGTAAAGTGTGCAAAGTGGTATCTAGTGTAGTTAAATTATCTTATGTGCCCTATTACTAATGAGAAAGGGCAAGATTTAACTTAAGCTTTGGACATGTGATCTGAACTAGCCGTCTTTGATTACACTTATAGTTCATGGAGAGAAACATGCATTCTGAATTGTTTAGACTATCTTAGATGCATCTCTTATGATGAGATGAATTGTAGTTGAGGTATCATTTTTCCCCCCATTGTGAAGGGAACCCAGCGTGATTAGTTGAGATTTGAACCCCTAACTTTTAAATGCCTAAATTAAGGCAGATGAATCCTCCACAAAATGACTAAGTCAAAATTAAATTATCTGTCCTTCAAAAACGAAAATATTTAATAGATTGTTTTGTCAGAAATTTTGACAGCACACACATGCTAACTGATGTTTCTGTTGGAAAAGTGTGACCAGCTCTATTATTGGCATTACTCTAAATCTTCTTATTCCCGTTGTGTCTGGTAGCTTGGACCTAGAAGGAATGGCACTAATATGAGACTCTTGCTATGGAGCTTCCGACTTGTGCAGGTACCTCTGTGGAGGTGTGTTCACTGAGCCTTAAAGTGCTGATGAAATCACAGGGGAAGGACATCTTTTCTTCTAGCTTGGAAAAGTGAGATCCCATATGGGCAAGTGTTGCCTAGTGTGCTTATAACAGAGAGAGGATAGAAAATGTTAATCCATCCCTCTCCTCTCTTAGGGGATATAATTTCTGATTACTTGAATTATGAGACCAGAGTGAATGACATTCTGCTTCTTACACAGTGATGCTTTGCAAAAATAGGAATGTTTCATAAAAATACTCCCCTTTAACCTGACCCATTTTCTGAGCTTTATGGTACTTTTGAAAACATAATTTTGTGATCCTGAGTGTTCATTAGCCAAGACTTGGCTATCAGTGAGCATATATGATGTTCAGTAACAGGCAAGATCAAGTTGTATTATTTCCTGAAAATCACGTTAACTATGGAGAGTCCCTCACATGCTTTCATGCTGAATTTTCATTGTTTCATGAGGTTTTGTATGTTTTCTAACATCATCAGAACATAAGCTTCACCAGATGTGTTTCAGTGTTTGATATTTAAGCAGTAATGAGTAAGTGTGAGCTGTGAAGCATGCAGCTGGAATGTGACTTTAATTTGTTTCTAGCTTTCCTTGTGTAACACAGTATATTACCTCTCTCTCCCCTCCTCCACACATGCCTTCTGTTCTTCTACATTTTCAATACAACATCATTCCACACCCTTGACTGATTACACCCTCTTCACACCCCCACCCTTCCTTTTTGTCGTCTGTCACATTCTGCACCTGTATCCACAAATAAGTGTAAAGGGAATATGAGTTGTAACCTGGGAAATATTTTTTTGATAGATAGTTGAACTTGTCAGAAACATTCTTGTTGTGAAATTACAGTTTTCATCATGCCTTTCAGCCATCACACTGAGGGAGAGACATTTGTCCACCTCCACTGCTTCCTATTCAACAACTTCTTTTTAAAAACGGTGTCTGTCCAACTGGTTTCCAGTCACTTGGCTAATGTGGCCAGAATTCAGCCATAATATTCTGTATTTGCAAAAGCATCTCAGATTAGAATTATGGGAAGAAATAGTAGCAAAATGTAGGGTCCTTATAGGGTTGCAAGATGGGGCAGGATGCAGACAGCAGGGAAAAAGGGCTTTGCTGATCGGACACAGTACTGGGAGTAGGAACATCTGAAGAAATGAAATACTGATTGTACACTAGGGAAATTGCTTTTTAATCGTTCCATTTTTTGATCATTTTTGAACGATTAAAAATTGCTTTTTAATCGTTCCTCCTTTTTTGATCAATATGACAGTCTCTGGATTGTCCACGTAGGAGTCTACACTGAAGAAGTACTATTTATGCAGTAGCTAAAGGAGTAAATTCAGGTTCTGTGTTCTTTTTTGTTTGTGTTTATTCCCTTAGAAACACCCAGAATATTTTCCAGTTATTCAGGTAAACTGGTGGTAACTAAAAGAAAGAAAAGATGGAACAAAATCCTCAGTCAAATTATCAACATTTAAAGCATAAAATTTAATATGTTCACCAAAGAATACAAAAGGTAAAAACAGGGCTAGGGGCTAGATCTCATGACTCCCCTTATATACAAATCATTCTATTTTACGGTTTTCTCTGTTGCTTACTGAAACAGGGAGGGCTTGACAGCTGCCCTAAAAAAGTCTTGGATATTTAAAAGTTATTTCCTTACTCTGCAAATTTTTATGCTGATGAAGATGGTGAGAGTCTTCTTTTAATAATTTTATTCCTTTTCTTTGTAGCCTTAAGCATGATGTCTACCAAAACAGGAATAAGGGTCTGGAGTATGATTTCACTGATACCAACCAATATTTTTTGAGCAATAAGAAACAGCAAAAAGGTGGTCCAATTCAGTATCCTGTGATTTGAGAACACAAAACTCTGCTGGTAAACAGGAAAATTTTGCAGGCAGGAGCAATTTGTTTTGAGCCAAAATGGACTTTTTCCTTTGTTTTTAGAAGAACAACCCCCTGATTTCTCAATTTGATCCAAAATGGTGTCTTTGTTTACTTTTGAAGTTATATAACTATTTTAACTGAAATCTTAAATGTTAGAAAAATTTATAATAAAAAACTTGTTATGAAGCAAAAAGTGGAAAAGTTTCCTTCCGAAAGATAGGAGAATTTATACTGGAAATTTCTCATCATTCCTGATTATACATGAATGAATTCAATCCATTTTCCTTTCCAGAACTGTAACCTTGAAAGGTTTTCTATTCATCAATGAAATATTACCATTTCCATCTTAAATAACCAAGGGAACATGAATCGGCAACTATTAGGAAATTAGTAATTAAAATGCCCAGTTGAGGTTAAGGGATACCAAAGTCACAACAGTCCAGATGTGAGCCTTCCCACTTCATGGGAACCATCACTAGCAGCACCAGTGGAAGGGAATACAGTCCTGAATTATTCTTTCCATCTTTGGCTGAAAACTGAAGTAGAAAAGCTTCATTGAAAGTGCTTATGCTGCCGTCATTTCTTGGAGGGAGAGGGAAGCCAGGATTTAGAGACTGGGACCTTCCAAGACCATTATACATTGTGTTTGCTTTTGCATGTAAATTTTTTTTTTCTGCATCCTCCTGCATCTTTTATTTTCCTTGTTAATGAACCTATCAATTAGGCAGATGAAGCAAAAATAGCATAACAGAAATAGTGAAGTTTTCAAATTCTTTAATAAGGGATGTACTTCCTTAGGGACTTGGCATAAAACCTTTCTAGTTTTCAGAAACAGGAAGGTTATTAACTATTTTTTGCCTCCATGTTAGCCATGTAAGTTTTTCCATGGGCAAGAGCTGGAATAGTAAACTCACTGAATCACAGCTGGCAAGGATAAATGTTTTAAGGTCCTGAACCGCGATGCTCTGCTCTTGTGACTGATGGCTCCATGGTAACTATGCCCAGCAAAAGATGAATGCACATTCTTTTCTGCTGAGTGTCTTCATAGAAGTGCATGGAGATGAAGTAGAACTGAGTAGGATTGACATAGTGGTCTACTGAATATTAAAACTAATTTGAATAGCTGTGGGGAAATCTTGATCTAACTGAAGCTATTGGAACGGTTCCTCTGTGACATAATAGAGCCAGGATTTCATCTTGTAGAAGGCAGAGGAGACTATTTCCTTGCTAAAAAAAATTATTTTATTCTATAAATTCAACTGCAAAGATACACATTTTCCCTTCAATTCTGTAGCAGTATCCAAGATCTATAGGAAAATAATTGTCTATTTTCTTTTTACTTCTATTTACCGGTTTTATCTGCTTATACTTGGCAATGCTGAAGACAGAAATCAAATATAAAGCAATTGGATATGATGAAAATGACCAGAGAATATAAAAATATTAGCAGCCTAAATCTGAGGTCTTTCACTCTCTCATATTTTTTGTCAATGTATTTCTCAATGTATATTTTAAGGTCCTATGGCACTGTTACGGTCACCAGGGCCCAGACCTTCCACACAACACACACTGTGCTATCTCATCCAGGACGTCCTTCAGTCATAGAAAATATTCTGCTAAACCTAGTTTGTTCTCAGGCTGAATTCCTATGTCAGTAAGTGCGCACGTCCTGTGGGTGACTCCTTAATAATGGGATTTAGGGATATGACCCACTTCAAGTAACATCTAGTTCTCATGAGCTTATTGAGATGTGTAGTGTTTTTGTTAGTTTTGACCGCCTTACTGTCTTAATAATGCCACAAATATGCCACAAATAGCTTGCTCTCCCACCCTCCCACTTCTGATTACACCAAAACGCACTGCAGGCAGTAATCACACCTTCCTCATTAAGGTCCTAATCACTGCCAAACAGATAATTCCACATAGCAACTCAGTTAATCAAGTTTCAGGGAGAGCTGAGCAGCAGGTCTACTTAAGGAGTCAAGGAAGCCCTATGGTTACCTAACTCTCTATAATAAATGTTGCTGATGTCTTAGAAGTACAAATTCTGGTACTGAACATCTAATATATGGCATACACTCAGGAGCTGGGTTTGCCACAAGAAAAGACAAAACACTTTTATTAACTGCCTAAGTACACAGGTTCTCAAGTGACTTCTTAATAGATTTCCCAGCAGACCAGCTCAGAGGCCTGACATGGCTTCTAATAAAGCTCTTCTTACACTGACTTTATGCCATTTATGCACTCTCAATTCAGTATGGGTTTCCTGATATCCCAAATTAAAACAACTGTGCTGTAGCCCACTGCTGAATTTAAATTGTATGGAATTGCTTAGCGTAAACATGCAGTTAAGGCAATATAAATCTTCTCTTCAAGCTATGTCTCAATGTATAAAGTCATGGCTAACAAATCCACATAGAAAGTGTGAATTATTCATTAAATAGTCTTGAAGAATCATAAAGGTTAACTGGTTTTATCTTTCTATCTTTGGTTTCATATCTTTCAGAAGAAAAGAAAGAGCAGGGTCCACTTCATAACTGAGAGTCTTTGAATCACTGAACCCAAAGATGTGCAAGGTCTGAATCTAGTTTTTGTTGAACGAAAGTTCCTGGTTCCATACCATCTGTCAGGTTCAGCATTTACCAGTCCAAATTAAAGACACACACTACTAAAAATTTTCTCATTGTTAAAAAAATATTGGGAAATATTGATTAATGTTGCATTCAGTTTGAATATTTTAATCTGCTTAGAAGAGAGATGTTTGTTTCTGGTCAGAGAACAGAGAACATTTTCTAGCTACGGGAAAAGCTTGTTCTATCTTGCCTGATAACCAGATAAATAAATCTACTCCAGAAAATATAAATCCAAAACTATGAGACTAGAAACTGATCTCTTTTGCAGTGTAAACTCAATTGTACATGTATAGTACGCTGCTCCAGCATGCAGCATACTAGAATCAACGTACATCCATCCGGGCACATATATCTGCTTGAAATTACCTGACAAAAGGAAAGCCTCCTCAGTCTCTTGACTTTTAAGTGAACTCAAATATTTTGTTCAGATATAATGTAATGCCTCTGTGTGTAGATGTACGAATACATACATATGTATGTCTGCTTCTAAATATGCAAAGTAATCATTGTAAATTGCAGACACTTTTGTTAATAACGTTAAAATCTGTTTCACACAGATTTAATCATTAGAATGCATGGGTTTTGTGACTAATTAGTGGGCCTTTTCTTTTTTATTCTTTAAAGAAAACTTTATATTTTGACAGATTATAGGGATACTAAAATAGATATCCATTCCTTATTTCTCATGTATTAAGTTAACGGTTCTATTATAGAATCTACTTATAAAATAAAATATTAACGCTAAGGTTAATTGCTTTTTGAGTACTTAAACAGAAAAGGAGTGTTTCTAGCTTTTAGTTGAAGAAAGCAATGTGAGATTTTTTTAAAGCACACATTATTTACATATCCGAGTCATTAAAAAATTTTCTGAATATACCAAACAGGTTAAACTGTTTGTCTCCATGGTAACAAAGGTTAATCGGAAGACCTTTTAGAGTCATCACCTCAAGTGCATACAAGAAGCACAAACTAAAAAGAAACCAGTGAAGAAATAAATTCAAAATCAAGTGTAATAACGAATGACACTAAAACCTGATCCACCTTTAACAAAGTGTCTCTCTTTTTGTAGAACCAAATAAAATGAAATCCCTTTTTTATTTGTTTTATTTTAATAAAGTTTGCTGATATGTGTATTTCAGAAACATACATGGTCTTATCCACAACTACTTCAACTTTCTTAATATATCCTTAACACATTAATACCCAGGACTGCCAGGTCATTGGGCTTCTGGTTTGATCCATGATCTGTCAAGTACGTACTTTTCTGAGTAGGGGCTGCATACAGAGTCAAATAACTGTTTTAGGATAGAAGACCTGTTAGGGATCCCTCCTTTCAGGCTGCTTTGGAAGTTCTATCAGTTTACAGTATCTTGTAGCTTTTCTTTAGAAAATTATTCCACCTCCAGTTGGGCTTAACAGGCTTTTGAAAAATGTGCAAAAAAGAAAGTAGAGAGATCAGAAGACATTGTTTTGCCAGTCCTGTAAAAACTTGCTTTTTAAATTTTGCTGCATTACACTGCTTTTAATGGAGAATTGCCATCACCCTTTTTTTGAACTGCCATTTGAACAAATTTTCTCAGTGTGCCAAAATGACAGTTGAACACAAATGGTGTGTCTAAAGATCTCTCTAGCCCACCTTCAGAAGTACTAGCAAAGCCCTCCATCAATAACACCTGCAGTAAAAAAGGGGGTCCTAAAGGGACAGGAGAAGACAAGATGGAGAAGACCCAAAAGAATATCTCTTTCCCCCGTATTCACATGCTGCCTGAACATATCCCCTCAGATATGTTTGTCTGCTGAGTGAAGAACAGCAGAGGGTGAAGAGCAGTGTTTCTGCCCATCAGTACCTCAGAGGGACAAGATTGTCCCAGGAGGACCGTTTGCGCCAGTCATACAGCTTGAATGGTACAGTAACATGGAGGGCAGTGGCCAAACCACACTAATGATATTTCATGCAAATGACCAGTGCAGTGTAGAATTTGCTACATCTTCTCTTTCTGCTGAGAATTATGTTTTTAAAAATATTATTTAAGAAAACATTATTTAAGAGAACATTTTTTACAAATGCAGAATACAGAATTTATCAGATGCTAAAAATAATACTGCCAATGCAACTTCAATGCAGTTCTTTGAACATGGTCATATTTCCTTCCTGCCCACTTCTGTGTTCTCAGTTTTCCAAGAATTCATTCTTTTTCACGGTATATTTACTGACCTGGAAGTATATCAAGGATTTAAACAAGACACCTGAGTGATGAGGAATGACAGTATTATTTCAGTTACTACGGAACTGAAGGTATAGGAATTTACAGGTATTCTCATCTGCAGAATTTCTCATGATTTCTAAAGAGAAGCATATTCATGTTGCTCATCAAGAAGAATCAAGCAACATCTGAATCTTTTTGATCAATACTTGAGGGAGAGAATGAAAGTATCACTTTCCATAAGCAAAAGAAACCAGATTTTGGCTACTCTGAGATGCAGGAGACACAGGTTCGTTTCCACTCCAGTGAGGATTTAACTACTTGTTACTAGTATGTCATACACTCCAGTATCTTGCAACTGCCGATGAGCTGTAAGGAGAAATTTTGAATTCAAATAACACTTAAATACTGTTATGAAGACTTCTGAAGCATATTAAAAGAGGCATTTTCCTAGTATTTGGAATGTTTTTTGTATTTTTCCCGGCAATACCAGTTAAAACAGTAAATCATAATGAGAGTGACTTTAATTGCCTGGATTGAAAATAGCAACTAAAAGATGCACAAAATAGCTGTTGCATTCCTTGGTTGTAATGCATACCTGTAACCCCAAGGCACGTGTGTCACTCTGTAAGACATCACAACTCTCATAGCACTTCAGTTTAAGATGCAGAAAATGTGTGATGTTTTCAGAGAAGCCTCTGTGAAGAACAGAGATATTGCCCCTGAGAAACTGAACCTGGGGGCGTTGACTGACAGCTGGCTGAACATGACCCAGCAGTGTGCCCAGGTGGCCAAGAAGGCCAAAGGCATTCTGGCCTGCATCAGGAATAGTGTGGCCAGCAGGACTAGGGAAGTGATTGTCCCACTGTACTTGTCACTGGTGAGACCGCACCTTAAGTACTGTGTTCAATTTCAAGCACTGCAGTATAAGAAGGACATTGAGGTGCTGGACCCTGTTCAGAGAAGGGCAACAAAGCTGGTGAAGGGTCTTGAGAATATGTCTTATGAGAAGCAGCTGAAGGACTCGGGGTTGTTTACTCTGAAGAAAAGGAGGCTGAGGGGAGATCTTCTTGTTCTCTACAACTACCTGAAAGGAGGTTGTAGAGAGGTGCGCGTTGGTCTCTTCTCACAAGTTACAACCAATAGGACAAGAGGAAATGGCCTGAAGTTGCACCAGAGGAGGTTTAGGTTAAACATTAGGAAAAACTTCTACACTGAAAGGGTTATCAAAGACTGGAACAGGCTGCCCAGGAAGGTGGTTGAATTGCCATCCTTGGATGTATTTAAAAGCTGTCTAGATATGGTGCTCAGGGACATGGTTTAGAAGTGGGCCTTAGATAACAGTTGGATAGATTAGATAACAGTTGGACTTGATGATCTTAAAGGTCTTTTCCAGCCACTACGATTCTACTATTCTAGGATTCTATGATAAGTGGGCCTGTCAGCCAAGCAGGTGGTGAGAACATAGTTCAGAAAGGGCAAAAGTGCTGGAAGAGCAGAACACTGAGCGGAAAAAAGCGAGGAAGAGCAGTGTGAAAACCAAAGGTGAGAGAAGGAGGAGGAGAAGGAGGTGCTTCTGGCACTGGAGCAGGTGTTGCACTGCAGCATGGGGACGTGACTGTGATGGAGCAGGTATTGCTCTGCAGCCCAAGGAGAGGACCACGGTGAAGCGTATATCTACACTGCAGCTGGTGGGAAGGACACACACTGGAGCAGTTCCTGAAGGACTGCAGGCCATGGGAGGGACGGCATGTTGGAGCAGGGGAAGGAGTAGCAGAGAGGAGTGGTTAGGTGCTGACCATAACCTCCATCCCCCTGCTCTACATGGGGTGGGGATGTTGAAGGAGTCAGGCGTGAAGTTGAGCCTGTGAAAGGGGAGGCTGTTGCTTTCATTTTTGCCTTAGTTTCTCACTACCCAAATCTATTTTAATTGTTAATACATTAAATGAATTTTCCCCAAGTCAAGTCTGTTTTGCCCATGACAGTAACTGTTCAGCGATCTCCCTGTCCTTACTTCCACCTAGGAGATTTTTCATCCTGTTGAGGAGGGTGAATGAGTGAATAACCGGGTTGGGACTGAGGCCTTTAGCCAAGGTTAACCCACCACAACTGTGAATATAGCTCGTTGTTTCCAACCTTTGTTCATGACTACTGTGGCCAGACTGTGGGCCCCACAATAATAAAAGAAATCTGGTACAGCAGCCCACCATTTTTTATCTGCACCACTTTTTGAAGACTATATATGCAGAGAGATCACGGCAAATTCTGAGCAACCATGTCTTTTAATAATGCACAAGCATCTATAAATATATATCTATTTATACATAGACATACTTTACATGTATAAGGCTGACAGAGTTGGGATTGTTCCGTCCGGAGAAGAGAAGACTCCAGGGAGACCTTATAGCAGCTTCCCAGTATCTGAACGGCACCCACAAGAAGGCTGGAGAGGCACATTTTTACAAGGGCATGTAGTGATAAGATGACGGTAACGGCTTCAAACTGGAAGAGGGGAGATTTAGATTAGATATCAGGAATAATTTTTTCACTCTGAGAGTGGTGAGACACTGGCATAGGTTGCCCAGGGAAGTTGTGGATGCCCCATCCCTGGAAGTGTTCAAGGCCAGGCTGGATGGGGCTTTGAGCAACCTGGTCTGGTGGGAGGTGTCCCTGCCCATGGCAGGGGGGTTGGAACTAGATGATTTTTAAGGTCCCTTCCATCCTAAACCATTCTATGATTCTATGATGCCCTTATAGGAAGTTGCAAATCTCTCCATCTGAGTTGCTGAGGACAGGGGTGTGCCATGGTCCGGTTGCTTCCTCTTCGTCCCCTCTGTCCCTAAAGGCAGAGGAAGAGCAGCCACTTACTGTTGCACCACAGGCAGCCCCTGCCTCCCCGCCTGGGGCCCAGCCGTCCCCTTCCCTGCCCTCCTCCCTGTCCTCTCACCTCACCCACCGCCTCGCCTCCAGCCCAGCCCGGCTCACCGCCCAGCCCTCCTCATGCCTTCCCTGGGCCATGTCACCGACACCCCCTGTGACACAGCCCCTGCCCGCGTTCTGCTGTGACAGAGCCGCTATAGAACCGGGGCACGGGGGTGCCAGGGGCTGAGGGAAGGCCCAGCCCTCGGCTGCCGTGGGAAAAAGGGCTCCTGCTCCTCCGATGTACTCAAATGCGTGGGACAGATGATAACTCAGGCCTATGAGGAAAATGGCCGTCATGGACACCCCACTGTTGCTCCTGTCTGTGTGGGGACAGCGTCTCACTGGGGCTGAGGTCACATCACAGCCCCTCATTGCCACCTCCCCTTGGCCTCCTCCTTGCTCTCAGGGCTGGGTCAGGGGGACATGAGCCCAGCATGAGGGTGCAGACAAATAAATGTGGTGTTTAAACACTGGGGAGCAATTCAAGTGTTTAACACACTGACCTCGTGCCACTTTGGCTGTCTGAAATTCCAATATGCTGTGGTCCTAATGTCCTCTAATACCCTCTGGTCTACTTCATAAAAGGACACATGAACAATCTCTCTGAATATTAATCAATATGCGGTTATGCTATATGCTGAAGAAATTGTTTCTAGGTTTTTAACGGTGATTAAATATGTGTTTAACAAGTGATGCAATACTTATGAAAAAAGAAATTAAGAAATTCCCAGTTGTAATCAGATGAAATTCACATGGTAATCTGCTTCAGACTAGATTCCTCAAGCAGAATGCATTTAAGCTCTCCTAATTATTTGTTGTTATTAACGTGGATAAAGCTTGGAATTCCTGAGTGAACGGACATTCTAAAATAATGTGCTGAGACTGTCAATGACACTGAAATTATTTAAAAGTGAACTTTAAACCTTTGTATACTTTTTAATTGTTGAACTTAATTCCCACCTACTTAAAATCTACAGTCCTTAAAAGCAGTGATCGATGAGATTCACCTACTCCTGAGAAGGCTTATTGAACCCCATACCCACCGTTAGATATATTTTGTCTTCAAGCAGTGCATGTTTTAGTCTGCAAGTTATTCTCTCAGGTCGCATGTCTGCCTCAGAACCAGTAAGGACATTATAAAAGGTGAGGAAGACATGATGTTAAGAAAGAATCAAAAGTAAATGGTATTGATAAATTAAAATTATGAAGCATTGTGATGATTACAGAATTTCCAGGAGAAATCTGAAGCCATTTATGTGAATGCTGAATATAAACTCAACTCACTTACCACTGAATTGAATGTTTGAAATTATAAATTAAGATTACAGTTTCTTAATTGTCTTATTTAATATGAAGATTTGAAATTGCTTGTAAATCATTGTTATTTAGAGTATCACCTGATAAATTGCTAAAATGGCAAAAGAGAGACAAAAACCTATTAAACTTTTTCCTGAAAATTCAGACTCTTCCTGCAGTGTTATAAGTCTCTGTATTACGAGCGGTGCCATGCACAAACATACTTGTTTCATTTGTTCTGGAAAAATATATTAATTAGGATTAATATTCACATTGTTCAGTTACAGAGCTTTGAGGCTGTGGAGGCACCATTCAGTACACCACAGTGCAATCCCCAGTCCCTGCCTCCATGACTCTCTGCTCTTGTAAATCTACTGGCTCACACTATGACTGTCTGCCTCATAACCTGGCTCTACTTCCATTATCAGTATTAGGGGACGGGAAATGAGGTTCTGTATCCCTGAGAATCACCCCACCATGAAACTGCAATGTTAGCAGAGCCTGCACCGGCTTCTGGGAAATGTTCTCAAGACCCACAGTTTCAATGTAGCTTTAAACTCCTTAAACAGCCAACAGAATATAGCGGTGTTCTAGGTCAATTTTGGAAGGCTCCAGGGTTTTCTCTTACCTTTAATGGGATGTTAAGTGCTGGCAAAAATGTGTGTCCATCATTAATACAGCTACTGAATGCTTCATTTTATTTCAGCTTTTATTAGCATTATTTATAAGAAAATTAAATGTTTTAGTTTTAGTTACAAGGTAGACAGTAATTTAATTGGAAAAAAAAAATTCTGAAAATATTTAAATGAAATGTTTGCATCTGCAGTGTATTTATCTCATTGCTTTTGAAATAGAGAGGAGGTACAGAACACTTAAGATTTCCAGTTTCTAGACTGTCACAGGAATTTAAATTAAAATGGCATCACTAGGTGATCTGTCATGAGTTCTTGCATATCACATATCACACCCCATTGCATTTTGTTTAATTACCCCTTTATTAAGCCTAATAATTTATGATTTACTTATATCTTGTCTTTTCAGTAAATGCTTTGGTCTCTCCAGAATAGACCTTTTTCTTCAATTATTCTGTTACAGTCCAGAAGATCTAAATGAGAAGTAGTTTAGTTAATTTAGCTAGAAACTGATGAACATTCTCCTTCATTATAACGTATCTTTTGAGTCTGGATAATCACTGCCAGTACTCCACACTCCATCTGAAATTCAGATAAACAACTAACTGCATCTTTCCAACCTTTAGGAAAATGATGTACATGCACTGAACTTTCTTTATGACTTCTGTCTTCAATGCAGACCGAAGTAAAAATTTTGTTCTTCTCATTACTCATAACAGAAGTATCCTTTTGACCACTGTCATTAAGAATTCCAACCCTTACCCAAAGAGTGCTTTTGTTTTCCCCAAAAGTGCAATACAGCCTTTCAATATTACTGATGCAAATAGTACAGACAGAAAGAACACCTGTAGTGCTAGTGACACCAGTACCTAGCTAGAATTGCATCTTTCCCTTTCTTTTCTAGCTATCCTAGAATGTAACAAAATATTTTATCATCTACAGAGTCACTCCTAGGGAGAAGATAAAACTGTTGGTGTTAATTAATACTCCCTAACCACATATCTGTTAATCTGCACAGGATAACACCTAAACCTGAAATCATGATTTAGGTTTGCATTCAATCATTAATTCTTTTTTTTTTTCTTTTTTCTAAACTCTAGCTTGATGAGTGCCCTGATTATTTATGCCCATATTCTTTAGTATTCTTTCTTGTGCAACGTGAGAAGCAGGTAACTGAACTGTAATATAATACATACCATGTATTTGTGGCCATATTTTCCTTGCTTAAAATAAGGTTTGCCAGCTGATTCCTTTGCCTCTGCGTCAACCTCAGGTGTAGTGCTCAAATCTTAGTACCAGAGTTACTTTAACTTCTGTAATATAAGCACATAACAGAAATGCCTTATTTTGAAAATATTGCAGATATTTGTCCCAGAAAACAGATTTCCACCAAGAAGCCTAAATGAAGCAATATACCTAAACGCAACATGAATGTAAATATGCAGAACAACAATCCACAAGCCTTTACATGGTCCTGCAAAAAGTGCTAAAACCCATGAAAATGGTGTAAAACAGAAACTACTTGTTGCTGATGCTTTGATATATTGTCTTTACAAATTGATGGGCTAATTATTTGAATCTATTCCCATAGAAATATACATATTTGAAAATAAAGTTGCTTTCAAAATCCACGTGAATAGCAGTGCAATAAGACAAAAAAATGAGACCCATTTAATAAATGTATAGTCGTTAAAAAGAAAGGATGAATTGCATAACAGATTTTCATGTGGTCTTTTCACAATACAATAATAAAAGAAATGAGAAATCTCAAATGTCACAGAACATGGAAATTTGCATCTCAGAACTAGCATCTATCACCTATGTCTCCCATATTTCTCAGCCTTTTTCAGATCCCAAGCCTTTCCTCTGTGTATCAAGACCTGCCATCCCACACACCTTTTCCTGTCCCGCAAAACTTCCTGAAACTATTAGTAGTATGGCAAAGGTCACGGTTCCCATACTGTGAGCTCATGACATCTGGCTGAAGTTGGATGGACTTGGCAGATAAATGCATTAAATCATTTTGAGATGTCAACAACCAAATCCCAAAATGGTTAAATGAGGTCTTCCCTCAGATGCACCTTGCTTACTACAGGCTGATATTAGTAGAACACTTATAGGGGGCCAACTCTAACAATAGATTCTACAAATACACCAGGTGGTTATAAACTGCCTAGTGTGTCATACTCTCCTCAATACTCCTTGGACTTTTATGATGTGAACATCTGAAACCATAAAATTGACAGAGAAAAACCTGGTCCCATGTTTCGTTGCAACTAGAAGGACGACATAACTATCCTCCTCACCTAAATTCATAGCCTGGTGCTCTAAATTAGATTAACTTTATGAAACTAAAGCTTTGAGCAAGTCTAAGTTGATTAAAATTCCGCAGTCTTCTATTGCATAGAGAGCATTTCAGTTATTCCAACTTACATGATCAGGAATGCTATATTGGCAACCTTTTACTTTTCTGAAGGTTACACTTCACTCTACACATTATGAATGAATTGGAGTCATAGATGTATTCTATGGGTCTCTCCAGCTTTTCTCATCCAGAAATGTTAATTCATATGAAGATACAGATATATGCCAAAATTATAGAAGACAGTGCAGGAAAATGAAATGTCAGATTTTGATATATATTATTTGATAGCACCCAGCAGTTGCTGTCATTAATTTAAAAAGTGATTTTTCTTAGCAATTCTCTGACATAAAGGGGAAAATTGTGTCTTAGTTCTTTGTGATATGAGCTGCTGCAAACAGGAGGATTTGTGTTTACCTTACTCTCTACAAGTGGGGTTAATTCCTCTAGCTGACATGATTCTCTTGAGCAGCCCAATAGACTTCAGGCCAAAATATGTATGATGAGAAAGCCATTTTAATGTACAGCTGTAGAATAAATCATACTACTTTATTGTTACCTTAATAATATTTCTTCCTTAACTTTTTTCGTTGGTTAACTATTACTTTTTAACATAGCTCCTGAAATAATGTGTTTTGAATCACTGAAAAACAAAGATAATTTTCCATATTGTAATCTAACATTTTAAAATCTGTAATACATTAGTATTAAAACTATAACACTTCTATTTCCACGGTAATTGTTGATTATGTGCCGGTGTTTGCATAAAAGCCAGATGATGTGATTTTTTCCCACTGATTCTAAGGAGGACAAAGTATTTCTGGATTGTCAAGCTTATGGAAATCCCCACGTTTTAGATTTTTTTAGTAATTTTCAGAATATGTGGCTATTGCAATCCCATTCTGAGAGTCAGTGTATATTGGAAAACAGCATAACAGAACCTGCTCAATGACTTAAACGGATTTCTTGATTGTTTCTGAATCTGAATAAGGAAAAGCCTAAGTGGAAATGAATAAAGGCAAAGCAATTTGTGACATTTGAAATTCTGTCCTCTATGCATTCTGGCCATCCATTTGGAAGCTTCCTGTTCTCTAGTTTTATGACTTGTGTCTGTAGCAGCTGACAAGATCAAAATCTTTGATTTTTTTTTCTGAACACAGCTTCCATAAAGCTAGGAAGTAATATCCCATTTTATAGTGAATTCAATGAAGAACATATACATTAAATGACACGACTATGCAATGTAAGACACCATAGCTGAACCAAATCTGGAACATTTTCACTCCCGAGTCCACCATCTTACTCCTTTGTAACCATTTTCTCTTGCCTGTTTTCCATTGCAGACTATTATGCCACAGTTATCTGTTATACAGATATGTTAAGACACACCTGTGACTCTGAGAGTTCAGTTTATTAATGGTGCCCACTTATGAGTGTTAGTAGTATGCTGCAGTCACCTTATCCATTTGCTGTATCTGACTCTGCTCATATTTTATACAAATTACAAGTGATATAGAAGGGCTGGGGGAACATATGGTTAATTATTTCTTCCAGACACCCTTTATCTTTTCTCATAGAGTCATTCTTCACCTACAGAGGGAGCATAAGGACTCTTATTGCTGTGTTTTGTCATACATGGCAATCATAAGTTCTGCCTTTTATTTTTTACCCATTATTTTTATTTCACTTGTGGATTCTTTAATATTCTGCATGATTTCCACTTTGACTTATTTGAATTACAGAACCTGCATTTCTACGGCTGGAAGAAATTCAGAGGCATCTATCTTTAGATATCCACAGCACAACAGCATTGAATCTGCCTCTTTGCAACAGATGTGATTCATTAGACTTACCTAATGCATGGCACAACCTCCACAAATGGCATAGACATGACTAAAACATGTAACATGTAATTAGGAATGAGCAGCCAGAAACTCTTCGAACTGGAATTGCACGAACTCCTTGTAGTGTGGGATGAAAACTACTGTTAAATTCTTTCTTACTGATATTCCTTGTATAATTTCTCTTTTATATTCGGTACTGCTTTCACTAACAAAAATTTATGTGCATTAGTTCTACACCCTGCTAAAGACCTATCAGTCCATTAAATATACCATGTACCCATGGGGAAAAGGCACAAATTCCCACCAAAAGAGTGGAACCCTGTGTTCAGTCCTTCCAGAAAACCTCATTATTACTGTGGAGCTGTTCTCTTTGGAGAATCTATGCCATCCCCTTTTTTTCTCGATCCAATGGTTTTTACATTTTCACATTGGAATGCAAACAAAATGCAGATTACGTTCCCTATTTTACTTAGAACACATATAAGCCATTTGGAAATTTTTCATTAGTATCATTTTCTGATAGGAAATGTAGGTGAAAAATAGTTTAAAACAACTTTCATTCTGCCTAAGCCAAATTAGAATATTTTCAAACATTTTATGTCATTTGTCTTCAAGAAAAAATGTAATTGAGTTTCCCCATCAGCTTAGTGCCTTTTTAAAGTATTATATTTGAGGTTCTGTCCTCTGAGATCAGTCAAGATACCTAGAAGAAAATGTCACAAAGTTCAGTGTTGGTTTTCCTCTAATGTGCTTGGATAAGCAAGGGGAATCCAATGCTCCAGGATGGGTCCTGGGACATACAGTGAGGCAGCCATCAAGATCCAAAGTTTTGCAGTGATATTACAAAAACATAATTATGCATTGCATGTAACTGAAAGTGAAACTAAATGAAGTCAGCTAATTAAAGCAAACTGAATTTTGCTTCAATTCCCATTTGGAAATACCGAAACATATCGTTTTGACTTTTTCTGAATCTCCACCCATTCTGGATCAATTAATTTACAATTTTTATGTCATTAAAAAAAAAAAAAAGTAAACTCGTGATTTCATTCAAAATCTTAAATCATTAATAAATTATTCAGGATGAAAAATTCTACTTCCTTTTTGCTCTTATATGTATGAAACTCTTTAAAAATTATGTAGTGAATCCTACAGACATTTCCTTAGTATCCCTTGCAATATAAAGATACAGTCAACAGTGTTTCATTTCTTACATTGAATGAGGCAGGGGTCCTCTACGATCAAAAGTGCAATCATGATATAAAGGGCAAATGATAGTTTTACAGTTCACCTTAATTCAGGCAATTCTGACCTATGGGTTAAGAAAAAATATAGAGCTTCTCCGGCTGAGTTCTGCTCTCTGTACTTCGTTCACCATGAAAGTTAATGAGATAGGGTGTACTGATAATCATTTTGCTTCATTAAAGTTACCTCTCGAGTCCAGATGTTGCCAAGTTCTTTTAGTCTTTGCTGAATTCTGGCAAAGCTTGGAAGTGCTTGGCAGTTTCCTGAGGCAACTTTGTAATTGCAGAATGACTGCAAACTGGCGATGAAGGAAATACTGGTACATCATAATATCTATGCCATGAGACACTTTTCAGAGATTTGTGATACCTGGTACACTGCTTATCTCTTCTTTGCAATATCAGAAACATTTTTTAACAATTTCTGGTCTTAACAGTTGGACACAAAAGTAAATTCAAAAAGTCTTCTTATGTGGATTGTTGTTTTTTAATTGAGATAGTGCACCTTCCCAGAAGATTATTCCAAAGTGTTGGAGTCTACTAATCTACTTCACAAAATCCTTTCTCTTGCAGCTACAGGACCCTAGGGTTTGTTTGTTTAAGTCTTTGGAGGCAAGTGTAATGGGTGAGACTCTTTGCCAGAGAATATCCAGAAACAAACACAAACCAAACCAAAGTCCACCACTCATAGCATAAAAATTATAAGACTCTTGGGCTACTCCTAAGCCTCAGAAAAATAAATGGAATTGGGAAAAATAAATTTGTTTGGGAATTATTCAATGTATTGGCTTAAGTGTGATATTTTCTAATAGGATTCCTACAGCCTGGCTAGTTCCACCTTACCTTCACTTCCATCCCTCTCTCTCTCCTGCTCAGGATTCTCATTTCGCTCCCAAACACCTCCCAGACCTACTGTTCCTTCTGCCAACTACTCATCTGATTTTAGCTTCCATTTACCTGGTGGCTGCCAGTCATCACCCTTGACCAGCCTCCACCTAATTCCATTCTCTCCAGTCCTAGTGTTCTCTGAATTCCATGTATCTTGGCCCAGCTAATATAATTTTGGTTTTGTCCATTGCCGACATCCGTTATTCCCCAACAGCTTATGTATATAAATCTGTCTCCTCACTTTTCATGAGTCTGTCTCTTCTGCTTTCTGTATTTAAATTAGGTTTCTCCATTTCTTGGGCCCAGAAGAACAAATGCTGGAAGAATGGAAAAGCAAGGTTTCTTGCTCTCATACTATGCAGACTCAGCGCTGTTAACTCTCTAAGCTCATCTGGGTGTAAGGCTTTAATAATAATACATAAATTGAAGCTTTGGTTATCACAAGGACAGTAAAAGATATTGTTGACACAAAGAATGCATCTGGTATACAGATTTCAAGTCCTCAGCCTTCATGGACAATATTTTTGCATACATACAATTTATTAATTTGATTCAGCATAGACAAAATTATGAATACGCTTCCCCTTCAGAGGCCGAAGATCTGCTTTGACTTGCCTGTTTTAGAGAAGTTTAGCTTTTGTCAGGCATGCATTGTAGAATGTCTCCATCCAAAGTTTTGCCTAAGTAATGGGTTACTGCACAAGCTGTCTTTAAACTGCACTCATCCTCAGCTATAGCTGGTGCTAGGAGGTTCTGCATACTAAACTTGATGTCCTTCTTTGGCTAGAAAATGCTTAAGTAGTTTCTTTCTTTTTTTTTTTTTTTTTTTTCCTAAGATTGCTTTGCAATTAAATTGAAATCAGCACTGAAAGTGATTGTCACTATAGTTTAATAGAAGGAAGTTTGATCATCAACAGCTCCAGTGAAATGAACGATTCTGTCCAGTATCAGTGTTTAACCACCGATCTGCTTGGCAGTATGTTAAGCAGAGAGGTTGTTCTTCAGTCTGCACACGAGTAGCAATTTTTTTAACATGACTATATCAGATCTTTACATTGCTTGATAAGTTTCTAAAGTGTAATTTAATACATTACATAAAAGTTACACTGTCCACTGACTTGGCTGGGTTAGGATCTCAGGATTAGAAATAAAATGCTAGATAGTAAAGAGTGGTTTTCTGTGGAATTTTGACTTTGAAAACAACCAACTAATAAGCAAAATAACTCTAGTACGAGATCCCAATTGCTGTCCTTTAACGATATTACTTAAATACTCCCCCATGCTGCATTTCACTCATTGCTAATTTCATGAAACAAATATCACTTTGCCAAAGTACCTGAACAGGAGCGAAAGAACTGCAGAGAGATGGATAAACTCCATCTATACCGCAGGATAGTCTATAGCTATAACTATGTGTGTGTGTGAGCATTAGGGTAAGGCCGTTGGGCCGGGGGTTGGGGGGTGAGTGAGCAGCTGTCTGGGGCTTAGCACTCAGCCAGGGCCAACCCACCAGAAAAATGTAAAAGTTTTATGAAGTAACTTATGCACTATGTGCATTTACATATATTGGTAGATGGTTTTGATCTGTGCCTCCCATGATTCCTGTTGCTACAAATTTACATAACCTAAAGGGAGGATTTAAAAATTAAACTTTAACATTTATTTTGCAACACTGGCTACTTTAGGCATCTCTACATGAGTTAAAAAGTAAGCACATCTCCTAAGTGACTTGAAACTGATAAGAAACTAAAAAAAATACAGTTTCCAAATTGACAAATGCTACCTGCCTTTCTGCGCATCAACTAATTGTTTTTGTGTCAGGTTCCACAACCTGTCATTGGAATAGTGAGCTGCAAGTTTGATTATAATGGAAGTTGTATTTTGTCCTTACCTTTGCCACACGTACAATCTCTGTATTCCATTAGGTCACAAAAAAAATTGCTTTTCTCCATCTGTGTATTATTCAACCTTTCACACACCTGCCATCTCCATGGTTATGTCAGGATTTTTCATCTTTTTTCATCCTCCACTCTTAACATAGGTGTAAATAGCACATCTTGAAATACAGGTAGAAAGGAATAAACTAAATAACAGAAAAAGATGGGCTTAGTAGGACAGTTAATTTTATTAAGACTCTGTCTGTGAGTTGCCATATTTTCAAATGTTTGTTTTGAGATTTAAAAACAAAAAAGTGCATTCTTATTTTTAAATATAAATCTTCACATTTTGAAAAACCTAAATGCCACCTAGTCTATGTAATAACACTGTCTCGTATCCTTTAAAGCACATGTGTTTGTGTGTACAAATGGCCCATTTTCTCTTGGTTATCCACTCATTAGAAAGAGCTAAAGCTCTTCTAATCACCACCTTAAGTCTCCTGCCTGTTCATGGGTTGTGTCCTGCTTTCCTCTCCCTTACGGTGATGTATAGTTCTAGCAAGAGAAAGGTCAAATTGTGATCAGGAGAAGCATAATAACATCACATATCAATGTACATTTCTTCTTTCTTGACAAACGATCACCATTCCTCCTGAAAATTCCCTGGATCACATGGTCCCCTTTGACCTTTTGGTCAATAAATAATGCATTCTCTCTAAAGTAATTGAACTACCTTATTTGACTACAAAATCCCTTGTACCAGAAAGCGTGATACAGAGGACAGTGAAAAATTGCATTGTGGAAAGACTCCAATTTTACTATAGCTTTTGGATGAAGACGGATTCCTTTTTATTATAACCTTTTTTTCTTGCTACCCAATAACTTGATCTGAATAGAACCAAAATACCCAGCATTTCATAGACCAAATGAGTTTATTTCTTTTTAAAGATAATTTGGAGAAGTGTCTAAAACAAAAAGCATTTGAAATACAAAATACTTTTTGGGAGCTTGTTTTATCACTGCAAAGTGATGGTCTGGGAACTGTACATTCATAATTTATTGTGTTAATCAATAGCAATTTCTTAGCTGTCTCACCCTTCCCCCCCACCCTAAGATGGAGCTCAACATGAGACCTAAATTCACAGCAAAATTGACAGGACCTATTGACAGTAGAAGATGCAACCTTCCATAGGGTTTAGGACCCATTTCTAGGTTTGAGGAGAAAGTACAGGAGTCTGTGGAAGCTGTAGAACTATCAAGAATTCTAAGAGCAAAATACTCCACAAAGATCAATGGTAAGATGAATCAGCGAGATAGCCAATACTGTAGGGTTTCTGTTTGCTATCAAAGAAATTGTTCCTACAAATAAGTGACCTTTTCCATTTATCTGAAGAACAGGATCAAGACCACAATAAATAAAGTGCAAAAACTGAGCTGTTTTCTTCTAGTATTTTGAGTTCTTTTAGTACTTTTCTTCTGTAAAATGGAACCTAAATTTAAAATTCTAGACTTTCTTATGGCTGTATTTCAGTGTTTTCGAAAGAGATCCTTGACCAAATAAGCACTGGTTCTTTTTAACCTTAGCTGTGAGTTAATAAAGTGGTTTGCCTGGAAATAATACATCATATTTCCTACAGCATGGTACTGAGTTGTTCAGGAACACGTAAATCATACCAAAACAGACTGTGATGCAATCACACCGTATTGTTTTGTGATAGACTGTTGTGCTATAACTGAGCATTCCCTTGTGAAAAAGTACCATTTTTCTTTGCTTTCTAGGCTTTTTATTTTTTCCCTTTTTTTTTTTTTTTTAACAGAAACTGTACCTGAAAGTGCTAAAGCTTAAAGCTATCAGGAAATTGCCCTGAAACTGAAAACCTCCAGGAAATTGAATGGACATACTGCATGCAACATCCAAGGTAGTATGTCTTGGTTCTGTTTCTTGGGATTTAGTGTTGATGATTTTCATTATACCCAGCCACAGATACATTGCTCTGAACACAGAATTTTGACCAGCCTTGAGGACAATAATAACATTAAACATATCAGGAGTAGCTCTCATACTAGGCAGAAGTCAGTTGCTCTCCCTAGTATGCTTATTGTTGAAAAATACCTTTTAAAGGAAATCATTACAACACTCTTCTATGTGATGCCTATAGAGGAAACATCTATAAATATCTTAGCAATATACGGTTAAGAAGTGGCACTGAAAGGGAGATATTTTGTCTTCTGTCCAGATATTTCAGGGTAAAATCTTTCATCCAACAAAGCTCCCAGTGCTCTGATCAATAACACTGTTCAGGATGGAAATAAGATTTTATAAAACACTTCAAAACATGTACTCTAGATTCTGAGAGTAGCCACTGGTGTAGTGAAGTTTTGCTCTACTACACAATCCTTCAGCTGAGTTCCTGCCAAACTTCTGTAGAGATACAAAGACTTACAACAAAACTATAGTTCAAATATTTGCCTTTTCTCTTACCGAGGATCAGTTCAGTGTTTCTGCAAAAAACTTCGAGGTCGGACATGGTCAGGTCCTCATGGCTGTCCAGCTTTTACTAGTTTCTGGGTCATAATCCTATCCAGATGGATTGCATTTCATCAGTTCTTTACAGTTGCTCATAAAAACTTTGGCTGTATACCACATGCTTCTGCTTTTGCAATCTGCTACTTTGTTTGCCCTCGTTACTATACCTGTGAGTGCAAAGCTCCTCTTACAGCAATCGCCAAATCTTCCTTCTCTGAATGTAGTAGAAAGAACTATGTACAGACAGAGATCACCTTAGTTAGTCATGATGAAAATGACCTTTTATCTATATCTGAAACAAGGGCAAGAAGAAAAGTTCACAGGTGACCTTATGCTAGTTGTCAGTAGTGACCTTCTGAGAAGACATTATCCCCATTGAGTGAAGTCTGGTCTTCGGAGAAGGCAAAAGGAAAATACTTTGTTAGGGGGTCAAGCAACAGTCATGGTTATTGTATGATGTTAATATATTTATAAGAAGTTGTGAAAACACTAAGAAGAAGGATCATGGTGACAGTCTGTCTATGAATGATGACACAGGCCTGGGACACTTTTAAGGAATCAGAAATATTGTCAGCAGAATATACAGTAAGAAAATATTCCCTGTGATATTTTTCTGGTGTTTGAAAAGGTACTTCATTTGCAGAAAAAGAAGATGTTCTCCTGTTTAACCGCAGGCACTCTCATGCCGGCCTTTGCTAGCTCCTGATACAGTCAATAGAAACCAAATTCATCACAGGAGACCTGTGAGCTCCGGCTCTGAGGAGTCAGCTCTCATCCACTGGATGATGGGGAATTCCACAGAGCGGCCTTCAAGCCGGGATGGCAAATGTGGTATGACTGTCAACCCGTGACATGAGATCAAACATATTTGTCTTTGTTGAAAAAGTATTAAAATGTTTTATTAAAAAGAAAGCTGCTCTGAATTGTTTGGAAACTGAAGGGGGAAAAAAAGTATTATGCTTAATCACATCCTCTTTTTTAATTTATTTCTTTGGCTTATATTCACATGAAATATGATTGGGTAATGAGAGGGTTTAAAATAAAGAACAAGAAGCGAAATTTATTTTCTCATGCTTTTTTTTTCTTATTTCATATGAAAAACATTGGCAAAATATTTGTGAAGTGAAAAGAAAGTAGAATAAACACATTTCTTAAGTCTTCTGAAATGTGGAAGTGGGAAAAAATAAAAAACAAGAAAAAGAACTTTCACATTTAATAATTTCTTTTCCCAATTTTTAATACAGCTAAAGTATAAAGCTATGCAAGGAGAAGGAAAAAAACCTCTGAAAATATACAGGCTAACATGGGAAATTGAATTTATTTTTGTTTTGCTTTGCTTCTATAAGATGGAACAAAATGGGATTTAAGTCATAATGAAAGAGTTTATTTTTGTTTAAGTTGTGAGTGCTGGGAAAAGTTAGATTGGTAAAAGCTGAATCGGGGCAAATAATCTGCTCTGAATTATTTTTTCAGTAAACCTAATCTGATTTTTTGTCTATGAATTGCAAAATAACACCTTCCTTTGAGGTATGGACCTTAGCTGAGTGGTATGAAGCAACCTCCAGCCTTCTCCTTTGGCTACTGCATCATGTATTTTTTTCCTCTCTGTTTTGCTTGAGGTTTGGTCAGACAGACTCCAGATATGACGGTGCTGGTGAAGCCAGTGACTTTCTCTGGGCGCTCCTGTGCATGTCTCGCACCAGTTACCACCCCAGATACCTGAGCTGCTGATGGGACAGCTCTCCAACCTGTCCCAGGTTAAAATGGATCAGAGATGTTGAGCTTATTTAATCTAGTTGAGCAAACCAGGTTAATTCACTCCCATAGTCATGCAGAAGCCAAGCCCCAAAGGAGCTCTGCTTGCGAAGGTGGTTTCCTCAGGCTGAGGGGAGGTGATGCACTTTAGCAGGAAGCTATGGCAGCAAATTTTCTACCACCCCAGATGCACAGGGAAAAAGATGAGGAATCCTGTCCTCATGCATTAATGATGCATTATCCCACAGTAATGAGAGCCTCAATAAAAGAATGGCACAATGATACCAATTCCCTGTGTTTAATAAGAAGGGTTTTTTTCAAGTTGCAAGGGCAGCTAAGCAGGGCCCTGGGGTTTCAGGCCCATACATCTTTGTTTTTTTATTTTTAAAATGAGGCAAACCTTTCCTTGAAAGTTATTTGCACTCAAGAATTATGACAAAACAGATGATTATGTTTGTTTTAATTTTGACAGTCTGACAAGAACAAAGCCTGTTTGAAAAACTCAAGTCCTTTTTCTTTTTTTCCTCCCCACATGAACATTTTGAGCAAAAGAATCTGGCACCGGAAAGAATGTGCCAAGACCCACTCAAAGAAGCTATTATTTATATAGTACAATATGCTCATATCATCAAGACCTTGCTCTCTGAAATATACACCTCAGCTTGAAAACTGTCAGTATCTACAAGAAATGAGATGTTAAAAAAAAAAAAAAGGTGATATCTACTGTTCAAGAATTGCTGCTTCATTAATACATCTTCACTGAGCAGAATTGTTAATTTATACCTATAAAATAATTAGCATCTGCCAGACGTACTTTTACTGTCATCAAGATATAGGAGGAATATAGGTTGGTTCACATGTGCTCTGCTTCCAATGCAAAGTAAATGGCAACGTCTAGAGATGCCTCCAAAGAATAGGCAGCTGCCACTGCTCACATTATTGTATTAGGATAGGAAGCTTTTGCTTAAATAATAATGACATTAAACCTACAACATTTTCTTGATATGATTGTTCTTATTTTTACCATCGTCTTTTTTAGTATTCAGTTAGATTTTGTTCCAAAGATGTAACAGTAAACTGTGAAATGTCTTCCACCTGACGAAAATTGAAAGTGGTGCAAATTCATTATGAATCCCAAGCCACAGCAGCTTGGCAGAGTGGCTTTTCCCAAAGGAGAACAAGAGAAGATTTAGTAAGAACAGAAACGGTCCATTGCTGTGATAAGCGACTTATACTGACCTAATTATAAATACCTATATCCATCCATATGTGACTGTTTTTAATGAAAGTTTTTTCCTAAGCCCTGTAGATATGGATCAGCCCAAGCATACATGCCTATTTGTCAATGCCAACAGCTGTTCTGGTGCCATCCTCTCTTGGGTGTATATAGACATATACCTGCACATATTTATTCATTTAATTATTAATAGTAACATAGAAATTGATATAATTAACTGTAGTCATGGTGGACTATCATTCCTTGAAGGGATTCCAAGAATTACGTTGGAAAAGGCTGAAGATGGCAGGAATGGAGAGGGAGAGAAGTACATCACAAGATGGTTAAAAGGGTGACTCAGGAACCAAAGCCTCAGCTGTAGAAAATTACTGTGGCTTCATTGACTTCTGTACCCCTCCAGCCTTTCTACAGTCATATCCTCAGTCTCAATAAGTAAGCAAGGCAAGAGAGTAATACAGTTCACTGAGAATGGGGGCTGAGAAGGCAAGAAATTGAGTGAACTGCATTTTTTAAATTATTACCCCCTCCCAGCTTCAGGACTATAGCAAGGAATAAGACAGTTTCATGGAGATGAGGGAGATGTCACATTACATTTCTATTTAGAATCTTAACTCAGGTAACAGTAGGAATATTTTTTTTAATCTAGGTATTGTTTAGTGGTACTGTCTTTTTTCACTTCTCCAGCCCAAACATAAATCTAAAGTTTACAACAAAGAAAGTGCCCTTTTATGCACCCCTCTATGTACATTTTGTGACTGTTTCATCCTTTGGAGGTAGAATAATTTAAAGAATTTCAAACTCCCACTACATGGAACACTTTGTAAATACTGATAAGGTTAAAAAACTGTTACAACAGACAGCTTAAATTAATTTTCACAGATTTCGCTGGAGTTAAAAAAAAAAAAAAGGCATTCATTAACACACTTTACAGTGTGAATGAGACAGAGCAAATATTCTCTGAAGATGCAGTTCAAAAATACTCCAAGAGAAGAGAAAGCCGACTGATGGAACAAACCAAGAAATGCTGCAGTTACACAGTGGAGCGCTGTGATCTTTATGTTTCCAAAGGGTTCAAAGCAATAGAACCAGCTCAGCTGGATGGGATTCAGCCTCATTCTGTCCTTCCTGCATAATAAGGAGACCTCTCACCTTCACATGTTTGTGTTTGGAAGCACAGATGGGTTCTTCAGGGTAAAAATACTCCTTGATGTTCTAATAGCCACCAAAGCTCGCTTTTTTGTTGTGTTTTTTTTTTTTTTTTAAGCAGTCAAGCAAGCCTTCCTCTTCTTGCCCTCTCCCTCACCTTGGAATCTATAGCACTTGCTACTTTCAGAGCTGTATTTGGACAAAATTAAGGTTTTATCACTGTAATTCAATGAGACAAAACAAAGCTGGCAACATTATATAAGATAATAAGTGCTTTTTAATTATTACCAGTGAACAAAGAAGGAAAGAAAACATTTCAGCTTTAACTGTTCCTATTCTTTGATGTAAGACTGTTCACTTTAGCATGGCTTTTTTAAAAGAAAGGCTATCAACCTGCTTACTGCCGTGACTGGAACAGAGCTGATCAGCGAGGGAAGGATGTGGGTTACAATTAAGAACTCTGCAAATGAAGCTGTTCCCTGAGCAGCAGGTGTAAGCAAACAGGGAAGTTGGTGGGTGTGCGACGAGTCCTCACAGAGAGAACAATGAAGGAGGCAGTCTTGGGAGTACAGACCAAGATAGTACATGTTGCTCCTTCAGACCTTTTTAAATCAGTGCATAAGTGTCTCAATACATTGAAATGCAAAGACCCAAAATAAGTAATCACAAGTGTAAATGAAAACTTTGCTGAACAGTCATTCATTATGCATATGCAAATGCTAAAATTATTTGTGCATTTTATTCAATACTTGCAATACCCAACCAAGATATCCCATTTCCACAAAAGATCCCATCTAAACTGGACACGGAATCAGGATCCTTTTTTGCTTGACTGCTTTCTAACCTCTTTGGTGCACAGAGACGCAGCATCAAGTAGATGACAGAAAATTTTCTCACAGCTTTATCTCCAGCCAAGAGATCAGGGCACTCAAGTGGGTGAAGGTGCCTTTCCACCTCCTTCAGAGTCTAGAAGGAGGTGCAAAGAATCCTTTTCTGCCCTGCTAAGGCAGTGCTGTGAAACCTCTGGCATCATTTAGGAGGGCCAGGGCTTGGGGTGGAGCATTGGGATACAGTCATGCATGCCATGTAGCTCTTGTCATACTCCATGGCACAGCTTAGGTGTGTAAGAACAAGCACTTTCCCTGAAAAAGCTTGGCAGAGCTTGGGCGGGATAGCCTTGGCATAAGCAGTTAGTTGAGGTGAGATAAACCTTTTGTTGCAGAAACGAAAGTTTAGCTGTATAGAAGAAATGTGTTGAGTTTTACATTTTATTGTTGGGACCAGCAATCGTTCCCTGGTAGGCTCTGCCCGTGTTAGTAGGTAGTAAGGCCCGACAGAAAAGTGGTCAGTGCTGAGAACCTGATGTGAACACAATATGTTTTGGGGTTTTTTCCCTTGAACTGACCACCTTTTAGAGGTGAGAATGCAATAAGTGTGCTTTTGGAGCACATCTGGTTTAGCCTGACCTGTGGGACAGCTCTGTGTCATGAAATAAAGCTCAGTAAATGAAAACTACTGAGAGATTCATGCTAGAAGTGTGCTCTGGATCTGAATTACAAAGCTGATGCAAATCTACCCACAGCCTGCAAACTAGTGTACACGGGAAGTCAGATCATCTTGTGGTTACCTGACTTAGTTTTCTAGTTCAGATAAGTGCAGTCAAGATGTCCAGGAGCAGTTCTAAACCTTTGCTGGTCTTACCTGAACACCTGTGACTCCTTTATTAAAGGAAAGAAATAACTGTGCCTAAGTCAGGAAGTATGGTAGGTGGTCTGAATTTGGCCCCCTTCTTCCTCGGCCAGTATAGCATGGGTCTGGAAAACACGTATGTCTCGGTGGTTTATGTAGCTTTAGAGCATGCTGGGGAAGAGTGGCTGTAAAAATATCCCTGAGAAGGGATTTTTTTCTAATAAAATTTTTAGCTGATAGTAGATGTAAAGTCAGTGGGCCTCTAGTTGAAAGCAAGTGCCTCCTCCCCCTTGGACTCTCTCCAGCTCACAAATCTCCATCTGCTAATTGGCCTTAATCCACAGTAAGGAAAGACTTCATAGAACATGGAAAATACTGAAATGATACATCAATCCATTTTCATGTTTTAAGCCAAAAAATGCATTGCTTTAACCTGGAAAACTAGGTAATTGAACAAGTAGCTTTAAAAACTAAAACCAGAAGTTAGTGGTAGAATTTGAAAAAAAGGGGTTGGAAAGTCAAGTTAAGAAACATGACTATTGAGTAGTAAAAATATTGTTTGCTCTGCGAATGTACACATTGTAAAATAATCAAAATCAGTCCTCCCTCAACAATAGGAGCTGGTAAAAGAATGACACAGTTAATATGTTTTCCATGCCTTCTCATTCTGCAATTAATGTCTTTTTTTTTCTATGTTAGAACGGGTCCTTCTGCATGAACACAAGCTGCTCTTTGAACCAAATCCCTCAGGTTTTCAGTTATAAAAAACTCCTGATAAAAATAAAATACAAAAAAGCCCTTTAGGGACATGTAAGTCAGAATGAAAACTGTAGCTTTCTCTGCCTCAGATTTTTCCACTCATTTTCTTTTCGTGTAAGGCCGAGCTTCATCAATAAGACTAAATGATAATAACACATTAGTCAAGACACTTCTGCACAAAACCTCTCCCATTAACACACCAAACTTCACTCCCACAGAATTAAAAGATTAAAAATAAACTAATTACCCAGAATTTAGCATCCTAAGTAACTGGTTCCAGCCACCTGGCTCACAGCTGCTATGGAAACTACTCAATTAATCAAAATAAGTGGGTTTTTTTTTCTGATTATTTAAAGGAAAAAGAGAAAGGAATGAAAACCCACACACACTCAGTAGGAACAACCTTCCTTTCTGAAATATTCCAGAGAGATTTTTATCAGTCCAAAATGTTAACATATGAATACTACTACTGCAGAGAAGTTGGAGCTTATAATATGATAAGATGAAAACTTTTATTCTCTTCTCTGGCCTTCTAGCACCATAAACGTACGTACAGCTGGCACAAAAGTTTACCCTTTGTATAGTTTTTGGTGAAATCACAGTGAAGGAATGACAGCTTCAGTTGTCTCTTGCTCTGTTTCCATCACATTGGTGAAGATGAATGAGTGCTTCATAGCTAACAAACATCCTAACCTACATGTGAAAAGTTCTGCACAGACAAATCGTAAGTTTGTTGACACATGGTCACACTGTATGTGTGGGGAGGAGGAAAGTGTATGTGTAGAAACATGTTTTGCATTTACCTGTGACTTGTAAACACATTTGCAGGAGACTAGGATTAAAACGCTTATTTAATACAGCCCAACATTTTCAAGGGAGATTAAGGAAATTAGTTAGTAAACCCCTCACAGGGCCCTTGAAAAGCCAAATCTGAATTGCCTTTAATTACACCAATTAAATGACTTATTATTAAAAGTGATCTGTCAAGCCTTATCCCTGGTTTCGATGGACCTGGAAAGAAAGAAAACATGAAATAAAATAGAAACTGGATAACTGGAGTAGTCCAAATTTAGATCTCAGCACTAAATCATTATCAAGTGGAAATGTTTCTAACTGTGTCCTGCAGTCATATGGACTAGGTCCAACTTTTTTTTTTTTTAATAATTTAACCTATGATCTAAAAATAAATTTGGTATCAGTACTTTTAACCTTGGCAGGTAGCACAAAATTTGGGAAAATGGTCTATATCAGTTAACAAGGGAGCCCTGCAGACATATACTTGGTAAGCTGAGCTTGGTAAAATAAACAGTTCTTTAATACAGCCAGGTACAAAATTGCATATCCAGGGCCAAGAAATGAAAGATACATCTACATAACTTAAAAAGAAGAGGCAGGTGGAAGTACAAGCCTGACACAGATTAATTTCACCAAAATTTAACTGTCTGAAAATGTAGTAGCTCTCTGTGAAAACAAGGGAGAGAGATTCATCTTCAGGGGACAGTTCACGTATCTCTGTTACAAGCCCATCCCAGAACAGAATGAATCATCTTCTAAAAATGTCTGTTTTACACTCTTGGCCATAGAGATGAATCTAAACTTTTTAAACTATCTGCCTTGGGTGGGATGAGAATACAAAAAGAGTGGGTTCAGAGCCAGGAGAAAGACTTGCCTTACACTGCCGTGGCTGTGTCCTTCCAGTTCTCTCCTTTTTTTCAGCATCTTCTTCTGAAATTTTCTTTCTTTTCTCTTTCTTGTGAAAAAAAGATCCTGAAAAGCTGGAAGGGTCACAGTGAACTAACAATTAAAAACAGGCTCTCATGCAAAACTGGGGCCAAAAATACTAGTGTTATTCATAGCTTCATAAGTCACAAGCCAATGAATAGAAGGTACATAAAAGGATCTCTTTGCTTCTGTATAAAACAGTGGTGGGACAGGCACAGGAATACTGAACGTCAGTCTAATTTTTGCCATTTTCAAAGGCATGCTGAAAAATCAGACGTGATACAGAGAGTAACAATATTCTGAATCAAAGACTGGAGGAAATGTCTACTAGCAAAAGACTCAGAGATCAATTTAACTTAGTAAAAAGACAAATTGAGCAGAAGCTTAGTGTGTAGCATGTTTTCATGGAGAAGATACCATATACTAGGTCATGCAATAGTTCCTTTTGTTCCTTAGCCCTACTGAATACAGATAAGCAGTGCAGCCCTGTCTTAAGGTAGAACTGGTGTAACGTACAAAATAAAGCAATGAAGTATGACTATGTTGATCTTCAGCAAAGTGGTATTATGTGTGCCTTACACATTGGTGGGAGGCTCTGGGAACAAAGAACGACATGTTTCTGGGTTGGAAATGGTGACTGGTAATGTGAGTTAATTTGACTGGACATCAGTACTGGTTCCTTTGAATATCATAAAAATTGAAACAAAGGGATCCAAATGGAAAAACAAATAGTTCATATCGCGTTGATGTATTCATTTCAATTTCAGAGAGCTATTTGATCTAAATGTGTAGCCAATAAATGTTAAGATGAGAAGTGCTCAGGAACACGCACAGAATAGTAGCAGCTTTTCAAATATTTATGTTTTCGTCTTAGGGTTTTTTTTCTCTTTCAAACTATCAAATGGCAGGAGTCTGCATTAAAGAGACTTTCACACTAGTGAAAATGTTCAGATCTTTCAAAGTAGAAACTTAAATGCCTTTACATTTTGGATTATTTTTCTAATTTTTGTAACTGGCATTCCACTGGGACTGGTATGCGTGCTGGCTGGAGGTGGATAATGCTCCCACAAGGATATGCTTTGCTTTCTTCAAATAAATATAGGCATACATTAGTTGGAAAAGCATCCTGGGAGAAATTTACTTTTCAGACTGCCAATGTTGCATTGCAACCAGACATTGTTATTGCTTATTTGTGTTACAGTAGTGTGTAGGGTGGGTGAGGCTGCCATTATTGTAGGCAGTAGAAGATTACACAACAAAATAAAGTCTCTCCTACAGGATAGGAATTAACAGCCCAGGGAAGTGAAATAACTCGCTGAAGGTCACACAACAGATCAGAATCAGAGCTGCTGGGGAAATCCAGGATCACTGATTTCCTTTGGTCCAGGCTGTTGAACCAGTCCAAGGAAAGATGTCTTCCTATCCCCACTGGGTATAAATAAAGATAATCTGTCCAGACTAACAGCTGTCATAAATCAGCAAAACCCCACTGAAGACAACAGGGATGCATTTAGCTATACCACCTATGCGTACAATTTGCTATAGGGTTTGTCATCACAATTCTTGCATTGAGTGTAAGGAAAATTGAATTTAAAAAGAACACAATAACCACAATGAAATAGCAGGATAATAATAATAAAAAAGAAAAATATTCTAAGAAAACATAGAACAAATGGGAGTTCTGATTTGAAATAAGCTGTGACTGATGGGATGAGCTCAAAGGGGGTCCCCAGAGCCTCCAGGGGCCTTTGTTAACATTTTACTACCCAATTGATTCTTCTCTCGGTGATTGCTCATCACTTTTCCGAATACTGCTAGATCAACCCTGCCAGATGCCACTCATCCCATGGGAATCTCAAACACTGAAGAATGGCTTGCTTTGTTTCAGGTGTTTGATACTATCATAAAGCAAGGATCTTTTATTCTTTAATTGTTCCAGTGTCTCATGCTGAGCTACCAGCTCTCTGCTGTATCTTCAGCTTGAATTATACACCTCTGACACTTTGCTTTATTATCAATATTCTCTGGGGATTTCTAAGGATCAAAGTATAAACTACAGGGCTGTAGGCCAAAAACCCAAGAGCTTCCAGTTGGCAAGTCTTCAGCAGGCAGTGCAACTCACCTTCTTCATGCTGGTGTAAAGTTCTGTGGGATATTTTTGCGCAGGAAACTCTTTCCTCCTCAGTTTTGGACCAGCCAAAGCTCTGAAACATAGCTGGTTTTAGCGGATTGGTTTTTTGCCTTCCCTTGCATATTGCCTGATTTCTAACTTTGATTAAAAAAAAAAAAAAAAAAAGAAAAATTGTTTATTTAACAGAAAAAAAATTGTTGTTTTTTTTTTCATTTTCTCACTAATCCAGCTTGATCGATTGCACTCTATGTACATGGAGGCCACCAAAGGTCAAGAAGAAATGGTGGTACTTCCCAACTCAAAATAAACATAATGCATCATTTGATCAAAAAAATAGAGCTACAAAAACCAGAACCTACTGGATGTGTTTGAATTAGGAATTCCTAGGATATACAAACACCTATTCTATCTCCCTGCTCATATGGAACCAGTCCTTGCAAACCAATGAACCAAAACCTCCAAGAGCCCCCAAGTTATTTACTCTTGTGTTCATTGTAGCATGAAACTGCTGGTCTTCTAGTATTTTCCCTCTGAGATTAGTCCACTGTTTAATTGATTTCACATTCCAGGCTAATATGGCATGAGGTGATGCCTGCAAATTGACTAGGCTTTGCGTCATGATAGGACAGTAAGAGTTGGCACAGCACAATAAACAAAAGGAGAGGAAAATGTCAGGAGAAAGCACAGACATGATGCCCAGGCTGCTTATCCCACATGCAAGGATCTAAAAGGAAAATTCCCTGGCAATTCTGTTCCCAGTCTAACTTTCGTGAGGTAAAAACTTATGGTCTCCCGCCAGCTCTGGCTAATTTGTAGTATCAGGCCCTGAGAGAAGATGACAGCTGCAGACGGTGTGGAAGGAATGCCACCTTGCAACACATTTTGTCAAGTTGCAGTCTCTGGCGTTGGCCCAGGGCCGGTATTGCTGGAGACATGATGAAGTGTGAAAAGTCCTGGCAGGCATTTTAGACAAATAAAAGATGGGAGGCAAGGGAAAATCGGGACCAAAAGAGATTAATATTTGTGAGGTTTATAGCAGAAGAGGGAAAGCAATAGGAAGTAAGAAAACCCTCATAGGGAATTTTGTGCGACAGCAGCAGATTAAAAACAGGATGGAACTGAAGAGGAAGCTTATTTTTTCCAGCTGGACCTTCACCTGAGAGCAGAGATCAGGTTGTGAGCAGCAGTCAGAGAAAAGTAAATAGTCAATAATGAGAGAATTTGTAGCCCCCAAATGTGAAAAAAGCTCAGTGAGGCTGTGTGTGTTTGCAGTGGAGGGGACCAAGGGGTGGAAGAGTGCAGGGTTTTCTAAGCTGGGAATGGTAAGGGCAGGGTGGCACCGTGAAACCATGTATTTACCATGGGGGATAACTCCGTGGTCTTGGTCTCCTGTGTGTGGGTTGGGGGCATCCTGGCTGCACATGGAGGTGAGAATTGCTGGACACTCCTTCCCTTGTGTTCTGGTTCCCTTGGAAAGAAAGCCCTGAGGGTCAGAAGGAAGCTCAGAAGGAGCTTGATCTGCAGGAGCAGAGATGGTCGTAAGGACACACTAGGTGGCAGAGCGCAGCAAAGGCCCAACTGGAGTCACTGTCTGAGCCCACTGGTTGGACCTGCTGGGTAATGGGGTCTGTGTGATCTGTTGGAAATTTCCTGCGTCCTGTGTGAGCTGGGAACACTCGGGAGGTTTGGTGGAAGTACGGCAAACGACATCATCCAGGGGAAAGACAAAACCATTTGGAAGAAACTAAAAAATAAGTGAAGTAAAGACCCAGAGAAGGGCTCACAGACTGAATATAATGTACAAATTGCAAATTTCACAACAAACCCCAGAAGTTGATCTTGTTTCCTGGCATGTGGTAAATTTGTGGACTGTATTCCTATGGAAATTCTAGCAATTTTTGTCTAGCAAGTTTATTATATCAAAGGTTGAAGCTTTTGATGATTTTGTTGCTCATGGTATTCATGGTGGGTGGTAGTTCTTCTGACTCTTCAAAAACTTCAAGTTTGATGAATCCCCACCCTCTGTTCCCTCTTAAAAAATCTTCAGTCCAATTTCCTTCTTCTCATAAATTGTCTCCATTTGTGTCTTTTATCCCTTTTACTTTTCAGTCCCTGAGTAGTACTGATTTCATCAAATGTTCTCATGCACCTATTTTGTCTCAGCCTTGTCTATCTTCTACTGACAGAGAGGTGTGGTCTTCAACCAGGCATGAAGGACAGACTAGACAGTCTTTTTAGATGGGAAAAGAAATTCTAGTCCCCCTGTCTTGGGAATATGGGGTTTGTGTCCACTTTCTTCTCCAGCAGACTTTGCAGGGAGTCTGAGCTATTAAGCCTGGCTGGGACAACCTGATTCCACCCAGAAAAATGGGGACATTTCAGGAGCACTATGGGAAAGACTTAAGCTCTTCTCCTGACGTTGGATAAGCTCAGGGATACCTGCCTCAAAGTACAGGGAAGTTTTGCTTTAGGAATTTCCCTAAGCTTATGCTGCAGCTGTAGTTTCTTGCTGTGGGTTTGAGTGAAGAGTGGGATGCATTTTTACCCAGAGATGGAAGATTTATCATGCCTTCAGGTGTCCTGAATGGCTATAAAATCTCTCTCAATGCACTTTTCCTGGTATTTTAATTTAAGTGTTTTGCAATTCATTTCAGTTTCAAGTGACACTAGCATGAAAAAGCCCTTTATTGCTAGGATGTTGTTGAAGCAGTATAAAGATGAGAACTCTTCACTTCTGTCAGGAAAGCTTGCTGAAGGGCTGAACATCTTGAGGATCAAAAAGTGTAACCCTACCTTTTTTCAGCCTTCAATGAAGAAATTAATGCTAAGGCAAGAAAGGTAGGTTTTACAAACTAGACTAAGTGGGTGGAAGAAAGTCTGGAGCAATGTATTCTGATGGCAACATACATCTTCAGGAAGGAAAAGGCTTGACTTCCCTGTTTGTCCATGCTCTTCATTGTGTTTGAAGATGGTATTATTCGACAAGAGCACCTCTTTCTCTCTCTGGTCTCAAGAGGATCATGGATCACACAAGTTTCCCTCAGACAGTTTGACTTATGATGCATATAGATGTTGAGGAAACAGCTTTTGTGTCCATCTTCTCGTATTCTTGACTTGATTGTCCTAGAGCAAATAATTTAAGAAAAGGAAGAAATTAATTTCCCAAGAGCAGTGAAGAAGAGGGACACTAAACGGGCAGGCAAAACTGAACCATTAAAATAAAAATGTAATCACAATACCATGTCAGGATATGGCTTTGCTGTTATCCTATTTAATACATACCTGACACTTCATAAAACTTTTACCATGGAAATATTTATGTCTACTGCTTATGTTGAGCAAAGGTTTGTCCCTCATGTCTGTGCAGGACCCACCTGAAATCAGAAAGTGCCTCAAGCATACAGTTCTACCTGCAAGGATCTGCTGGCAGGACCATCTCCTGGGTTTCTTCTGTTGTGCAATGGGTGATGCAATGATGTAACAGTCATGCTTATAAGAATCACTGAAAATCAAGAGTCCAGTGGAGAAGAAAGATGTGTAGTAACTAGAGGTCTCACTGGGGACCTGACACTTAGTTTCACACCCGTCACAGTCATTCTGTATGTTTACCTTGGCAAATAATTTTAAATTTTTTTGTATCAGTTCACCCTAAGTGAGAAGACAGTAATTTCCTTTATTAAGAATGCTGTGACAATAAAATCAGTGAAAGTGTGAGAAGTTCCTATTGTGATAGGGACCATATGTAAAACTAATTGTAAGTCTATACAGACTGTTATCATAGAATCATAGAATGGTTTAGGTTGGAAAGGACCTTGAAGATCATCGAGTTCCAACCTCCCTGACATGGGCAGAGACACCTCCCACTAGACCAGGTTGCCCAAGGCCACGTCCAGCCTGGCCTTGAACACCTCCAGGGATGGGGCCTCTACAACTTCTCTGGGCAACCTGTGCCAGTGCCTCACCACCCTTACAGTGAAAAACTTCTTCCTAATGTTTAATCTAAACCTGCCCTCTTCCAGTTTATAGCCATTCCCCCTCGTCCTGTCACTACATGCTCTTGTAAAAAGTCCTTCCCCAGCTCTCCTGTAAGCCCCTTTAGGTGCTGGAAGGCCGCAATAAGATCTCCCCGGAGCCTTCTCTTCTCCAGGCTGAACAGCCCCAACTCTCTCAGCCTCTCCTCACAGGAGAAGAGCTCCAGCCCTCAGATCATCCTCGTGGCTATCCTCTGTAAACGCTCCAGCAGGTCCATGTCTTTCTTATGTTGAGGACTCCAGAGCTGGATGCAGTACTCAACTAGTTACGTGTCTGTCATCGACTACAATTGCAGTCATAAGCTTCAGAAGAAAAGGAAACCTTTGTGTCTTCTTCTCTTTCAGTCTCATTTACATATTATACATATCTACAGTTCTGTAAGTCCTCTAACAGCTTAGATTTAGGCTTCTGTGGTTTTGTTTTACTGAGTTCCCTGCAGCACAGAAAGGGTTTGTCCCTACAAATGACAGAGAAGACGGTAGAAACTGCTAGGTGGAAAACAGAACTTAAGGACCTGTACTAGGTCCTAATAAATGCAACCAGATCAAACAGTAGTTTCTCAGGGATCAAACAGTAGGATCTTGAGAAATCATTCAGGGAAGAATACCCACAGAACAGGAGACACAAACAGAAAGCAACAACTTTTGGGCAACATGAATACTTCTCTAAGTGATGAAGGGATTAGGTAGGAGGGTAGTGTAATCTCAAAAGTGCCTATGAGCCCTCCTTCACCTGCTTATTTTTTCACACAGCAGCTTCTCAGACAACCTGCAAATGCACTCCTTGCTTCTGCGTTTGGACGTGTCTACTGTTACACCAGTCTGTTTACTGTCATGGTGCTGACATAGGAAGCATGGGAATTTGAGCACGGAGGATTTCTCATGTTTCAGAGGATGGGACTCAGTGGTTTGTTATCAAAGCTATTTGGTATTTTGGATCCCTGTAGGATGCCCTGCATCATACAACTGATAAGTGGTATGATGAGCACATCAACCAGGCACTCACATGCTTGGAGTATTACCTTACTGCCGTTATTGACTTTTTTCCCATTGGAGAGATTCCCCTATTCTATTTGTGGATGCAATGTTTCTGTATATGAAAGGGAAAATGAGAATACGTTCAATTTTTTCAGACTTTTGTTGGACACAGGCATAGGCACAGTGAAATCATAAAATGAGGTAGACTATCACATTGCTTTTTGTGTGCTTTTCTCTAATTTAATGGCTTTTCAAGGCTAAATAACATTGAACAAAAAATGGGTACTATAGGTACCTGAACACCAATTTGAGTATGAGAGATGGCATTACAGGATGGACGTTTTTCTTCTTGGCTCTCTTTTTGTTCCTTTTTCACAGACTCTCCTGGCGATACTAACTTAAGTAGCTCACAAGGGTGTTGTGCAGATTAATTAAGTGCTAAGTATTATTAAGCGGACCACAAACCTAATAAAGTTTGAGTTGAACTTTTGAACCATGCTGTTCATGTGGGTTCTAAATTAACTAAACGAGCTTACAGAATATTGTAGTATCCAGATGAAACAACCAGGGTGAATTTAGGTACGTAAACGTAATTACTTGCCTTGGAATTTGGCCAAAACACCATGGACAGAGCACTAGCCATGTTCTTACAAAAGCGACTGTGTTTTTTTAACCACTACAGTAGTACACGTCTTACTTCAGAAGGATTTTTAAAGTAAAGATCGTTTGATTAAAGATGATTGATGGAATATTTTTCAGGTTTTTGAAAATTCGTGTCAAAATAAAACCATAAATATTCTGAGTAGAAGCCATTTGATTTTTTTCAAAAATGTTTTGATCAGTCATAAAAATGGGGAAGAAAGTGAGGTTTTGGTTGAGATTTTTTAATCCAGAAAGAAACATCATTTCAAGCTATGCTTTTGATTACAATAAAAAGTAAAAACCAGTTTGACAACAGAAGTTAATCTAAACTACGACAGTAATACATTTCATTGAAGAGAGAATGGCGTGTCCAAGACGGTGATTCAGTTTGTAAGTGACTGTTTTGTCTCTTGGCAGTGCCTTTGTCCCTTGGCTACAAAAGAAAGTAGGGGTTCATTCTTCTCATTCATATTAGCTATCAATGTTACCTAACTCTCAGCCTGAATAATAAATTCCTTCTGTATTCTCAGCCTGGAGAAGAGAAGGCTCGGGGGAGATCTTATTGCGGCCTTCCAGTACCTAAAGGGGGCCTACAGGAGAGCTGGGGAAGGACTTTTTACTAGGGCATGTGGTGACAGGACAAGGGGGAATGGCTTTAAACTGGAAGAGGGCAGGTTTAGATTAAACATTAGGAAGAAGTTTTCACTGTAAGGGTGGTGAGGCACTGGCACAGGTTGCCCCGAGAGGTTGTAGAGGGCCCATCCCTGGAGGGGTTCAAGGCCAGGCTGGACATGGCCTTGGGCAACCTGGTCTAGTGGGAGGTGTCTCTGCCCATGTCAGGGAGGTTGGAACTCGATGATCTTCAAGGTCCTTTCCAACCTAAACCATTCTATGATTCTATGATTCAATATAGAGAGACATCACTGGGAGTGACTCAGTTTGTCTGTTTTAGATACTGGTCTAGAATGTGATGAATCTCCTGGAGATGTCTGCCTCTACCAACTTTAGAGATGGCCATGTTGGACCAAGTGTCAAGCTTTCAGATAACTAAAGGTAGATGAAATGATCTTCTCCTTAAAATGACTATACTGCTAATTTAAACATCTCACTTGGGTGTGCTCAGTTAGGATAAATGAGTCTGTTCCTTAGTGTGGATGCCAGGGAAAGGTGATAGCATAAGCAAAATGCATTCCAGTACTTGAAGGAGCATGAACTTTAGGGATGTAAAACATGATGGTTACTGGGACTTGAGCACACCTTGGACAGAAGCATTTTTACAATGGAAGAACAAAGTCAAAGTCTACTGTGGGATTTAAGAGATCCATGTCTAATTCCCAGGTTTGTGAATTATTATTTTTTTTAATATCCCTCATTTCTATGTGCTGTAATGTTATCATCATTTTAGATTATATTTCTTCATATGGAGACTTAACCTTTATGTCTACTGATACAGGGGTTTTTAACAACATTTACAATGTTGGGTTTCAGATCTCATTTTATTGACTTTTATAATCTGAACTATAGCAATGACATAGTAAAGCCACCAGGAGGTTATTATCTTCTGGGTGGAGAAGCCAGGAGCAGTGCATGTAATTTATGAGGTCATCTATAGCATGATGCACTTAAGAACCTAAGGCTTTTAGTAAAGTTTCTATATATAAAAGACTTCTGAGGACTTTGTACACAGTTATTGCAGAACCCAATCTAAGCACTCCTCTTGTGAATAAGCAGACAGATCTTTGCTTGGAAAGGCAAACAAGCAATGACCATCATTACCATTTATTATCAGGTACTATGAACTTAACACACTCCTTTTTAAGTATCAGTTTGACTAGCTGTTTGGCATTCATCTCAAGGGTCTTTTTCCAAAACATGTAATAAAAATGAAATGTGTAATAACCTTCAAAAAGTCTTCTTTTTCTTATTCACGTATCTTTGTCCAAAATCTTCATTTTAAAGAAAATTAAAGCCAGGATCATCTCCATGAAATGCTATTATATAAAAGCATAGAGTTTTAACGTTTACAGATAATGACCTTCTTTTTTAAAAAAAGAAGTTCCCAATGATGCCAAAATTTTGTAAGAATTGATTCTTAAGTGAATTCAAGGTAAGTAGCCCTATCCACACTTTTTAATAATTGTCTCACTATCCTATGAAATAGAAGCAATTTCTGTTTTTTTTTCTTTCTTTCTACATTGCTCGCTGTGCAATCCTCAGAAGACATTGTAGATACAGAATTTTACAGAAATCCAGGAAACTGTTATGTCATTTTATAAACGAAGAAGAAGAAAACAGTGGAATTAAGTGAGCCAAAGTCAAAAAGGAAGTTTCTGTAACTGAGCTGAAAATTGGCATCCAGTTTTCAGTATTCTGGGGTACTGTTCAATCTATTATTCTTTGGTTTGAGAGCACTTTGACAAGGAAAAGGGTTTGTTAACTATTTCTCTTTGTGGGTCTCAAGAATAAAGTGAGACAACTCAAATCAAGCACTTTCAGATGTAATTTATATTTTTAATTTGGAAGACTGGTGCGGTTTTAGTCTTAGAAAAAACTATGGTAAGCCAAAAGCGGAAAGGATATGTGGTAAGCAGGAATCTTTATTCAAAAAACTCCTGAGTCTTAATAAGTTTTAATAACAAGTGAGAAAATTAGCGATATTTGAGCTGGGAGATTGGTAGAACTAACCTAGCAGGCAGACTTTTCTTCTGAGAATGTTCACTTTCCTCTTAAAATGTGATGATTCATATGTGTAAGCTTTCCTTAACAAGCTGAAGATAAGCCTCTCCTAAAAATGAGTTACGGCTTTGGTTTCTGCATGTCTTTCCAGTGTTACTACATGGAGCAGCCTTCAATGGCCAGTGCTTCTGAGTTGGCAGACGACTTTCTGTTGCTTTGTATGAACATAGAAACTGCCAAACCAGTTCAGTCCAATAGTCTGTTATCCTAGTATCTTCTTCCTGGCAGTAGCCACTGTTAGATACTTAGAGAAGCAGAATAAGAAACAAGATCAATGTTGAATAAACTGTCTTGGATTTTGGCATTAATTATTTTAAGGATTTCCTGAACTAAGAAGTTTCATGTGGTCCATCCTGTTAAATAGGAACTCCTCTCCACCAGTATGAGGAATCCTGTTTTGAATCCATTGGCTTTTCTGAACTGTGTTAACGACTTTCACAGTTTAATACTTCTAGTGCAAAAAATGCATTTCCATTTGTTCGTCTTTTTTAACCTGCTGCCTGATTATCTGATGCAGTGACTGCTGTTTCTTCATTCTTCATTGCTTTCTAGCACTGTATCATATGCCACAGATGTTGTCTCTTATCCAGCGATTTATACATTATTTATAGAAGTGGTTTCCAGATGCCTCTAATTCCACAAAACCAGAGAAACCTTGAGCTGCTCAAAATTTAATTTTCAATTCTGCTGAAAATGTTAGTTGTGATTCAAGAAAAACAAAGCAATGTATCTGCAGTTTTTGACTGGGAAGATTGTTGTCATATTCACCTCTTTTTTTTAGGAAGAAAGAAAAATTTATCTGAATCTGCCAAAAAACAGTGGAGGAAGTAAAGCAGAGCTGCTGCAAAGGCAGCGCAGCTCCCCAAGTGCACCAGCCCTGCAGCTCAGCTGGAGGGAAATTTGTCAAATTTCACCTTCTGCCAGAAACTCAGTTTCTGCTGGAAATGGGAATTGTCAAGAGCTTTTCCGCTCGTGGTTGGCAGCTGACAGCTACTTCTGAAACAGATTTTTCCCTCTCCCCTGGAAATATCTTCACAAGGTATTTCTCACTTGTGAATTTTCCTTACAATATGAAAATTTCCTTTTCTTTTTCCTTTTTTTCCTTTTCCTTTTCCTTTTCCTTTTCCTTTTCCTTTTCCTTTTCCTTTTCCTTTTCCTTTTCCTTTTCCTTTTCCTTTTCCTTTTCCTTTTCCTTTTCCTTTTCCTTTTTTCCTTTTCCTTTTCCTTTTCCTTTTCCTTTTCCTTTTCCTGTCCCTTTCCCTTTCCCTTTTCCTTCCCTGTCCCTGTCCTTTTCCTTTTCCTTCCTTTTTCCCCCGCAAAGACTTTCTATCTTTCTTGTCTCCCAGTTGTAAGCTCTGGTAAGGCCTGAATGGAAAAGCCTCAGCGCAGAATTTGTATGAATCGTATTTTAGGCCATCATTTGTCAAATTCAATTTTAAAGTGCCAAGTGATGGGGATTTGTTTAATGACATTTCTTTTCCCAGAGTGTCTTTGGTGATTTTCTTTCAAGCTCACTTTCATCCTTCCCTGCTAATTAAGACCTTTTGAGAGGAATATAAAAATTAAACTTCCACTGATACCTCATTCTTTGCAAACCTCTCTGCCAAGGCTCACTGCCTTTACATAAAATGTGATTCTCCTCTGAAATTGAGTGTACAAATTAATATATGAGATTCATTTTTATTTCCTTTCTTGCTCTACTTCTGGATCTCTAGCTACCTTCAAACACTACCAGTCTCTTAGAATACACTCAATGACAAATTCTTGGGCTTGACTGACTTTATATATTGTTCCTGCAAAAATTAACAACTCTCATTATACCGGCTAATTACCTAAGTCTTGCCATGTATTTTCTTATCATGATCTAATGTCTTACATAACTTAGCATGCTAATTTTTCTGGTTGATATTTATCTCAAAGATAGCAGAATTTGAAGACTGCATCTCTCATTTATTGTTAAGAAAAAGGAGGGAGACAAAAAAGGCCCAAACACACAGCTAAAGTCTCAGGTACACTTACACAAAGCCACTGAACCTGGTTCTCGCTCCATCTCGATCTTTCTTTCATTATATTAAGCTGATATGGTGCAGAGGTGAAGGCTGCACTAGATGAGTTAAACTCATTGAAGAAATACCGTATCTGCTGTCCTAGTGTGACTTAAGGTGAGGTCAGATCTAGGTGCTGGTGTAAGAAAGAGCATAAAAGGATTATATCCAATGCAGTGCTTTCCTTCAGGCGTTCAGCAGACTTTCTTGTTCTTCCTGAGGATAGTGAAGCAAGGAGCTTTTATGTCAGACAAGAGCACAGTTAGGGGTTGCACAATTTTTTGTGCCTTTTTACAACACCAGAATAACATCAAGGGACCTGTAATAGATATTCAAAGAGGGTTTATTGTGTTCAAATTAAAACCTAAGCAACACGCTTGTAAAAGGGTTATGACCTTGCAAACTGAACAGGGTTGAAGGGGGCAGTCATCTATTTGCTGGCTTCTGAAGTCAGCAGAAGAGGCTCAGTGTCCTTGCAGAGGGTAAGAGGTCACCATGTTTACACAGTTCCCTTTGCAAAAGACTTTTGTTCTCTAATGTGTCGGTATTGCAAACAAATGTCAGGAATACAGGCTAATTTCTAGATCAAATAAGTATGCAAAAAGTTTAGATTCAGATCTGAAGAGTTTTAGGTGTACAATGTATTAATATTTTGCTGAATTCTTCAGGATATTTTCGCTGGCAATAAGTTCTTCCGGTGTTATTTTCTTAATGATAACAGGTGTTGCTCATATACTGCCTGCTCAGTGAATGCTCTTCTCTTGAGATCTCCAGTTGGCCCATGCACTTACCAGTCGGCATTTTCAGTAGGAAGTTATAACTTGGGGCCAAATTAACTTGCCTCCAGGAGCTGTACTGTTATTGAATTATTAGAAATAATAGCACCGTTAATGAGAGCCCTTGCTGAATGCTGTGTTGGGTGAGGTTTATGTTATGGTTTGGTTTGAAAAGTTACCAAATGCTTGTGATAAGGTTGCAAGCTATACAGCATCACATGGGAAAACATTCTTGTTTGGATATAAGTGTGTTTTTGATTACATGAATTCTGAGTTCTGGACCACTTTCCACACCATCTGCATCCAATCTGCATAGGCTGGAAAATTCAATCAGACATCTTGCCCATCTGTAAAACCAGAACTGCTCCGTTACTGTTTCACTCTAATTAATGGGGTTTATTTCATTTACTTCTTTGTTTACTGCTAGGCCTGCTTTCTAAATCCCATTAGGAAGAGTGCAGGCTAGTTTCAGCACCTGATTAAAACGCTTCTAGAAGTATTATCTAAATTATCTAAAAAAAATATTTTACTTGATAAATTAAATATGTCAATTTGGATGGACATGGCAGATATGGGAATTTTTATGTTTTTGTAGTTCCAGCCTTAAATAAGTAAGTGTTTCCACAATCTCTTTTTAGCTTACTACAAATTGGTATTGCATGTAATTCTAGGAAATCAGATAATGTTGCTCAAAACAGGTACATTAAAGTCAGCGTCGAAGAAGAGCAGGGCAGGGGATAGTAGAAGACTTGAGAACTGCTGCCTGATTTGAAAGAATAAAAAAAGAATATTAAATTTGGGGCTTGTGCTGCTGATTTGTATCAACTAAATATAAAAGACAAAGCTATTCAATCTCTTTGTCTGAGATATTCCACATTTTCATGTGCATTTTTATTAAGCATAGCAAAGTTGCAGAGGGAGGAAGAGTGAGAAGATGGGATTGACACATTTCTATTACCACGTCCCAAAACCGCTTTGAGAGACCTGAGCTTGCTCAGAAGCACCATTTGTTTTCTGAGCTGCTGCACAAACAGAATCAAAACCCAGCTGCTGCTAGGCTAATAAGAACTATGTTAATCAAACAACAGATAATGTTAAAAGAAAACCCCCAAACATGTGCTTTGTCCTTTGGTTTGAATTGCAGCTATAAACTGGTTGCCAGTTACAATTTCCATTTCTAACCACATCTCAGTTTCCTCTCTTCGTTGTTGCATGCTGAAAAAATTGCTGGTTGAGATCTTTTGTGGGGCTTCTAAATCGATAGATTTGTAAAACTAGAGGAAAATCCCTTCAGCTATTTTAGAATCATAAAATCCATCCCCCCCCACACACATACACCTTTCCAGCCCTTGATGATCTTGAAAGCTTGTGGTTGAGGGGATACGGTCCCTGGAGAGAGCAGGTCAGGTGTGGGCAGCTGATTTTTAAGAAGTGTTTTATGTGGGGATTTCATTATACCCACATAAAGCCAGAGAAAATCCTTTCCTAGGTCAGGCATCTGACCTAGGGTTACGGGATGTGATTATTCTTGTGCTCTTCCAGATAAAGGCACTGCTTAAGCACCCGTAGCTTTGGAAAGGGCCCCTGGGGACCGGCAGCAGGCAAAGGCTGCCTGTGACACAAGACCAGCATCTTCTGGCTGTGACTCTGTGTGCTCCACCTTAGCCAAACGTAGAAAATTGGGATTTTAAGTATGAGAGAGAAGCTGCAGCGCATTTCCCAGCACATGTGCATATATCAACCCTTCCTTTACAGGCTTGTTTCTTAACTCAGCCCCATACTGCGGCTTCTGCGGAGCAAAACCTTTAAAGCAAAAGATGAATGGGTCTAATACAGATTTTCAGTGAGTCCAAAAAAATAAATACTGTTTTAATGAGCTCTTTTTTGGACTCTCAGCTCCTTAGGGCAGTTATTTCCCCTTATGATTGTCTGGAAATTGCTGAGCACTTCGCGGTCACTACCATCAACAACTAATGAATAAAAATGATGGTGATTATATCACAAGAACCAGAACTCTGAAAAGCTTTAATCACAACAATGTAACAGATTAATTAGAATGTCCAAAAAACAGAAACAATGCATCTGATTTTGAGATGCTTTGAGTGGGAATTTTCACAAGTGTATGGAGGATTTTAATAACATGTAAAATCAATTATAAGAGGTATAATAATCATAAATACATAGTAAATGTTAATGCCAACTCTGATATAATGCCTTGCGTCACTAGATCTCGAAGCACTTTATAAAGGAAGTATTCATTAGCATCATAATGAAAACCAAATTAGTTTTGCTAATTTGCATTACGTGCAGGGCTGTATGATCAGGGTAGAAAAGCAGACAGATAGTTGTGTGTGCAGGTGGGTCAGTGATTTAACTTATTTATTGGGGTGTAGAAAGTGAATAATGGGAGCGGAAATGTTTTGCAGGCCTAGCAAAGAGAGGAAAAGATGAAAAAAAGAAAATGCTCTGGTTTGATGTGGATATGGTAAACTGCAGTGAATAAAAAAGGAGCAGTTGGGCTTTGCCCAGTTTTAGATTGCCTATAACGTACTTCTAAAAGTTATGAGGTTGTATATGATTAAGCAATTGACTTCACACATGTGCAATGGAATATTCTGCTCTGTTTTCAGTAGTTTAATCACCTGGGGTCTGTGGAGTCCTGGTAAATCCATTTGCAAGACATCACGGAAGCAGCATTTGGAGAAAAACTTTGAGAATGGCAATCCAGAGGGACTGCTTATTTTCTGTTTCCTGAAATGTACTTAGATTTTTTTCAGTTTGACCTAAGATTTCCTATGTTTACCCACAGAGCTATGGTGTATGTCTATAGAACATATAGTGCAGAAACTTCCTCTGAAGCACAAGAATCATAGAAACAAACTCTGTCACAGATGTGCCTTAGAGAAGTGCCTTGTATTCTGATTATGTGTTTTCCAAAGGAACATTTTTATGCTGGGAAATGCTGTGTCACTTCAACAGTTTGGGGACAACTTTTCATTTGGGAATAGGGTTTGCCTGCGATTCCTTTTCAAAGCTTTTTCTTTTTCATTTTTTTTTTTCTCAATCTCAGTCTGGTTTTGTTATTATACATTTAATTTGGAAACTCAAAAAGGTTGAAAACAAAGCAAAAAGTTATTGATTTTGTTGAAATTATATTCCAGTAAGTGGAAAATAAGATCTTGTCTCTTAAAATTTCCTTTTGTGGAGCATTATGGAATTATCTTTATTTCCCTCCCTTTGTTTGTTTCTTTCCCCAATCTGGAAGAAAATTGCATAGGAGACTTGTGGAATTTTCCATGAAGCTGAAGTTCCAGCTTATTAGCTCCCTGGTATAGGTATCCAAGTGAGAAATTTGGAGTGAATGTATTCAGACAATTAAGCTTCATTTTCTGATCCCTAATTGCACACACACGGAGGGATTTAATTTAAACATGAGTTCCTTCAGTGCTAGCAATTGTGTGACCTGTTGTTTGACCCATATTTTTATTGAACAGATCTTTGCTTGGGACTTCTTTGAGAATTGTTCATCTGAGCTCTTTGTAACACACCTTCTGCTTGGCCTTACTCACAGTTCCCAGCTTTGAAACCATCCCCATCCCAAGCTGATTCTTCTGTGTGATACCAGCTGTAAATATGCCATGGAACATCTCTTTCCAAGTCCCTTTGCTTGAAGAAATTGGCAGCTGTAACTCATAATCTCTTCATATAACTGGAAGAAACCACTGAAAGCATTTTAGAGATACGTAAGGACTGTGACCTTAAGAGTACATTATAAATTAATTTAATAGGTAATATTTATGGGCCCTAGCTTGTAATGACAGAGTATTTTTTCCTTCAGTAGCTGTGTGTTTGACTCTCTTGTGCCATATGCTGTTATTTTCACCTACAGAAATTGTGATTAAAATGCTGTCCAAAAAGAATGATGTCCTCTCGCATAGGTTTGTGGCCACTCTCCATCTGGAGGTCTCAGGGAAACCTTCAGCGTCTCCATCTGGTACAACATCGTATCTACTTGCTCAACACAGTTGGAAGAGGGAAAAGAGTTTCTGCTGATCAAACTCACATGAAGGCTGAGGAAACATGAGATTCAAAAGCATTCAGATAGTAAGGAGCCCTTCAAGAAAGATTAGGGAAATTCTTCAGACATTTATCACAAACTATCCTCCAGATGCTCACCCCGGTCTATCAGCATCCTCTGTTAACTCAAGCCAAATCCCTTTCATCAAAATCCTGCCTTGGCTAGCTCTCAGGAAAGACAAATAAATGGGGTGAAGGCATTGAGTCAAACAGTGATGTGTGATTTTCCGTATTCGTTAAAGGCTTGAACTTGCGTGGTGCAGTTTTGCCTGTGCCCCCTCTCAGTGTACGAGATCACGTTTGGACAGGCCAGGGACCATACCAGATAGACAGTTTTTCCAAGCTCATCCTGTTCTGAAGGGGAAAGAAATTCAGCTGTATGGACATTAGCTGTGCATGCCACTTGCCCTCAGGGTAAGAAGTCTTAGCCCTGTCTGCTTTTCTACTACAGACACAGCCAGGAAGGCCACGCGTGTACTGAAGAGAATAATTTGCAATGTGATGAGATTTTATAGACACCGTTTCAGGGTCTCTGTGCCTTAGCTCCCCATTCTGCAGGAAGGAAAGTCTTCTGACAGTCTAAAGGTCATTCAGAGGTGGGAGGCAATCTACTGTGGGATGGAGCATATGCAAGGAAGTGCCATAGGTAGCTTGAAATGTATTGTTTGTCTTATTCTCATTTTTCCTGGATGATTTTAAATGACCGAATCGGTTTCTCCCAAGGTTTTCAGGAGTCTGTGGTGGCCTGAATAGTCTCTACTTGAAGCAGTTCTGGGTCTGCTCTGCTGTCTGCACATTAATGTCATACATACCTCCTTTGTCCATGTCTACATGGCTGCTCTCCTTAAACACGGACAGGTCATCCAACCCCAGCTGAATGTGGTCCATGGATGTGCCCTATTCTTAGTGCTTTTTTTGTCATTCTGCAGCTATCAACAGCACCAGAGTGAACTGACATACTTAATGCCCGTTTCATTGCAAGGGGCTGGACGCAGAGCGGTGCTGGGTGCCTGCTGAAAGGGAGCGAGCACGCTCTGAGAAGTCGGTGGGAGGTGAAAGACCTCAGCATCTCTAAGACTGGGCCCAGCATGGTGCAGGAAAAACACTGTTTCCTACTGGTATGTACCTAATTGTACTGAATTGTAGTACTATTTCTACACTGAGATAAGTTAATGAACCTCAGCTGATTATGCCCTGGTTTACTTAATAGTTCACATTATTATTTAAATGTGAAGCAGTAAGTATGCCAACCTATAATTGTTTTTACTATTTCTCTTTTTTATTATAGTGCATCTGTAGTATGTGGTTTAATTATGTTTTACTCTATACTCTATATGTAAATGAAGAGAATGGTCTCTTTTTTTTTTTTTTTTTTTTTTTTGTCTTACGCACAACGACGGTATCAGGGAAAGATTAGCAGTGGGTGGGTGAGATACAGGAGTGGGAGATAGGGGAGATGCAGCAGGCAATCTTGACCAGCCTTGACCAGGCCATGTGGGCTGTGTTTTCCAAAGCAGAAGAGCAGAGATCAGTGCACTGAGCAGCCCTCTGCCTATTTTTGTGTGAGAGGCTCTTCTCTGCTGCTGAGGAAAACTGAGCAGCATGGTGTGAAACGGAGATACAGCTGTGAAATGGCTATAGATTTAGAAGTTAATGGGTAGTTTTTCAGCCCCGCTGAGTGCCCAGAGCTCCTGTTCTCTTCAGGGGAGTCAAAGCTGTAGAAAATCAGGCCACTGTTTTAGTTGCCTAAATAAAGATTTAGTTTCCTGGTTGTTATGAGCCTCAGTTCCGACATACCTGTAAAAAGGATAACAGTCCTCTGGCAAAATATTGCTGCTTAGAAATGTCACAGTTGTTTCTTCACTGCAAATCACATCCACCTGGAAACTATTCGGGAAGAGCAGGGAGAGCATGGAAGCCTGCCTGCCACCAAAGCACGGGCCACTAACCTGGAGTGATACGCTGAGCACAAATGCCTCTGTTGGTTTGATTCTGGTTCTGGAGCTCTCAGGTAGTAGCTTCCATGTGTTGTAGTTTGTTGTCTTTGGGCCAGTGCTGTCCTATCTCTGACTAATGAGTGGTTTTAGCCAGCAGGTAAGTTTCTGAAGCTAACAGTTTTTTACCAAGCAGTGTAAGCAGAAGAGAATTTGAGGTCCACACTCATCTCTTGTGACTGGCCCAAGGCAGAGGGAGTGCCTGGCAGTGGGAGGAGAGGAGGCTGTAGAGACATGCAGAGCAGATGGAGAATGGAGCCCTGTAGGACCACCGATAAGAAATACCCCAGGCTCTCTGTTGGTAGCTTTTGTAGAGGGTTTCAGGTGAATAAATTCCAGAAATGTTCTGAGATTTGCCTGAAAGAAACTTACAAAATTGCCCTATGTCTTTAAATGTGAGGGAAAATAGTCTGCATTGATTTTATTGTATTTTGCGGTTAATATACTGTATGTCACATAATTAGTGGCTGTGTTTTAATGTACATACACAAGTGGGGAAAATAAAAGTAGAGAGAATATTCAGCCTTAATTAGTTCTCCTTAAATGTTAGGTGCTTACATATGCAACCATACTGGAGCATTGCTGTACATGATGATTACTACCATTATCTAACAGAGTATATTTCTCCTTCTGGAGATGAAATCTATCCAACGAATCTAAAATGGTATAAATATGCCGAATGTAAGAAGGCAGACTGGGCTGAAAGGCAATCTGCATTTCAGTTGTTTTACAGCTCTTGCAACATGGGGGGCTGATGAATTTTAGACCAACTTTTTTGCTCACTGACACAAGGATTTCATTCTGTACCTTATTTTTAAAAAGCGCATAAATGAAACCAAAAGCCGATAGGATGCTGATCGTTTTGCCTTTCTCCTGAACTCGCCAAATACTCACTTGGTCTTCAGTGTATATTATTGTAATTCGTTTTGTCCTTATAAGTTGTCCAATTCAGAGCTAATGGTTTATGCTGTTGAAAGAATGACAGTGCAAAAATCTGAAACACTGCCTTCATTTTATCACTATGGCTGTTGTATTAGAAGTGTGGCCTCTGCCTGGAACTGACATCTCCTGCTCCTCTGTCTCAGTGACTGGTGTCATCTGATCCTTTCTGCTCTACCAAATCTGTCTGATTGCACAAATGGAGTTTCAGAGGACACCAACAGCTATTGTCAAATATCCAGGCTCCGATTGTGAATGGATTTTATGAAGTCTGACATGAAGGCTCACACTGTCTTACTGTCCACAGCTTGTCAGAGAAGGCAATAGACATTTTTCTCTATTTTTATTAGACAACAGTAAATTCGAACCTAGCAGTAACTGTTGCCAACCTCACCTGCTGCAGAAAGCTAGTTGTTTTCAGTTATGAGTTGTTTTGCAGGAGGAAAGTGAGAACTGTAATCAAGAACTTATGGGAAGGCGAGGAGAAAGGGAGGGAAAGAAGGATCAAGATTACAAAACGTTACTGTCCAACAGAAAGAGACTGGTGTGCTACACTAGAAGCACAAGAGGGTCACAGCAAAAAATAAACATAGAATCATAGAAGCATAGAATAGTCTAGCTTGGAAGAGACCTTTAAGATCATCAAGTCCAGCCATCAACCTAACACTGCCAAAACCACCACTAGACCATGTCCCTGAGCACCACGTCTACCCATCTTTTAAATACCTCCAGGGATGGAGATTCCACCACTTCCCTGGGCAGTCTGTTCCAATGCTTGATAACAACTGGGATGACCCCAGGAATGCGGGTTTTTGCAGCTTTGGAGGAAATGTCTGGACATGTGAAAATAGAACTCTCTCTCGAGAGAGGGGGAGTTGCTTTTTGGGAAACTGGACTCATATTCTTAGAGGTTAAAGAGACCTAATGAAATACAACAAAAAAGCAAGTATCTTTCCACAGCTATTTCTATTGCTGCACGGTTATATAGTCTGGATATAATAGAAGTGCTTGGGAAAAGGTGCCCTTTGATTGTTACTTCAGGGTTTTAAAGTGACAAGCTGTAAAGGGTGAAGACTGATGCTTTGATCTTGAAAACCTTGAAAAGAGGGAGCTTTATTCTGTTCAAATAATTTCAGGTAATTTTAAGTAATCCGAATTGAGTCTGAGGGCTGCAGGGCTTTACATAAGTGATTCGCATTTGAAGAGGTTCTGAATAAACATGAATTCAGATTTCAGGAGCCTCTTTACAGTATTAGACACTTTCAATAAACTTTGGTTAACCCTCTCGGGCTGAGGCAAGAGATAACATGCTCATTTTGAAAGAGGCATCAGCCTGCAGGAGAAATGATGAGAGAGGCTAGGAGGATGAATGAGAAGGCTGTGGTTATGCTGTGTATTAGTGATAGCTGGATCCGCAAGAGATGCTGCCCTTTATTTTGCACCTGCGGAATGGACAAGTCATGGACCATTAAAGAAGCATGAACTCAGGAGCTTTGGAGAGCCTTGTTCTACTGAGATTTGTGGGGATAAAAAATGCCTCAATGTGCGCCTTACAGAAACAGGTGTCCATGATACTGGTGCTCAGCACTGAACATCTTGTGCATGCAGCCCATCTGCTCTGCAGCACTGAGATCAGACATGGGTCCAGTGTTCAGACAACCTGATCTCTGCTGGACACAAGGCCTTGGGGTCTTGGGAGGTTGCATGAAGTGGAATCAGAGAGATAGCCAGGGAGAAACTATGCCTCACTAATAAATACATTTATAGAGGTAGTCTTGAAAGCTTGTCAGCTGTGGAAGGCAGACACCTGTGCTCCATCAACAGAGTCACTTCTGGACCCTCTGAAGGTGATGACTAGACTTGTTATAAAGAGGCATTTATCAACACTTAATGCTTCTGTTAGGTTGGACATACAAAACAACACAAGTGCAGGAACACTGAACCTCTTGCTGGTGCTGAAAGACTTTGCTTTGGCGTATCTAGTTGCCAGCGTGGTCTCCAGCTCTATGTAAGGCACTAAGGGTCCTATTACAATGTACCAGGAGAGTTAGTGTCTGTCTGGAAGATAGAGATAAGTATATTGGCTCAAAATGAGACATGGACTAATTCTCATCCACCTAGAAAAAGAGACATCTAAGAAGAGGTTCTTTTTAGAGATCTACAAAAACATGAGTGGTATGAAAAAGATAAACTGAGTGTGTGATCATTTGCTTTTCCAATATGAGATTTAGAGCGTATCAAAAGGAAACCACCAAATGGAGTTGGCTCTCCACATAACATGTAGTTAAGCTATAGAAGTCCTTGTCAAAGGATGCCATGGATGCTGCAGGATGTAATGAGTTCAAAATGGGATTAAACAATTAACTGAAGGCCAAGGAAACCAAAGGCACTGACTCTGATTTGAAAACTCTTGAGGTGAAAATTGGTGGAGACTGGGAAGTTATTTTTTAGGGAGGTATTGCCCTGTTTGCCTTGTTTTTAAACTAGTGCGTGGGCATCCATATCTGACTACTGTTTTAGACAGGATACTAGGCCAGAATGAACCTTTGGTCTCTTATGACCAATTCTAACCCTCATGAAGAAGCAGCCTTCTCAAAGGTATCTGATCCAGTATCTGAGGTCCTGTCTGTTGGGCTGTGGGATAGTGTTAACCTCACCAGAGGATGTGGGGAGGCTCCAGCTGACACACCACAGCTTTACCCTGACATGTTGGGTTCTGGAGTGGGAGAAGGGCCGTGGTGGTGAGATGAAAATGTATGAAAGACTTGTGCCGAGCCAACGCTGGGCTCCTCTGGGGCACAGCAGAGTCTCAGAAGTGGCTATAGGATACAACAGGCTGTTCGTCATCTCTTGAGTAAGGTTTTCACATCCATTAGTGACTTTTTATTTTTAAGAGCTGTAGCAAGTTCTAATTTCATTCTTAAATAACTTTATTTTTGGAGCATTTTATCTATTTATTTATCTATCTATTTATTTATTTATTTATTTTGCAAAGATTTTAGTCTCCTCAAGTTTTCTAGAGATGCCAAACACTTCCAAATCAGATGAAGCACAGATCAGGGACTCCCAGCACAGCAACTATTTTAATTCAGTTCTACACTTGAAGATAATTAAAATAACTACTGTCTGGGAAGCTGAATCTGGTTGTAAGTTTTTCAAAAAAGACAAGCTTGATTTAGTGCCCTGGGGAAGGGCTTCCAAACTTTCTTTATTGTGTCCTTGGAAAAAAAAAATCATTTTCTTCAGGTTGAAATTGTGCCCTTAAAACCAAATTTGTACATATTGATATAGAGAGGGGTAGATTTTTTAGCATGATATCGGTCTTTATCCACAAAAAGATTTTTGGTGTTCAAATTTCAAAGTAAACAGACCAGACCTGATCTGATCTTTTCTTGCAATGTTCAGAGAAGTGTGGATTAGTAGGGGTTAGGTGTGAGCATGGCTAAAGGTGGAAAATAGTGACACAAGTATTCATCTATGCCTGCTTTCCTAGTCTGATGCAATTCAAAGATGAAAAGTTTGATTTGAATCACCATTCATATAGACCCAGAGAAGCACTAAAGTGTTTTAAATGAAGCCAAGCATTTAGAGAATACTCAAAGTCAATTACACTGTCTCAATTTGAGGGGCAGTAATTTACTAAAATAACATTAACTCAATCTCTTGAAACTGTCTGGCCATAATCTAATGTTTCTCCTTGTTTGCAGCCTTTAAATCAAATCTAGACAGATAAAAAAAGGCTTTGAAGGCTCACTGAACAATATTTCTGGGTGGCTGCAAATTCTGTAGTTACTACAGTATAAGTCAAAGGGGAAGACAGGGTGAGAAGGCACCTCCTGTGAATAGGGCATGGAGCTTTCCGCTGGACAGTCTTTCTACTGAATTGTATATACTGGAAAATAGTTGGACAACATCTGTTTTATACTAAGAAATAGAACCAAGAAGAGTTTATGAAATATGAATGGAAATCCAAGTGCATGAAAAAACAGTAAGACCAAAGTAATTGTTTGAAGAGGAGTGGTTTGGAAGCTGGGCTTCAGTCGTGGTATTTCTCCCTAATGAGTGAGGCATTCCGTGCACAGCTGCTTCAAAGTGAACACGCAGGAGGATGAAACGGGCACATTTAAGAGAGATGGTTTTGGATCACTGAATCAAAGACACCATACACGTGTTTTTCTTTCTGAAGAAGTAAAGACAAACTAGCAGAGTTGAGGCAGATTATTCCTCAGCGTGTGTATTTTCCTCTTCAGATCACCTGTTTGTGTATCACTTAAAATATTATAATTCTATACTAAGCTAATTATCAGTCTATGGCTTAATGATATTCCAATATCATTCAGTGCATCAGAAAAAGACACATCTGTTTTCTTAAAATATTTCACACTTCATTTCAGAAATGGCCAATTCTTTATGTATTCTCAAGGGCGTTCTCATTACACTTATATTTTTGTCTGTAATGTCAAGAAACAGGAAATTTCCATAGGATTCAAATGATGCTTATAAGGTGATTTTTACTCAAATTTTACTGAATCTCAAACTTTATTTATGATTTTTTTTTTTTCCAGAAGAATCAAACAATGACTGTCATGTTAGCCATCGGATAAACCCAAGCCTTGTTAAAGGATAAAGAGTATGAAAGGTGTGTGTGGCATGGAGCTACTATTTTCCCTCTGAAATCTAGTCTGAGAGTTACTAAATCTGGTGGGTCACTTTTATTATTATAACACACTTTAGAACTCCAGAAGGTCTTAGTACTTCAGGCTGTTAATGCAGTGAGGGCAAGCCTATGTAGTACAAGATTTAAAACAATTGAAGGAAGTTGCACCTCTTCTGAGTGCTGAAGTTCCATTCTTAGAAGAAAAAAGGGTGTTTGCCCTCAAGCCCTAATCAAAATCCACCTAAATTAACTGCACTAGGACTACTTTAGTTTACTGAATTTGCTGGAAATATCTTTGTTTCAGCTGTACGTATAGGATGACAGTGGTGCTGTTTCAGGTGTGGATGTGTTGTCTGTCTGTGTTATGCAATATCATTGTGCAAGATACACATTTGCTTGTGGGTAAAACTGAAAGCTAGACTGGGAATAGTTTCATAGCTTGGTGTCTAGAGGTGCACAGGCAGTAAGGAGCTATATCAGATTCCAGTACTTGCACCAATTTATATTAAAGCATTTCTAAAAAGAGAAGACTTCCTTCACCTTAGGCATGTGCCATGCCATGATCACTTAGTCATCTTCATTCTGTGAATTCCCTTTGAATCCCTGTGGGAATCTAGGCTGTGGAACTGATAGTCTGCATTTTCAGTCAGCTCTCTCAATATTTCCAAATTTTTTGCTCTTGCCAGCTGAAGCGTATTGCTGGGCTTCTGTTAGTTTGTGTTTTTCCATTCTTTGGAGTTTGGTGTCAGGATGTCAGGACTTTTCAAGTGTCAGAAATTGACTTTTGGGTAACTGTAACTGACGCACTTTTAAAACTTTTTCGTGCCATAACAGGCACCTGTGTGAATGCAGCATTCTAGTCGTTCAAGGGACATGGTCAAAGCGGGGTTCTGTTTTCCTTTAATTCTGACAGTGCTTGTTGTACAGTTGGACCCTTGCGAAGAAAGAGAAGTAGTCTTGGCATCTGCCTCATCAAATGCACAAATACCACTATAGGTATGATTTTTATCACCTAATTTAAAGTTCTTCATGCATCTGCCCTAATTTCATTCTCAGTGCTTAACAGCAAGAGTTTATATTCCTTTTATTTTCAATGGACAGTCATACATAACCTCTAGTCATTTGTGTTAAATGATGATACATTCTAGGTAACCAGTAACTGGTTTGTAATGGACAGAGAATTTTTGTATGTGAAATACTGTATTTGGTTAACTGGACACCTCATAAATATTATGGACACGTTGTAAGGTGAGAAAGGAGACAAAAAGAAATATAAAACAAAAGAAAAATATAAAAAGTAAAATAAAAAGTGAAAAATTTGGTATTTGTACTTTCAAAGCTTTATTCATGAAAAATATACTGATGAGAATCAGACAAAGCATGGATAGAAGGGATCAGAAGGGGAGTAAAATATATAACTACAATAGAAAAAAAAACTATTCATCTTCCTGTTTGCAATATTTTATGGTTTAAAGTTTAATTCACATTGATATTTCTTTCATGTTCTAATTGCATTTGTGTTTGGCCATCTAAGGGCAGAATTTGGCTTTCGTTATACACATTTTTTGCCATGATTTTAAGCAGATAAATCAGATTTTTCTGAAGAAAACTAGAGGTCATCTCCTTTCTATAGGCCTGTTCCCCTGTTCCCCACCTACATGCTAAGCATTTTCTACATTCCTGTGTGTTGTTAAGGATTATAATATACATTCTTGTCAAATAAACTCACCTAACAAAGAATAAACTGTCATCTTAAAAAGCCCATTCTCATTTCTAGTCATTCCATCACATTACCATAAAATCATGGAATGGTTTGGATTGGAAGGGACCTTTAAAGATCATCTAGTCCAACTCCCATGCCATGGGCAGGGACATCTTTCACTATATCAGGTAGTTTGAAGCTCCATCCAACCTGACCTTGAATACTTCCGATGATGAGGCATCTGCAGCTTCTCTGGGAAACCTGTTCCAGTGTCTCACTACTCTCACCTTATAAATTTCTTCCTTATGTCCAATCTAAGCATACCCTTTTTCAGTTTAAAGCCTGTCTTGTCACTTACATTCCCTGGTAAAAAGTCTCTCTCCATCTTATAAGTTCTCTGTAAGTATTGAAAGGCTGCAATAAGGTCTCCCTAGAGCCTTCTTTTCTTCAGGGTGAACAACCCCAACTCTCTCAGCCTTTTTTCCTAAGAGAGGTGTTCTGGCTTTCCTCTGGACCTGCTCTAACAGGTCCATGTCTTTCTTGTACTGAGGATCTCAGAGCTGGACATGGTACTCCAGGAGGGTATCACAAAGGCAGAGCAGAGGGGAAGAATTACCTCCTTCAACTTGTTGGCCATACTTCTGTTGGCTTTCTGGGTTGCAAGCACACATTGCCGGCTCATGTAGAATTTTTCATCCACCAGTACCCCCAAGGCCTTCTCTGCAAGGCTTCTCTCAGTCCATTCATTCCCCAGTCTGTACTGATACTGGGTATTGTCCTGACTCACATTCAGAACCTTGCACTTGGCCTTGTTGAACTTCATGAAGTTCTCATGGGCCCACTCCTCAAGCCTCTCAAGGTCCCTCTGGGTGGCATCCCTTCTCTCAAGTGAATCTACTGTAACACTCAGCTTGGTGTGATCTGCAAGCTTGCTGAGGGTGCACTCAACCCCACTGTCTATGTCATTAATGAAGACATTAAAAGGTATTGATCTCAGTACAGACCCTTGAGGGGCATCACTCATTACTATTTTGCACTTAGACAATTTCAAGACAACTACTTTTCACTTCGCAATGGTTGAGCCATTGACTGTAACTTTTTGAACACAGCCATCCAGCGAAATCCTTATCCATCTAACAGTCCGTCCATCCATCAAATCGATATCTCTCCAATTTAGAGGTAAGAATGTTGTGGGGAACCACATCAAAGGACTTACAGAAAGTAAGTAGTACAGAGACTGCTATTCTCTATTGAATTTTTAACTTCTATTCAGAACTATTTATTTGGTGTGGATAGAAGAACAGCTGATTGGAAGGGATAGAGCAGCTGAAGAATAGAATGCTAATGAAATCATGGTATAAGAGATGACCTGATACTAATCCATTTGAGGAGAATTTTACTGATGTTATTTTTAGTGACCCATTTTGCACAGAAAGAAGCATAATAAAACCTAATAGTTGGAAGACAAAGCCAAGTAAATTTAAGTGGAGAAAATCTTGCATTTGGAAGAATAAATTCAATTACAGAGCAATTCAGCTCAAGACGAAAACAAGTGACTTTTAGAGTGTTTATGTGATCTATGTGTCTGAACTCCCAGAAGGGTCAATGGAGATCTTGGGCTTGACACAATTGTCTTCATGGAGAAATCTAGGACCATTTGATATTTTCTTGCCTGGTTTATAG